>NC_141136.1:175341676-175660564 GCF_053477565.2 Lygodium microphyllum
CATTGGGCTACCAAGAAATGACCCATTGTTTGAGTGATTCCTTCCAAAAGACGGTTGAGCACTCATAGGTGGCATGGGCACGGTTGGTGGCTGAGAGTTACTCCTAACCCCATTGTTTGTGAGCTCCTCATGCCTTTGTGAGGACTCTCCTTGCTCAAAGCTAATGTTGGAAATGCCCATTCTTCCCAAAATACCTTGGGTACTTGCATAGGCTGCATTTACGGATGGGATGGTCACTCTTTCAGCTTGCATGCTTGGTCTATCCTCTTTTTCCTTGCCTTTCATTTGGGAATCCATCCACATTGAGAACTTGGCTGCAAGTGCTTCCATGGTAGAGGTCATTTAGCACATCTTCGTCACCATATGAGCTTAGCCTTCCATTACTTCCCTATGCCTCTCTGCATGTCTAGTCTCGTGTGAACTAAGGGTATGATTGAGTGCACTAAGACTTCCCATGGAGTGAAAGAGGTATTCCTCTTCAACCTCAAAGTTGGTGTTGTTGAATAGTGCACGAGGGAGACGAGGAACAGAGGAAGAGAGAGGAGAAGAGAGACACGAGACACCGAAAATGGAACCCCAGAAGTGTGTCAATTGAGCACACATGATAGGATTATATAGAGGGGACCTGGGACGCTATATATAGACATATTATATATAGTTGGGCGCTATATATAGACAGACTATATATAGCTAACATTGCTGAATAGTGCACGAGGGAGACGAGGAACAGAGGAAGAGAGAGGAGAAGAGAGACACGAGACACCGAAAATGGAACCCCAGAAGTGTGTCAATTGAGCACACATGATAGGATTATATAGAAGGGACCTGGGTCGCTATATATAGACATATTATATATAGCTGGGTGCTATATATAGATAGACTATATATAGCTAACATCCCTCGCTCAAATAAAGGTCCCTTACTATGGATGAAAAAACCCACAGCTCTATATAGGCCTACCATTATATTAATATTCAAAATATAAAATTATAAAGTTGAACTTACAAGAGCCTATTCATAGGCATCAAACATCAACGGAGAAGGAGCTACATCACTCCTGAATTACAACAGCCTATTTAGAGGCCTCAAAAGAGCTTTATCACTCCTAAATATACAACATGTAAAATAAGGATAACCTACATCACTGCAAAAGATAAAATCTCCAAGAAATTCCTTCAACTGAACTTTGGATGTAAGTAGTATATCTGTCACATCAAAACTTAAAGAAAAATGTTACAGTGATATTAGAACAACACAAGGTCTATAGAGACGATTCGCGATGCCTCTCTATAGACAACATAACACATGTGGGGCCCCATGAACAGAATATAAATAAAACAATTTGTCATCAGCTGGAATATAGACGCTCATCAACTGGAAAGAATATAAATGAAATAATGTGTCATCAGCTGGAATATAGATGCTCATCAGCTGGAAAGAATATAAGCGAAATAATGTGTCATCAGATGGAATATAGACCCTCATCAGCTGGAAAGAATATAAACGAAATAATGTGTCATCAGCTAGAATATAGACCCTCATCAGCTGGAAAGAATATAAACGAAACAATGTATCATCAGCTAGAATATAGACGCTCATCAATGGAATAACGAACGAGGACGATAATCATGAAGCATGGCAATATCAACATCCAAAAGTAATGTTGATGTTTGTAAGTATATTATTTTGCTCTATAACTAGGGATAGGATCAATCAGATTGGAGCATACAAGTGGTAGGCCCTTTCCACATCCAGGTTACCTCATTTGTGTCATTTAAGTACTTTGCTATAGCCTCGACAAGAAAAGCCATGTTTTACATATGTTCACTCTCTAGATAGAACCAAAAATAGTTCCAACATCCATGTCAAACAAGTAAACATTTCAAAATGACATAGCAGCCACCCATGACAAAATGCATTTCATAGCATCCATTACAATGGAAGTCATCAAACGTTGTTGGAATAGTCTCTGCACACAAGAACTGCTTGCTTATAAGCATCCAAACAAATTTTAAAATTGTCACCTGCAACAGATATCTATCTTGGCTGGAAAAATTACCATGCAACTGTTCCAGAAACAAACATGCAGCTTAATGTGTGTGTAATAAATAATGTTTACAGCAGGGGATTAGGTAGTGAACACTGTGACTCTGATCCAGATTGTTGGTTTTGATGAGAAACTTGCTGTGCAAGCTCCTCTGCTGGTTTCAATCCTGATATTGCGGATACTAGAGATGGGTATAAATTCTATGGTGTGCATGGTTAGGTTCTCGAGTGTTCTCAGGCATCTTACCATGATAAGAATTTCAAAACCAGAAACATAAAAGCAGACGCACAGGAGCAAGCACAGCACCACGAGGCGGACTAAAAACAAAGAGATCCCCCTCGACACAAAAAAATTATTTTCTTCTTTTATTGCCGGGAGATCCACCCCGTGAGCGCACCCCTAGGGGAAAGATTTGACTGCTCTTACCTTACGTTACTGGTGATACATAGATGTTATACAGAGGTATGGGGTCGGTCTGGAATGATGCTGAACCCCTGGTTGGCAAAGACTTCCCCAACGAAGGCTCCTCTCGTCCACGTGTTGGCGTACCTTGGTTGGCGAAGACTGCCCCGACGAAGGCTCCTCTCGTCTGCGTGTTGGCATACTCTGACATGATGGTCGCCGAGAGGGGTAGTCCCTACCGATGCCGAATCCTAGCTAGAAGCGAAAGAAGCATAGCATCCTGATAACCGCCCACGGCTGGTGTCCGAAGGAGAGGCTTGAGGCGATGAGATCATGAGCATGGCCGTGATGTCGTAGACCCTCTTGTGGCCCAGCTTATCGCCCAGCCAGCCGAAGAAAAACTGCCCGACGAAGGCCCCTAGGAGGGCGATCCCGTTCATGACCGTGCGCCAGGCAACCATGGCTTTCTTGTCAAAGCCATCTTCTCCCGTCAAGCCGAAGCTGGGGAGAAACAATGAGATAAAAAATGCAGATTTTATCCCCTTGGATTCGTCCCCCTCCTCTCTTGGACCGCCAGATTCAGTGTGTTTTCGCGTATTGAATCGTGACTCCTCGCGAAGCTTCAGAGTCGATGGACAGGACAACAAGGAGGAACTCAATCAGCTTCTGAACATCCTAGGGCTTTCAGAGGGGCCTGATGCATTTGGCATCTCTCCTGAGGCTTGGGAGGCTGGAAAATTGTGCTCTGGATCATTGGAGCGGTTTACCGAAGCACAACATGCTCAGTCCAAGCAGGTTGAGGAGCAGCATCAGCAAGGGTTTTCTGGTTCGACATCTGGGGCAGAGAGAGGAAGGTCGCTTAGCCCTCAATTGCAACTAATCGGCCCTGTTGTCCAGTCCAACTCCTTGTCATCAGACAATTCTTTCTCATCGGATGCAAGTAGCTCTGATACCATGTTGAATAGTGCACGAGGGAGATGAGAAACGGAGGAAGAGAGAGGAGAAGAGAGACACAAGACACCGAAAATGGAACCCCAGAAGTGTGTCAATTGAGCACACATGATAGGATTATATAGAGGGGACTTGGGGCGCTATATATAGACATATTATATATAGCTGGGCGCTATCTATAGACAGACTATATATAGCTAACATTGTTGAATAGTGCACGAGGGAGACGAGGAACGGAGGAAGAGAGAGGAGAAGAGAGACATGAGACACCGAAAATGGAACCCCAGAAGTGTGTCAATTGAGCACACATGATAGGATTATATAGAGGGGACCTGGGGCGCTATATATAGACATATTATATATACCTGGGTGCTATATATATATAGACTATATATAGCTAACAGGTGTCATCCCTCGGGGTGTGCGCATCCCTTATCTGTTTGAACATCTTCATTTGCTTTGTTTTTCCCCCTATTACCGGCCATGTCTAGGTGCAGTCCCATGAGACCACCTGTCACTGCTTTGGCTATAACTAGAGCTAGACAACTCCGATTGACCTACTTTTTAGTTCAAAAGGGAGGCAGCAATGCCCTCTTCAAGATGAGAATATGCATGCATTCCCAAGTTTTATACAGAAAATTCTATAATCAGAAATGTTGGACTGTTCTTTGCAGTCCAACACCTTGTCTACACCTAGGAAAGGCCTGTTTTGGGATGTAGGTATTTGGTATGCTCCAAGTGTGTATCCAAAACTGAGTGGGCTTCTTGGAAAGGCCTGAGGGTACTCTCCAAGGTTAGCACCTCAATTCTTAGGAGTGGCAACACCTCTATAAATGCGAGCAATTTCTCTATAGCACCCTGAAACAGTCACAAGAGGGCTGAAATTGGGTTCCCCTTCTATTGCATTGTGGGATTCACTATTTGCTTGGCATCATACATCACTTTAGCATCATCCCTTAGCATGTTTAGCATCACTTCAGCATTACTGAGCATAAGAATAAGCATTCCCATGACCATATCCAACAAGATAGGCTCTCATACATGCATAACCACTGCCCTAACTGCATAGGTGTATCCCATGATACATATATCCATCTTCAATCGAAGTGAAGCTATACATTCCCATAAATCACTGCATACATAGCTGCATGTGTATCTAAAGATACATTTGTTGAAACATTTGCTGAAGTATAATCATACATCCCATGCACACAAGAGTGTGTCATGCCATAGTCATCAAAATTTCCATCATGCCAAGTCAATTTCTCAATTTTCCAAGAAATGCTTGCACTTGCAAACGAGTTTTGGGCTTCAGATCACCGAGAGGTGGGAAAAGTTTCCCCCGGGCTGGTTTGTGCACCCCTTCAGGGTCTTTGATGGCAAGGGGGAGTCACCCCTCTTTTGTCTTGCCACCTCGTGTGGCATCGGGCTTTTCCTCACCTAGAATATACATGGCAGACATTTATTAATTAAACACCCAGCATGAGATGCATTTTAGAAATGGAAATTTTGGGCTTTTCATGAAGTGCATGGAATTGGAATTGGAAATAGGGATAGAGAGCTTACCGGTAGTGACTCACCGCCAACTCACCCTTATACAATGGATTTATTAATCAATTCTTGGCTCAGCCAATTCACAAGAAGCCAAAACAGGTTATGAGTAAGCAAAAGTATAATCTCAATGGAGCTTCAATATGAATAAAATCCATTCCAATTCCATTGGATCAAATGAGAATGACTGAGATTAATATTCAGCATGCATACAATGTTTGGGATTCCTATTACCTACTTGGACTCATGCATCCTCTCAAACAAGTGGATAGGATTCAACAAGAGGCTTAATGGGAGAGAATGAGAGCCAAGAATCGGTTACCTTGTGTTGTTTGATGAAGATTGCAGCCCTAATGCAACTTCAGTCCTTCATGAGAGCTCCAATTTGATCCTGCATGCTCCATACCTCCAAAATGGTTGTGCTCCATCAAGAATACATGAATTCAAGCTTGGGGGAGAAGGATTCTTCAATGAGGGATGGGCATTGATTGCATAGACCGATCAAGAGATAGGATGGCTCAGGACCTTTCCATGAAAAGCTCTTAATGAAATTGAAGCTCTACTTCCATAACCATGGCTGCCCACAAATGCATGTCTTCAAATCTTGCTTCTAATCTTCTTCCCGTGGTTCTTGATGGCCAAATCTTGAGCTAGGCTTGAAGAGTGAACCCGGGGACCAAGAAGAGACCAAAATCTTCAAGATTCTTGAGCTCGATGCCAAGCTTTCATGGCTGCCATGGACGGCATACGATTAGGGTTTCTGAGATGGAAGAGAAGTCCAAGAAGATGAGAAAGGAGGCTTCAATCTTACCCAAATGACCTGCAAGAAGCTAGGAATGAGAGCCAAGAAGGAGAGGAAGCTTGTTGTGCTATCATTTGGCCCTGGATTCAGTTTGCGTTTTGCATTGTGAAATGCGGGGAGCTACCTGGAGGGGAGAGGAGGTGCCACACATCACTTCCACCACTTGTCCTGTAGCTCAAAGGCTCAAGGAATCCCTGGGAAGGAAGGAAAACTCCATGGAAGAGGGAGAGCAAGGTTTGGGGCTGATTACCTCCATGGAAGCTTGCAAGAAGCTTGAGAAAGGGGGAGAGAGAAGAGTCTCCCTGAAAAGCAACCCCAACTAGACTTTCTTCTAACTCCTGTGACTAGAGTTACTAAGAGTTTACCTTCAAAATGGGCCAAAAATGACCAATGAGCTGCCAAAGTCAGTCTTCCTTCCTTCAAACTTGGTTCAAGCTGCCATTAATGCTCTTGCCTACAGTCCTTGTCGTCTAGAAATCTTTGGAAACTCCCTTACTACTCCCTGTACCTTTGTACCTGTGACTCAAAATTCCATGTGACTAGAAAGTTGTAACTAGGTAAAATGAAGGACTAACTAGGACCAAGAACTTATGCTCTAATACCAATTGTCAAGGAGAGGGACTGGGAGAGAGAAAGAAGAGAGAGAAGACTGTAGAGAAGAAGAAGAAAAAGAGTAGAAGAGAGAGAAATACTGGTATGAGGAGAGAGAAATACTAGAAATGGAGAGAGAAAGACAAGAAGAGAGAGAGAGAAGACATGGAAGCTTGAAGAGCAAGGTGAAGGAGAAAGAAGACTTGAATTAATTATTTGATAATGAAAAATTAAGTCTCTCTCCCCTTCTATAGTAGCCAGTGTAGCTAGTATTTTTCTGTTATTAAGTCCCCCTCTCTTACAAATCCTTGATGCTACGTGCCCGCAAATCAGTCATGGCCATTGGCCAGGACAATTTGGTTTAGGAGAGAGACGAGCAGCCAATGCCCCCCTTACCATACTAGTGACCACCCTTGTGACATTAAGCCTGGGAGACCTGCTTAAGCAACATCCCACCCTATGGCAAGATGACCTGAAGCATTAGGTTGAGTGGTCACGAGAACAAGCTATTGATCTGCACAACCATGATGCAGAAACACAAATACCAAGTCTAACGCTGCACTCTGTGCCAAAATCCTTGCACGTTAATGCTTTCTGGGAAGGCACCGAAATGGATGCAGCAATGTTACTGGTCGTAGCCTTAGGCGACATAACGAGAAAGGAAATTGTAGACATGGGAGCCGGGGTTAGTGTGCTGAGCCATGCAATACTTCAGATTTGGGGAAACCCACCTATTGAGACCGCTCAGTTTAATGTCATGCTAGCAAATGGCATGAGAGTGAAGCCATTCGGGGTACTTAAAAACTGGCCAGTGAAAATCGCAGGTGTCTAAATCTCTCTCGACTTTATATTCATGACGGGGGTGGACTATGATATCCTATTAGACTGACCGTGGATGCGCAATGCTAGAGTTATCGAAGATTGGGGTAACAGCTTAATCTTCCCAGGCAACAAAATGGAAGCTGTGAGAGTAGAGATGGACACTTGGAAGACCTCACCAGTCGACTTGGATGCCATCTCTGCAATGCTCAAGGGTAACGCTCAAGTTAAGAAGTCTCATGGGCCCTTGACCAAGTATATCCCATACCTAGAGGGGATGAACGAGATTGGATACATGTCCTTGCTACAGTCGATCTGCTGTTCCCCGATCATGAGGCATATGAGTAAGCCATCAAAATGATGGGCAAGCCTGACGGCACACCCTCTGTACCAGTTTGCATGATGGCAGGAATCCTTCGTGGGAGAGCTTAGCCCATCACCTTCCAAGTGCCATGCAATAAAAGAGAACTCCGAGAGGTTCTAGAATACTTAACGGACCAGCTAGCTGACAATCCAACAACAAACTTCAAACCACTCCAGGATCTCTTAGGCGAATCCAAGTGGCAATGGACCAAGGTGCATGACTTAAACCTTATGTACAATACTAGGCCCTAGTCCTTGATCAACAACAAGAGATATACCAAGCCCTAGGAGATGATGAGTAGTTTGACGTAGAGGACTCTGATAACGAGTACAAAGACTCGCAATACTTCAGTGATGAAAGTGAGGGTGAGATAGATAGCGTAGAATACGACACTGAGGGACATGAAATAGAACAAATACGGGTAGACTCCAAGCCATAGAAAAAGAGTGTCTTCAGCATAGAGCGAGGGGTCATGTGCATGGATTGTGATCGCACTTGGTTAGAACATATAGAAGCCATAGACCTTGAGCAAGTAGGCCTAGCGTAACCAGGAACGATACCTGTGCTTAAGACAGAATCACCATCTAAACTGCGACCACGAGGGGAGACCACCTCTTTTAGAAAAGATGCCAATTTTGACTCTGAGTCAGAGGTAAGTTCAGATAGCGACCCAGAAATACCTAGGCCACCCAAGACCCAATGCCCAACGGGGACCTACACGTCCACCTGAGGCACAGACGATGGAAGTAGGAAAGGGCGAAACAACCCATGGACACAAGAACACTGGAACAACAAAAACCGCGGGACCTCCCTAAAAGATTTACGAAATTCAAGAAAGGAGATAGGGTAGTGACAAAAAGGGCAAATGATTGAACCAATCGAGGACCAGCCAAGGTCAAGGAGGTGAACCTAGCCTAGGAAGGGAAGACACCCCGACCAGCCTTCATTGCCGATGACTTGACTGATGAAGAAGAAACAAGTCTTGTCGCTCTCTTGTGAGAGTACGTAGACGTATTCACTTGGTCCTTAGAAGAGCTTAAAGGGGTAGATCCAAGTGTAGTGACTCATAATATATCCATGATACCAGACGCAATGCTGGTGAAGCAGTGACCATACCCAATGAATCCAAAGCATGCTCATGCTGTCAAGGAAGAGATTGATAAGCTGATGAGAGCAGGATTCATTTACGAAATTGAGCACACGGACTAGGTATCACCCATAGTCATCGTGATGAAGAAAAACAAAAAAATTAGAGTGTACATCAATTACAAGAAGATGAACACTGCTACTAAAAGGGACAATTATCCATTGCCATACACCGAGCATATGCTTGAAAGAGTGGCGGGCACGGAGGCCTACAATTTTCTGGATGGCTTCTCACGATACAATCAGGTACAAGTGCATCCTGTTGACAGGCATAAGACTGCCTTCGCCACCGAGTGGGGAGTCTTTGCTTACATAGTCATGCCTTTCGGGTTGACTAATGTCCCTACCATCTTTCAACGCCTCATGTGCACCATATTTTAAGATAAGTTTTGTAAAGAGTTGGAAGTCTTTGTCGATGACCTTTGCGTTTACTTGACCTGGATGGAACACTTAGACAAACTCAAAGTAGTCTTTCAGTGGTGTCGCCTATATCGTCTCTCCTTGAACCCCTTGAAATGCCAGTTTTGGGTAAAGCATGGATAGATCTTAGGCCACGTGGTGTCAAAGAATGGCATTGCCCCATTGACTTCTTGAAAGTCAGGGTTATTGTCGACCTTCCACCTCCAATCAACTACAAGGGAGTCCAATTCTTCTTAGGCCATACTACAGGATACTATCGGAGGTTTGTGGTGAATTACGCATTGATAGCCAGTCCTTTATACAAGCTGCTGATTGTCTTTAAATGGACTAAAGCATGGCAATGAGCATATGAAGAGTTGAAGAAGGCTCTAATCACAACACCAATTCTATGAGCCCCAAATTGGACCATTACCTTCCATGTGCATATCGATGCTTCTAAATTTGTTGTGGGGGCAGTGTTGTGTCAACCTGGCAAGCACAACCTAGACTATCCAGTGAGCTTTGCTAGTAGAAAACTCACTAAGATGGAAATGAACTACTTGACAATAGAAAGAGAGGGCTTGGCCATGGTGTTTGTTGTGAAGAAGTTTCGGCATTATCTATTGGCTACACCCTTTACCTTTTTTTGGACCATCAAGCCTTGCTATATCTAGTGAATAAACCTTGTGCTACAAGACGCATAGCTTGGTGACTCCTTCTGCTTTTGGAGTTTGACTTCTCTATTATTGTAGGAAAGGGAAAACAACACTACATGGCTGATCATCTGTCACGCATTCCCACAGGAGAAGCCACTGGAGAAGGCATTGACAATGAATTGCCAGACGTCCATCTCTTTAACCTCTCCAGCGAGAGAAATTTATTCAAGGCCGATCTAACGCCATATTGGGCAGATGACATAGTCCAAGTGCTTGAGCACCGAATACCTGAACGCCCAATAGAGAAGGCAACTCTAAGGCGACTCATTCTTAAGATCCAACCCTACTAGTTGATAGCAAGCCAGTTGTATCGCCTAGGGCAAGATGGATTGCTGTGCATATGCATATGTGAGCATGAGATGCATGATGTGCTCTCAGAGACACACAGTGGAATCACTGGTGGGCACTTTAGCGGATGGCCCGCAAGGTGTTGCAGTCTCAACTATGGTGGCCAATGTTGTTCTGTGATGCAGCACGACTTGTTAAACATTGTGACGAGTGTCAGTGGGGACGAAGGTCGTGATTTGCAAGGATCAAATGGATTTGATCCCAATCATTGCATGAGGACCCTTTGAAAAATGGAAAATTGACTTTATAGGACCCATTAGCCTCGCTGCACAATATTTGCAAGACAAATACATCATTATGACCACAGACTACCTAACGAAGTGAGCAGAGGCGAGAGCAACACGAAAGAACGATGCTCGAACGACTGCCAAGTTCTTGTGGGAGCAGGTGATCTCATGATTTAGCTACCCCATCGAACTAGTCAGTGACCATGGCACATACTTCATCAATGAAGTGATAGCACATCTCCTATCCACCTTCCTAATTATCCATCAGAAATCCTCTCCATACTACCCTCAAGCAAGTGGCCAGGCAGAATCCACAGATAAGATTCTTGTCAACGTCCTAACCAAGGTAGTCTCTGCCTCGTGCAGCGACTGGGATAACAAGCTGATGGCAGCCTTGTGGGCTTACCGCACAAGTTATAAAACGACTGTCGGATAGATCCCCTTTAGGTTGACCTATGGAACCGAAGCAATTCTCCCTGTAGAATTCTTCGTGCCTAGCCTAAAAATTGCACTTCAGGGGCGATGGGAAGCAAAAGAAAGCATAGGCACAATGCCTAGTTGAACTCGAACGCCTCTCGGAGACTCGCCTTCTAGCCACTCATGCGCTTATATATGAAAAGGCACGATGCAAGAGCTGGTTTGACAAGCATGTCAAGCAACGCGACTTCGAATAGGGTGATTTAGTGCTCCTACACTCAGTTAAGGGGCATAAGCAAAAAATGAAGTTTAGGGGTCTTGGACCTTTCAAAGTTCGTGCAATGAGCCGAATGGGCAACGTCGAGCTCGAGACTCTAGATGGTGAGGGAATAGGCCTCTTCAATGGCAGTCGTGTCAAAAAGTACTACCCTCCCATGAATCCTCTGCATGAACCACCAATGTTGGAACCACCTATCAATGTATGAGTAGCCACAATCACTAAAATTGATGAGGAGGATGAGGAAGCCGTAGAGCCTGTATACCTACACATCACGGTCACCACCAAGTGAACATGCGCCTTCAATGCCTTGATCGACGAGGGAGCAAACTTCAATGTCTTGACTCACGATCATTGGACCCAACTTGGCAAACCACCATTACAACCCACTACTACCAAATTAAGCCCATATGGAGGCCACTCATACGCACTTCTCGGCAAGTGCAAGGCTGTCGTTTCTATCAAGTCTAAGATTGTACCAATGATCTTCTACATGTTGCCAGGCGCCAAAGAGGCAAGCACAGAGTCGTTGCTAGGGCGAACCTTCAAAAAGAAAACTCGTTGCAACGTTGATTATGATTTGCATTGCATCCACCTCGCCATAGGCAACGTTCGCATTGTTATAGCTTTCAGCAAGGGTTACGCGACCTGACCACAGTCCGCAAGGCCACCGATAGAAGTATTAGCAGCCAAATCTAAGGAGAAGATAGTTCTCGGCCACCACCCACCAACTCTCAAGAACCACTGCTGATGGCAGCAAAAGCTAAAGCCCAACAACCTAGGTTTCAATGGAAGCCTAAACAGCTACAACCGCCACCTAGGAGTCGATGCACACATCCTCATAAGACCCGAAGCTCTAAACCTAGGAAACCAAGGTGCAGTCACAGAAATTGGTGCATGATCAAGCAAAGGTTGGTCCCTAAAGTCCTCTTGCACATGCAAGGCTACTATGGGGGGAATGCATGGATATGGATCCCTAAAGCCCACATGGCCAAGGGCACCACTTGTACGCTGCCCTCAAGCTTGATCACCCCAAGCCCCATAAAACCTCGAAACTATAAGCTGCAGTGCTTCCTAGACCCACATCCATCAAGTGCATCTACACACATGCCCAAGAGAAACGAACAAGCCTATTGGCCCAAACGACAGACATCCTCATATGAGCCATCACTCGCTAGAGACAACCCAACTACAATGATACATTCTGAAGGCATCAGTCCATCGGATGTAACTGCTACTTCCCCAACCCTAATCTAGAAGGTCCAACTGCAATCTCAAGAACAACCGCAACCGCAACTGTTCATTAACAAAGGCTGTAGTGCTATCAGACCCCAACCACCAGCACGCCTTAAACCCTCATATGAGCGAAAATCATTTTTGACACTGGCCTCATATCTAGCCAAAGATACGGGGGATGACGTAGTCGATTGCATTAGACCACTAGATGCCACTTTCAAAGAGCTAGCTCTCAGCTACGACTGCTTGGACTTAGGCTTATTGCCCGAATCTTTTGCAACCGAAGTTCGTACGATGCCTTGTTCTTAGGAGACATTTGAACTTGCCTATGCAAAAGCACCTAATTCCGCTATTGAATTGCTCAACAATGAGATCTCTAAAGAGCAAACCCTCAAATAGCACCTCATCATGTCATATGATCAACAAACCACTTTTGCCATCACCGACCAAGAAATTGTAGAATTATCAAAACTTACTGATACTG
The DNA here is from genome assembly GCF_053477565.2 of Lygodium microphyllum. Lineage (NCBI taxonomy): Eukaryota > Viridiplantae > Streptophyta > Polypodiopsida > Schizaeales > Lygodiaceae > Lygodium > Lygodium microphyllum. Next base: position 175,354,454 of record NC_141136.1, read on the forward strand.
AATCCCTATTCTTGAGGCACTGGTACACTCTCAGGTTGCAATGGAAACTAGAAGGGTGCCAAGTCATGACAAATACTAAGCAGCGTCGTGCACTCAAAATAGCGGAGTACGACCCCACGTACATCGCGCCAACCTCGTATAGAGTGTTAACCACTCTTTGCGGCCGACCCCTAGAAGAGCACATCAAAGGACACCCTTATCTCGATCGCCTATTGACTGAGGAAGAGCTACATATTGCTAGCCGCATCTCTTTCGGTGACTTTCTAACAAATGTCCTCACTTACATCACACACGTGGGCACTCGACCTTTTGATCTAGACCGCGAAGCTCAGTTAGAGTACAACCCTGATTTCTACACTTGGTTCCTACATCGGTAACTCCTAGACCCATTACAGAATGCCCTGACCTCCTAATCTTGAATCCTACAATGGATTCTTTGCGATCTGGAAGGGGAGGGGCGTGAGGTGAAATGCATAAACACGTAAACAATGAGGGAGGTACGAAAAATGGCACAAGAACTTTGAAATAAAGGGTAAAAACTTAAATCCTGAAGGGAAGATTCTACATTGGATTGGATTTTTATGTTTTCATTTAGTAAACATATAGAGTCTTTCTTTTTAAGTATGACTTTTCCAGCGAATTATTAATTTGGAAGCACTAATGGAAACTTGGGATTATGACAGGAACAAAAGATGTCGCAACAAGACCATGCCCACCGACTTCCATTCACGGAGGAGGAAAAAATGCAATACGGCATCACTCTTGAAAGCCATGCCTACAACCAACTCAAGTTCCGAACCATTCATAACATAGAGGGTGTGGTGACCAAGGAGGAAGCAGCCAAGAGAGTCATTGAGCAATGCAACCTCACCCAAGTACCTCGAGAAATTTGCACAAGAGCCTGACCACACGAAGTGTGTGGAGTTTCTTAGGACATACAACCCTGACAATGAGTGCGGCACTGTCACGATGGGAAGGGAAGAAAATGCTAAACATGTACAGGTTCCCTTACACCTAGCCTTGGTGGAGAAGGCATTGGTACTGGAGCCGAAGATAGAGAAGAAGAAGAAGAGAGACGTATATGCCATTCTGAAAATGAAAAATGAGGATGTGCTAACTAATGACGACATCAGCATCCAGGACATTCTTGATGCAAAAGCTAGACTACAAGCAAAGCTACTACACATGCTCTTCTCTAGCCAGCGCTACAATGCCTTAATGCATCGAAACAGTGTGCCTGTGCTGGAAAATGTAGCAGCTCACAGCGTGCGTGTGCTGGAAGATAGAGAAGAAGCAGAAGAGAGACGTGTATGCCATTCTGAAAATGAAAAAGGAGGATGTGCTAACTAATGACAGCATCAGCATCTAGGACATTCTTGATGCAAAAGCTAGACTACAAGAAAAGCTATTGCACATGCTCTTCTCTATCCAGCGCTACAATGCCTTAATGCATCGAATCAGCGTGCTTGTGTTGGAAAATGTAGCAGCTCACACCTTGCATGAAGTCGACTGGAACATATATGTACGCAATTAATTGACCACGCGGCTAAAGCACTAGCTTTAGGAAGTACACCAGCAGGAGGGAAGTCCCCAACTTCCAAGGCCATGGAAAGAAAGAAGGCCTCGTCCAAGGCCTTGTTTATTGCTTATGGAAGCATTTTGACTGCACTTATCTAGGAGGCAGTGAAGGAGACACAAGATGCAGAAGAAGGAGACAGGTCACCCCATCACCAGGACCAAGAGAGATCCAGTGACAGGATCGAGAGTGATAAGGAAGGGCAGCAACAAGAAAACAATCGGGCAAAAAGTAGGCCAAGAAACCCAAGAAGAAGACGTCACAAAATAAAAAGAAGCAGGATGAAGGCCACAAGAAGGAGAAAGAGAATTTGGAGAAGGCAAAAATAGAATCCCTCAAGGAGGTCGAGGAGAGGGAGAAGAAGAAGAAACATGAAGAAGAAAAAGCAAAGGAAGAAGTCAACAAGGCTAAAAAGATGTCAAAACAGGAGGCCAAGAAGAGGAAAATAAAAGAACAAGAAGAAAAAGAGAAATTACAGGAAGAGTACAGGAAAAATCAAGAAGAATGGCAAAGAAGAGCTACTGAGGAAGAAGAGAAACTAAGAAATGAAGGAGAAGGAGGACTTGGCCAAAGCCATATGTCGGTCCATCGAGCAGCAGAGCAAAGCTAATGATCTGGGAGCCTGGAGCCTGCTAAGGGAAGAAGGGCATGGTTTCAGCATGCAGGTATGAGAAATCATGCTACCCGCTGTCCTTGAAGGCAAAGGCAAGGCCCTTATCCATCCTATACCTATCCTCATGGTGCCTCCCACCGGACTAGCCACCCTCACCCCTAGCATCCCCACCAGCGTAGAGGTCTCCAACTTTGTGGTATGGATGTAGTATTTTATCAATAAAGAAATGGCCCATGAAAAGAGCACAGAGACATGGCCACAGGGCAAAAGAGACCAGATGCAGATGCTGAGTCGAGATAGGACCCGAAACGTCAGAAAGTGGAGGCCTTGACCACTCCAATCCACACAGCAGTGACGCCACCAGCCAATTACGACGAGTACGTCACCAAGTTTCTCACCCAACTAGAGAAGGCTAAGGAGGAAAATAAGATGGCTGTGGCTGAGTTGGTGGTGGAAAAGGAGTCGGTAGCTGCTTTCCAGCTCGAAAAGACCTGCATAGTAGCTATGCAACAACGAGAGATCTTTGAGCTCAAACAAGAATCAAAGGCCAAGGAGGACATGGAGGAGAGCTACAAGCGGCTGGAGGATGAAAATCAGAAATTGGTGCAGATGGAGAGAGAGTATAAGCTCCTCCCGATGCAATATGGAAAATTGGAGGCGAAAACTACCAACATTGAGCAAATCATGGAGCAAAAGGAGATCAAGTCTATGACCGATCAGCTACACTTGGGAAGGAAAGAGCAAGAGAACATGAGTAGGGAACTGAAAGACCAAGAGCAGAAGCTTGTAACCCTGGTACAAAAGTAAGGAGAGAGCATGGAAGAAATGAACAAGAGAGTAGAGGAATGGGTAGTGCAGAGAATGAAAAAAGGGCGAAGACACTAGCACGGAGCCTCGCTTTGGTGGAGAAAGAAAAAATCCTCACAGAGAGTAAAGCAGAAGCCGCACAGACAGCCTTCAGTGCCCAACAAAAGGCCTTCATTAACACACTAATGGACACGACCCATCCAGAGGAAAATGAGTCATTGGAGGTGGTATAGAAAAAACTGAGCATTGCACGTAGAGCTCTGCATGCAGGGCTGCAGATGCCACCCCAACTTGCAGAGGTTAGGCTGAGCCTAGAAGATCAACGAAAGTCCCTGCTAGTGGCTGACCTAACTCCCCAAGAAATTGATGCAATGGGCTTTGAAGAAGGGGCACAACAAGAAGACCAGTAGGGGGAGAAGGCTCAACTTGAATTCGATATGGGGAGATTTAGAGAAGAAGTGATCCCACAGCCCCCCTCGTCGCATGTCCAAGAGCAACAACAGGTTGATCCATATGCAGAGAGACAAGCTACACTCACGGAAAGACATAGAAAGTTAGTCGAAGAAACCATGAAGCAACTAAGAGCCAAACCAGTTGTGCAGTCGTTCACACCCCTCCCACCGTGCCCCGATGACCTCCCTGCTGGATTCCATGCAGAGCTGGTGATTTGGGAGCGGTAGGAAATAGAAAAAGACCCATTCACCTTCAGCTTCCTCATACCGAACAGCCTGCGGAGGGTCCTACCACTCAAGGTGATGGAGGAGGTGATCGCGACTGGTAGCGGACTGGGACAGAAGTGGCTGGAGGAAAGGGAGAGGACCCCCACTCTTTGGGGAAATGAAGAAGCTAAGTTTTGGCAAAACAAGGTGTTTGAAGTAGCACATACTGTACAAGGATATAACTGCCAACCCCTATGGAGGAGGCGAGTGTGCGATATCAGCATGCTCACCTGGATGGCTTTTTGCAATACCATGCCCTACAAGAGAAATGACCCCACGTTCATGGCATACCCTCGTAGGGTAGGTGTGGATTTTGTTGCCACCCTCCATGGGCGTTATGATTTTCCTATCATCTACAACTCCAATGCTGACTCCTTCGAACATGCCCTCCTCTTTGACTCAGGAAGCCTAAATGATTCCATGACGCGTTTCCTCGTGGATTTTTCTTCATGCCCCGATCCAGCCTTTGTAACTACCTGTAATTATCTTAAGTTACTTAGGTTATTACTCAAGCAGGACCCGATCCCACAAGAACATGGCCTGCCTCCCCTCTTTTTTGACTTAACGCCATCGACAGCTGTGCCATGGCGCATCTGATGATGAGGGCTAGCCTTCTCCCCCTCTTTTTGCCTAGCTCTCTTAGAAGATATAAATGACCGCCAGTTCACTAGATGCAATCATCCTTTCCTCTCCGCGACCTCCCTCCACATCTGCATGAATCTAAAAGGATACATGCAAAGCTATCAATTTTTGAGCAAATCCATCTAACCCCCTTCTCCGCCTAAGTCAAACGAGGAGAATTAGGCATTGGTTGATGTTCTACTAGTGTAATACTATTTCAAAAAAAAAGGAAAAAAAAAGAGAAAAAAACAAGAATACAAGGAAAATCAAGAGGAACATTATGCACGGAATGGACAAAACAACTCACTTACAAAAGCACTTAGCACCACATAAAGCACGATCACTGCACCTAGGGGTCCTGAAGTTAGGCATGCCTGGTAACTTTGGTTGACTGGCTTCGCTCCTAATCCCCTAGACCTTTTTTCTCCCCCACTTCACGCTTAGGGCCCATCAAGGACAGGACATACCTAGGGGGTACCACTCACCTATGGTTAGACCTGTCACCCTAAGCTACTTGCACCGCACCTCGCTTTCCACGAATGGGGTCCTCAAGTGTGGGACATCACCCAGGCTAGCCTGTGGTTAGACCCAACTCCCCATCCCAGCAGCACGAGCACAATACACTACACAATAAGATAGACACCCCTTAGGTAGGGCACTACACCTTTTCCTTCCAGGCATCACAAAGGCGACAAACCACTGACTTCAGAGGCCCCTGTCATCCACTTGCTATCCATTTGGCTTCTCCAACAAATCTTATTACCAAGCTTCCACGAGCATCCGAGTTTACACGTGGCCCTACCCTCACATGATTACTTCGCCAACTGCCTCTTAAAACCTGACAGCAGCCAAGAGTGCCATGGGACTGGCACCCGTCTCGGAGGGGGGTAATGTTAACCCCAAGTCAAGAAGGCAGAAGAATGAATGAAAAAACGGGAAGAGGATGGAAAAAGAGCAAAGGCACGCAGGCGGCCTCTAAAGCTAAGCTGGGGCCAAAAACATAATTTTAAATGAAAGGTGCCTCAAAAAACTCTGAAAGCTTGTGTAAAAGAGCGCCAGGCTCCCTCCTATGCCGATTGTAAAGTATTAGATGAGTGTAGGCAAGAGGCATAAGACTAGAAGAGGAAAATACAGAAAGGACCATGCCACAATGGCCGATCATGTAAAAGAAAGGGATGGATGCCCATGGGAATTTAGGGTTTTGTATATAAAGTTCAAAAAGTGAATGGAAGCTCATTCTTTGGTGTTTGGCTAAGAAGAGCTCTCTTCTTCTTCTTCTCTTCTTCTATTCTCCTTGCTTGTGTGTGCTCTTGAGAGAGGGAGTGTGAGAGAGTGAGTGTGTGGGAGTGAGGGATCAAGAGGGTGAAGCTCTTCACCATCTCCTCTTCTCTTCTTCTCGTCTCTTCTCTTCGCTTCTCTTGCGTGCGCGGCTATGGTGGATGGAGCTTGGAGATGGAGGAGGCTTGAGGATGCTTGAGCTAGCACCTAGGATCATGGAGCTACCAGTGTGTGCGAGAGAGAAGGCAACTCATATCGACATCAAGGTAAGCTCACTACACTCGTATGATCGACAGTGTATCGGCTAGGTGAGAGATAGCCATTAGAGCTGGCTTGTAATGCTTGAAACAATAAGTGGTCCGTGGGTCTTGGTGGTTGAGAAAAATCTCCTAAAAATGTATTTTAATTAAAATTAGTAACTATGAACAAGAAAGACGAGTGACTTATAGGGCTGCCACGTCCATACAATCGGTCAATCAATGCAATGAAACCGTGTCTCTCTACATATTGAGTCTTTAGGCCGGTGGGATCGCGGTTTGTGATGGAGTGCTGCAAAAAAAAAAAAAACAATTGTTAGAAATACAATTGCAAAAAAATAAGTTAGAAGAACAAAAGAAAAACTTACAAAGTCCTCCAGATAAGTCCTGTGGCCAACACTCCCAAGATGATGGACCACTCCTGCCTCCAGTCATGCCCTCATCGCCTCACATTGCTGTCTCCAACATCTTGGAGAATCTATAGCCTCCTCATTGAGTTGGCATCAGCCATCCACGTCTAGCCACTCAGGCTTTGAAGCCCCACTCTTAAGTGCCTTGCATGTGTCCGATCGTCTATGTGACATGTACGCACACATGCACTCCATCATCTAGCATGTGAAAAACCTATCTACTAGGGCGGGTATCGGAAACTCCTCATGCAAGGATGCTACTATGGAGTCTATGGAGTCCTGGCTCCCCTCCGGTATGTTCTTTCAATGATCTAAGAAGTTGTGCCAAAAAGCTTATCGGCACAACTCTCTCATACGAGCCATCACCCTCCTCCCCTCATCATTCATGATGATGGCTCATGTCCTATCATCTACAAGGTATCCATACCTCTCTGTGGTATGCCTAAGATGTGTCCTCTCTCACCTGTGACCACTCTCTTGGGCACATCCAGGAGACCCATATACATCTAGTATACCTACGGGGGTAGTATCTCTCGGAGTAGCATCCATAGGGGTACCACCTATGGACGGCTTAGTAAAAGCTGGAGTGACTAGAGTAAATGTCCCCATAGATGTGACAAATCCCATAGGTGACACAACTTCAGCAAAATGACGAGACAGAGACACTACATCGGTACCTCCACAACAACCACCTGAGCCACGCTCTCTCAAACCTACATGAGAGTGAGGAGTAGCACCTATATCTCAAGCCGACTATGGGCCCACTGCATCCATGTCTCTGCAGCATCCCTTAGAACCACTCTCTCCATTCAGCCCAAGTCTAGAGCATCGACCTCGTCTACTGGAAACTGAAGCATCAGAATGCACTGAAGTAGATCTAATAGAATGTCTTGATGGTGTCCAAGACAGCCCCTGGACTGCCATATCTCTAAATCGAGTTATCTAAACTAGAGATATATGTGTGAAAATCTCTTCTAGCTCCTCGTCGCTCATCCGTTGACTCATCATGCTGATCTAAATATCCACAAAGGTCACCTACACAAACAAAAATTGATATTAGCATAATCAATATAAATCAAGCAAAGCACGATCATATAAATCTTAAAAAAATGATCTTACTTAAAATGCATTTTTTATGTACCCTTATAAGCGATTGTCAATGAATTGAGTAGGTGGATGCTCTGAGTATGAAGTACCCTATGGTCCCATGTCAATATCATGTCACAACTCCACATACATTGGAAGGTCGATAGACAGGTCACACAAAAGAACGAGTTCACCTCTTTCTCTAAGAATTCTTAGACTCCTATATTTCCATCATTGTTATATGATTCTGACTCCTCTACATGCTCCACCCCTTGCAATATTGACCCCTCTATTTGCATAATGTCCTCATCTATGCTAGGAACATTGCTTTGATCATATACTCATGCACTTCGGGGAGCTGAAGGTATAACATACCACCATCAAGGTTGTCGAAGATTTGGATAGAAAATTGCATGTTCAAAATCACATGCAAGAGAGATTTAACTTTTGTGACATGTACCATGTCGTAATAAAATTTAAAAAAACTTGAGTTCATGTACCTAATCACAATGGGCCGGTAATACAAACGTGTTACATAAATCCGTCCATCTTTATTTGGAATCTGTTTTGAGAAATCCAGATGGATCTCATCGAACTATTGCTCTGGCCCCTTCAAGTACCACTTTGAACCACTGCACATCGAATAGGATTATGAAGAAGCTACGGTAATCCACCGTGATATGCAAGTTTCCAAAATACTCCATCTCATCTATAACGGTGTTTGGATCTGTTGCTCGTCATCGGCTCTCTTGCTCGAACTTTGCCATCATACCACAATTTGTTGTGGAGTGCACTTTGTCGATATGCTCCACGCAAAAATGCCGTCCACGTAACCACACCACACTGTATATTTTGTATTGTACATTGAAAGAGTTAATTATTTGTCGCACATAAAATGTAGGTATGACAAACCCTAAACACATCATCACCTTTGGATTACATTCCCTCGAGAATTTCCACTCCTCAATTGAGACCTTCGCCCCTTCTCAAGACGCTGCGATCAAAGCTCCATGCAACCATTGCGTTGAAATAAACCGCGGCATCTCCTCCATGCCCTTCGTATATTGAATTAGTCGATGGTGCATACTATGTCAAAATTCAGATCGTGCTTCTTCTCGATCTTTCCTAGCTTGCTCGTACCTAGCAAACCACGTCTCCATGGCAGCAGGGTGCAACATAAAAAAGTGATTCACTTTCTCTTCCATTGTATCATCCATTCTTTTTTCTATCCCATTTCCAACCACCACATCTCCGGTTAGTTTGTCATCGTCCTTCAGTGACCATAGCATACTGTTGTCTAAATCCACAGTTTGGTAGCCATTGTGAAATATGCACTAATGCCTCATACACCAACCAACCTTCAGCCATGCTACCTTTTGGCCGAGCTCATTGTCGTGTATGGACAAGTCCAGCAATCCCCACTTCATCTACAAGATGTAGAAAAAGGTGCATTTGTATCGTGAGCATGTTGGTGGACAGGAATTTCTCAAAGAGACAGACCATCTCCACTACTCCCAGCCTTGCAAATTCAATAGAGGATGTCTTGATCTCCTTCTGTGAGATCCATTGCACTAAATTTGATAACCTGTAAATCACCCCGCATATTTTTTGAGTAAGGCATCCTGCGATCGCGATTGGTAATACAAACTTCCACAAATGAAGAAGCATTACGAACAATGACTACACTCCAAATAGCAAAATACACAGGCCATTTACAATTCATTCATAGTACAAACCTTACATACCTTATGCCAATCATGGTATTTAGCCCTAATAATTGGTCATCTTTAGAAAAAACAGACCCGAGAGAATGCATCATACCGTCGGAGTGTAGATAGACTTGATAGTTTTCTTCACAATGTGTTATTCTTTAGTGGAAAAAACCCAAGGAATGCGAGGTAGCACCAAGTGACCATCAGCACTCAACTGCGGCCAAAGCGCCTCCATCTTTCTTACCGCCTTTCAATCTATTCGTGCCCCTGCAGTGTCTCTCTTTCATGTGATGTGGTCTCATAGTAAGTTGCCCACATTCTTGAAAATATGCATGGGATCCAAAAAGTGGTTGATTTGTAAGTGGGTCCAATATGGCAACTCGTAGAGAACTGAGAACCGTCGCATTCCGCTTAGATGTGACTCCGTGTGGACCATTTTCAGCTCGTACCAGGTTTGGGCGTTCATATGTGCTAGAGGTTGTCTAAGAAAACCTTCCCTCAGTTTCATGACCCTCTAGCAAGAAAGCGGTGTGTCCTTGATATACCATCTTCTTCATGGTTTGTGACCTTCAGGAGTCTAACTATGGCTCACACAATGGATATGCATGATAACTTGGGGCAACCAAACCTATCCCAACACCTCTATCTAGTAAATACAAATTTGAACGAGCTATGATAGATAATACCAACCAGAATGGAAGCCTACTTACCTTAGCACTCACCGAATCCTAGAAAGTCATGCATGCTCCACATGAGAATGGCTCGAATATTAGCCAACCGTCCACCATCACGCTTGCTCATATCTTCAACAATGACCCCCTCCTCCCACAAAATCTTAATCTCATCGACTAATGGACAAAGATACACGTCCATATTTTTGACTTTATAGTAGGTGGGAATGAGCAAGCTAGGGATGAGGTGTCATTTCTTTGTAGAAAGTCATGGAAGGATATTGTAATTGACAAGGACTATAGGCCACACACTGTAAGGAGCGTAGAACAAATGGGTTCACACCATCCATAGCAAGTTCGAGTGAAAGATTCCTTGGCTCTCGGGCAAAGCTTGAGAAGGTAGAGTCTATGTGGCTCCATGCGCGTGAATCTGCTAATATTCATCAAACTCCATTTGTGAATCTATTCTACGCATGCCACGTTGTCAAGCTCGCCATGTCGGACGTACGAAACAACGTACGAAACATGTGATTTATGCGGAGGAAAAGAGAAAAGTGTCTAAGAACTTTTTGAGGGATGGTTTGCCCTTGCAAGTCCTATCGATACATGTAAGCACCACACTTTGGACATGTCTCCATAGTCTCCTATTCTCCTCGAAACAGTATACAATTGTTGATACATGCATGGATGTTGTGTAGTCCATGCTAAGCTTTCATAAAACATGTCGCGCATCATCACGAGACTCAGGCATGGTATTTGCAAGTGGTAATATATGATACTTCAGTAACCTGGAAGAAAACCATAAAACACCTTGAAAAAGCACAATTTTTTTTTATGATAATGCCAAAAAGAAATCAACGAAGCGTATGTACATGGTACCTGAACAACTCGATCACACTTGCATCGCTCCATCCGTATTTTGCTTGCACACTTAGGAGTGCAAGTAGTGTCTTCAGGAGAGATACTCGGCACCCATCATATAATGGTATGGATGCTTCCTCTCTAAGCATATCAGATGTCTCGACATCCATGGGCATCAATGCATGGATCATTACCTCCATCTCAGGCTCCAAGATTGTAGGAAAGTCTAGAAGGCTGCATGCCTCCTCTGGTATTGATGGTATAGATTGAGTAGTATCTTCCAAGTGGTGGATTGGCTTAGGCACTCCATCCATCGCATGCCCACGAACTCTTCTAACTGGCCCCAAAGGTGCACTCCTCCTTGGGATGAGACGTCACCTCCCTGTAATAAATTTGCTGGCCACATCCAATGTTTTTGTATATGATATTCAGTTAGTTTGTGAATACAATGCATAATTGATATACACTTTTCTTACCGTTTGCTCAAAATCTGAGATCGCCTAATCAAAGATCTCGCTGAAGCGTTGTACGTATTCTATAGACAATCGATGTTTTCATTTGATTGCTAGCTTACATTGAGAGAAAGAACATGGGACAGATTGATTAAGATACACCTCACGATCTTGAACATTACGACCTTCATCATTTTCCATTTGGTCTACCTTACGAAAAAAAATTTGTTTTTGTTTTTGTTTTTTTTTCTTTCTTAAGTTGTTTAAGAAGGAAATTTTTCTCTTGTAACTCAACAAAGTTAATGTATGTAAAGTATCCACCCACCTGCGCTTACAATATGTAAAGTCTAATATGCTATGCATGGGGATGAGGCAGTAGCTACCCTATGTCGCACCGTTTCCCGCCCCGTGGTATGGCAACGGACCTCACCACCTTCTTTCCTCTATGTCCACCTTTAACAAAATCTATCTCTCTCTCTCTCACTACTACCACCACCACCACCACCACCACCACCACCACCACCACCACCACTACTACTACTACCACCACTACTATTACTAATGCTGGCCTTCTCAAAGTGTCTAACTCATCCAAGATGCACCCTAAACAAAACCTCTCTCTCTCTCTCTACTACTTCCACTACTACTACTAGTACTCGGCTTCTCAAACATACCAAAGGTGCACCTTTAACAAAACCTCTCTCTCTCTCTCTCTCTCTCTCTGTGTACTACTACCACCACCACCACTGCTATTACCACCACCACTACCATCACAACCATTACTACTACTAAAAACAAGAAAACTAGAAGTTAAAGAACAAGATCTTACCCTCTCTTTGTTTTCTATCCATTCATTCTCCTCTCTCCCTCCCTATCTCTCTCTTTCTCTCTTTCTTTATTATGTTTCATGTTTATTCCCTCTCTCTCTCTCTTTCCTTCTTTCTTTTTCTCTCTTCCTCTCCCTCTCTCATTTCCTTTAACAAAACATCTCTCTCTCTCTCTCTCTCTCTCTCTCTCTCTCTCTCTCTCTCTCTCTCTCTACTACTACTACTACTACTACTACAAACAAGAAAAGAAGAAATTAAAGAACAAGATCTTACCCTCTCTTTGTTTTTAATCCATTCATTATCCTCTCTCCCTCCCTCCCTCTCTCTTTCTCTCTTTTTTTATTATGTTTCATGTTTTATCTCTCTCTATGTCATTCTTTCTTTCTTCTCTCTTCCTCTCCCTCTCTCAGTACACATCATTTTTAACAAAAAAAAGTAAAAGAAAAGGAGAAAAAACAAAAACAAACCAAGAGGGAACCATGCACTCACAGCAAAGGCCTGAGGATGGATTCCGTGGTTCCTCTTCGTGACGGCGGCTCCTCTTCACCCTCTGTGCACTTCCTCCTATTCTTCGAAAATGACAGTGGTGGTGGTGAGAATATCTCCTTCTCCCTCTTTCTCTCTTTCTCTCCCTCTCCCTCTCAAACGCAAGAAGCAGTTCGCTCTCCCTTTCGCTCCCTCTTTCTCTCTTTCACGCAAAATGCCGCGCTCAAGTTTCGGCCCGATTTTTTTCACCTGAGTACCGTCGCTATTTGTGTAACATTTCCGAATCTAAAAAATGCATTGTTCATATGAATCTCCTCTTAGGAGGCAAAAAAGGTTAGGATAATGGCAAATTTTATTATTATTATTTCCCTTATCCACCCAGCCGACTGTCGTGCTGGAGGGGAGGGGAATAGCAGGTATGATCAAGCTCCTTGATGGAGCTTGCAGGGGGGAGAACCCCATGCATAATGACACATGGGGGAGGGACGATCCCCTCCCCTCACCTATTTAAGTCTATGCCATGGGGGAGAGGCTGGAGGGTTCGGGCTGAGAGGATACAGTGCCATCGAGAAGGGAAGAGTGGATACTCTGCTGTGTGGTCGTGAAGAAGAGAAAGGAGGAGCCGCTCTGTTGGTCGTCGAGAGTGGAGGGAGGAGCCAAAATAGCCGCCGTTGAAGGAAAGAGGCGAGAGTCACAGTTGCCGTAGCAGTGCTATCACCACTGCAGTCCGCCCTTGGCCGCCATCACATCAATGTTGACCTACCGTTCCCTTCCTTCCACGTGGGCTTCTGAAATCTCCAGAAGCTTTTAGAAGCTTCTTGGAAGCTTCCAAGGGTGGGCCTCCTAAGCCCCCCTTTCATATTACACCCCCCCTCAAATTTCTTCTTGTGGGCTTTCTCCTAGCCCATGCCCATGTGGGCTTGGTAAAACCCCCCTCTCGAGGAATCCAAGGCCCTATTGGGTCCTCATACTTTTTTTTGCCCCCCGCCCCACACAAAATAACCCTCTAGAGTTGAAGGTCTTATACACTTTTTCCCCCCCCCTTTCTTTTCCACCAAGAGTTTTTTTTCCCCCAGGATCCAAAGTCCTTTTTCGTGAGCCTTCTTATTTCCCTTGCAAGTAGGGTTTAAAAGCCCAGTTACCCCGTTGAAATCAAGCCCTTTTGCCCACTTTAGGCCAGGGTTTAAAGACCCTTTCTATGGAAAATCCTCACTCAAATTCATAGGAGAAAACCTTCTAAAAAACCATTTCCGAAAGACGTTGCAAGCTACCACAAAGGGGAGCTACGCGTGCAAAGGAGACGGCTAAGGTCACTTTTCATCTATACGTTGAGTTCGAAGATGTTTACCCTCACACCAAAGTGCATTGAATAATGTGCACTAGTAGTAAAAGATAAAAGATCAAACATGTCAATTATTTATATAAAATAAAACTTATAGAAACAAATTAATTGATAGTATGTCTCACCTTTGATAAGCAACCTCGTGCACATTCCCACTCTTCTTGAGATATATTAATTTCCTCCTCTTTTTCCATTCTCTCCATTTCCTCATGTAACCAATCTATATCAATATGAAGTGGGAGTGCATTTAGATGATCTGGAAATGAGACATTACATCCATATCTAGTGCAAAATTCTTGTCTTTCGCTTTTTCTTCTTGCCCTTGCTTCATTATATAGTGTCACCCATTTGCTCATTACATCACTATTGAGCACACAAAAACTATTTAACTTACGAAGTTCTTCTTTTGTTAGCAGAAGATTGATATGCATTTCTAGCAAGTAGTTTTTGTGCATTGCAATGAATTGAAATTAGATTAATGTCCATATTTACAAAACGGAATCATGAAAGTACACTCCGATTAAGCATGAAATGAATAAACTGCATATTGCATTATTGAATATCTTTTTTTGAAATGATTGTTAAAGAAAGTTATTAGCAATCGTAGGAAATTGCTAGGACTACATGAAGAAGATTTAACTAGCAAGTGGTCTAAAAACTTAATTTAATAGAAGGGTGTGTAAGTTCTGCATACGACAAATTCATTCGGAAATAAAAGTAGTAAAAGGCTGCATATTTTAGCATGAATCTTGTTCGCATGTTATAGGATGATTAATTGGAATTAGGCTATAACCTAACCTATGCTTGATCTTAAACGGAAAAGTTAGGCTTTGAAAATCAACTTACGCGTAGACAATGAGTTATGTGGTTATGGAAATGATAGCGTAATTATCTTCAAGAATAGACAGGTTAAATTGGCATAAACCTAAACACCTAAAACCGCGGAGTACTCGTTTAGAAAAGGGTTAATTCAATGCAATGTATCCCAAGGAACTGACTAGGGTTAGCACGGTGAAGACATTTACCTAGTCACACGTATTGCCAAAACTGAAACTCCTATACCCTAAATACTTGCCCACATTCACGGAATGTAGAGACAGTAGGACATACTTGCCAGAAAAGATCTAGGGTTTTTTTCCTAAGAATCTCTTGCTAAAAAGATGAAACTTGGAACCCTAGGACCGACAATGTTGGCCTAATGCAAACAAGAACGAATTGTTATATCTAATCATAACACCGTGATTAGAAGACACCGTTGATTGATAGAATAGTCCCATAGTTTGATACGACACTTGTGCAACAAGTTACAGAGTCGCATGATCTTGTGATTGGATCACAAGGGAATGGCCAATTCCTGGGAATGAGGTTGGCAGATTCTTACGCAAGTTATCTTGCAAGAGGATGAATAATCGTCCTAATATAGTATCTTTCTTTCTTGGGTAAAGATAATTTCTTGGAAGCAAAAGACCAACCAATAAATTGGAATAACATATGAACTTAAAGTATTGATCAAGTCGAGTTAATAGGGTATGCCCTAGCCCAGGATATAGGGAATCTTGCCAAGTCGAAATTAATCCTGGATTGAGTGCTGGTTGCATTCGGAAAGAAGGATTCACTTCTTAGTAGTTGGCCAACAATAACAACCAATGGAAATGATTGTGCTTGTTACAGATTTAAGAGAACTGTTTTTCTTTGCTTGATCAAATAATTAAAGGATAAATGGATATCTGATGCTTCAAGATGAAGGCTTGAAGGGAGAGGCAGCTTCAATTACCCCCAATTGCCTACCTGTCCCTAACTAAGGGGGTTGTTAACCGCGCCGAAAAGGTGGACCGAACCCGCCGCGAGAGGTCTCTCCGTTAAGCGCTACTTGGAGCAGGAGGACGCTTGGGTGCCAGGGGGGCTCTGGCCGTAAATCCCTCACCTTCCGGGCCCTGCACAAGAGGCTAACGTGAATCGCGAGGATTGGATCTTGAGGTCCGCATACTAGTCTACGAGCGAAATCTTGGATTAGTGATCCCTGTGGATTGCTGGATAGCCTTCGAGCGGATTGTGGATAAGCCTACGGGCTGGACTTTATGTATTTCAAAGATAAATATGATAATCTCTTAAAAAGAAACTTGTTTGACATTGCTTTTCTATGTCAAGTGCTATGATTACGTGAAGGAACCAGTGCCTAATGAGCTAATTAAGGAAGCTGATTGATACATGTCCAACTAAATGTGTTAGGTAATTAAATAACTAAAACAACCTGAGGAAAGTGTAGTGGATGTGGCCATAGGTCCATCCTACGGATGGGTGGTTCCGGTTGGCCGGGAACTTTTCTCAATTAAGATGGACAGCAGGAAGATCATTCAAAGAACACACGAACAACAAAAGCGTTGACGTAGAGTTATAACTGATTCTGATTTATGTTGTTTTAGGGGAATGGAATGGGACTATGCCTTATGGAAGAGAGGTTGAGCTTCACATCCCTCTCATTTCCCATTCTCCTTGAACCAAGTGCAGCGTGAATCCGCTTCGGACTTGGCATTTCTACGTAAAGTAGTTCACTCGGGTTCGACGCTAGTTGTCGTTCGGAAATGACCAATAGGAAAAACCCTAATTCAGGTCAGTCCTAAGTGGGAACAGCCAGAATACTTCCGCTATGTGGCAGATGCAGAAAGTCCTAGATCGCAAACCCCGTAACATTCCATGGGAATGCCGAGCAGAGCTTTCTAGACATCCTTTCCGATGGACTGCTAAGACGTGTCCTGAAGATAACAGGTGGATACGTTAAAGTTTGCATCGCTATTTGCATTGCAAATGCAATGCAAATAGTACCGTCACTATTTGCATTGCAAATAGTGATTTGCGATGCAAATAGCGACGCCGCTAATTTGTGTCAGAAATGGTCGTCGCTATACTCCTATATCCTTGTAGTGGTTGTTGGAGGACAATTATCTCATGAGTGATAAGCACTCCCTAAAACATCACATCTCTATCTAAACTTAGCAAAACTTGCTTTAAATATGATGTTTATCAATCCTAAAAATTAATACTAATTTACAAAAGACAAAATAAATAATATGTGATGCATATCAATCCTCAACCTTAATATTACTTCGAAAAAGAGAAAATAAATTTCTTATAAGTAAAAATATACAATGTGAGGGTTTTTCTTTATACTAGTCATGATTTCTATCAAAATTTATAGTCTTTTGCATGTACTTTTTTCTTTTGGTACAATCAAGGGCTCTTTTCATGATTGTTTCCTTTTCGTGTGGAGATTTTAATGTGCCTTTAATGATGCCTTATTTATCATTGTTTACTTCATTAAATGCTTAGGTTTCCTTAATGTCACCCTATTTGTGTGTTTACAAATTATTGATGAACCAATGGACTTAAATCTAGGAGGAATTTCTAATTTCCTAAAACTATATATTGTAATCAATTTTCCTATTGTCTACTTTGCTCCATGGCATGAGGTAGAGGAGGATCATAAAGAAGGAATTGTGCCCTACACCTTTATCCAAGTAGTCAAACAACATTTTTCATATATAAAATTACCAAAATTATTTGACAATGTTACCAATTGTTATTATTCTTTTAATCTTTATGTAGATACTCCCGTAATGAAGTTATGCTCTGGTCTTTTTAGGCAACCTTGTAGCTTTGATTAAGAGGCATCTTTGTAAGCCTTTTTTGAGTTTCCAATGAATCAATGTGGTCGTGGTAGAAATTGAAGATGCATTTTTGTTAATGAGGGGACTATTGAAGACACTACTAAAGAAACTAGCAATTATATTTTTCCATATAACTACGAGTGAGTTCTGTTCAAAATTCACACGCTCTTACACATGTATATTAATGTGTATTTTTACAACTAATTCAATGCACAAAAGAAAAATCAAATTGTCTTTAAAAATTTCTCCTATTGAATTTCAAAAAGTTTAAAAGAAATTATAAAATATACATCAAACATTTAAACTTGTAAATGCATTGTTATGTATAATCACAAATTAATATCATGTTTATTAATGATATCACTTAACACGTTTATATACTCACTACGAACTTTGATATGAGAGATAGAAGATTTATTAAAATCCTAGAGTTATGAAATAAATACAAAAGTAAAGTGTTTATGAAGACGGATGTTCAATCTCATCACCTTGCTAAACTATCCAGTTCAAGGTCCATCTCAATATCTAGACCTCCGAACAAATTAAGCTCACTACTAGTATTATCAATATGCTCATTATGATTATCATCATCAACAAATGCATGGCCATGTTCATGTACAATGGCATTATTTTAATACGTGTCTCCCATGACATGATTATCCTCTACCTCTCTTGGTTCATGATAAACATCATCAGTAGTATGAGGAGCATCATCCATACACTCAATAGATGTAAAAATATCACATATCCCTTTAAAGCATAGGGATATCGGGATCACATGCCATAATTTATTATTCTCCATCATTGGTTGAAACACAACCTATTGAAGTAAAATTATCAATATATTATAATTAAGGTTTTAGAAAGTGAACAAAATCAAGAATAGTCTTCAAGGTATATGTTCATATGAAATCTTTGTGTTTAAATAGAACATTGTTGTGGTAACACCAATGCCCATGCTTCTATAGTCATTGCCTTATAGAGTCAATGGTTGTAAATCCATCGTCATGATGCTTGATTGTAGCATTAGGTCCTATTTTTGCCACATCCTTAAACCACTTAACATCCATAATTTATACAACAAATATTTGATAATAGAGCTTGTAGTTACCTTAGATTATGCCAAACCAATTATCCATATTTCCATCAACCCTAGAAATGACTCTAAAATCTTGGTGTTTTGACTATCATTAATCCTTTTAGTTCAAAAATATTTTTTTTTACACCACATGGCATTGAACATTGTGCACATGATCAAACAAGAGTGATAAATTAGATAAGTACAATGATGTTCCTGAATTAGTAATTACTACCAAAGAGACATTACATATACTTGGCTTTGGCCAACATCTTGGACATATACATTATACTTAGTTTTGACAAGCATCCTCAGAGTCTCGGATAACCCCCTCTCACTTCTTGTAATGACCACACCATTAGGAAATCATGCATCACAATGACTCTCAATGTGAAGTCTTCCATAGGTAGAGATTAAGATATATCATGTATCTCAATATCTCTCAAATTTGGCTCCAACTCTCATGTGAAGGGATGTAGATATACACCCATATTCTTGACTTTATGCTTTCCTCGAATCGGTAAAGATAGCATAAAATGCCTTTTTATATTGCCATTGGTGGTGGAAGAATGTAGCTTCCCAATATTATCAGGCATACACTCTAAGATAAGCTTTTAATTCCAAATGGGTTCACACCATCCATGTGTAACCCACTTCTCATTTTCTAGGTTCCCCCTTGAATATTTGCCACATGTCCTCTATATATTTCCACACTACTGTGTCAGCAAGAACTCTCCATTTACCATCAATTGATTGATGAGATGAGTGCCATGTCATAAGGTGTGCAATGGACTTACACTTGAACATGTGTTATATACAAGGAATGATAGGAAAATGGCACAGAACCTTGTGAGACACATCTCACATCTTACATCTTTTCTATACCTTGCCTCTCTACAAATTATACATTCCTAGTACAAATCACAAAAGACAATGCAATCGTTGAACCATGCATGAATGTACATGTATTCCAAACCTCCCAAAGAAGTCAAATATATCCTTGCTTAATCTCCTGATGAGATTGAAAGTTTGTTATTCTACAAAAGCTTACACATGAGATACAAACATATACACCCAATCTCTAAAAAATGAGTGTTCATGCATTATCCTCAAAAAACATTTCATTTTTAATACATGAAGCAAAGTACTTACTTGAGTAGTGCATTCAAACTTGAATTGCTCCATCTATAAATTGTTTGAAGATTTAGCAATTGAAGTGATGCATGCAAAATTCAGTATATGCACCATTCATATGATGGAGTTCATGCCAAAGTGTATGTATGATTATGCTCCATGCCATCATGTCTCTCATTTATATCATGAGAGAAGAAGTTATGAACCATATCATAACAATACATTCTCCTCTACCATCTAGTGAGGCAAGGGTGGAGGCTCATCATCCTCGATGTCATCAACATCTATGGATTGTGATGCCTCCATTTCCACTGTCAATGCTTTACTTCTTTACTTCTTGCATATGATAGCATGGGTCAATGTAGGTAGGTATCTTACATTCAACAAGTAGAGCATCCAAGTCACTATCAACATATCTCTTCACTTGAAGCAAGAGATCACTTAACCCTTCACTAAGAAAATCATAGCCAGTGATTTTTTAGGATCCCATTCTCCATACATCTTAATATGATTCATTGTGATTCTATGTGCTCGATGCATGCATTCTTGACAATGGTTATACATACATTTTATCTTCTTCTCTAACCATGATGAGTAATGATGCAAATGGTTTCATCATTTGCATTACTAGATAATAAGGAGGCTTGAGGATATTGAGGGGGACTACCCTTTTGGGGATTTTTGAGGTCTCGAAAATGCCCTATAAGTAATCTTAGAGAGAGAAAATATTTTAGAGAATAAAATAATTTTTTAATTTTGAAAAACTTGTATATTTTGGTAAGTAAATATATTAAAAATTGTTAATAAGTCATTGTGGTGATATTCTCGTGGTCACATCAAACCTAGAAATCTAGGCCGCCATAAAGGTGACAAACATTGTCATATGAAGATCTTACTCATCCTCATTAAAGTGAAAAATAATATTTAATTTGAAATTTTTTCAACGTTTGATTACTTCCCTCCATTCTCACTCTCTTCTTTCTTTCCCAACCTTACTAATTTCTTCTTCGTTTTCCTTCTTGTTTCTAATTCACATACTTTCTCAATCCAATCTTCTAATCACATCCTTAGCTATGGATCAGTCATCCAATGATCTCTGTAGCTCTAGTAAAAGGCATCTCTATCATCTTCATATTGAGTTGGATAGTGAGTATGAACCAATAAGGAAGAGAACAAAACCCATGACTATTACACAGTCTACGAAACACATACTTAGGTTTGAAGAAAAGAAGAATCTTGATCTTTGGTTCTTTGGCTACATGATAGGCTATATCCCAAAGATCCTGGCAAAAATAACACTCTGCCTTTCTATAATAGCTCTTCATTATTGAGGTTCATTGGTGATGGTTATAATGGGTTTCTAGGCTATGCACTTAACTTGGTTGCAGAAAAGGATGTTCTCAAATTGGAGAACTATCTTTTATTAAAACATAACAACGATGTCGTGTCGCTACGTACACATTGTATGAAAAAATCTAGAGTGTGGCTTCCTTATAGATCTAGAGAGCCAATGCCACTTTAGGCATTAGTGTTAGTGTCCATGGTTCAAAAATATTAGACTTTTTGACAAGTTTTTGTCAATTTTTGATATTTTAGATATTATCTCTTGTAAAAATCCGTAAAACTGTAAACAACTTCTAGATTAGGATAATATGTAAAAGAAAGCATGTAGCTTTCAACTATTTTGAGAGGATTTTAGGTAAAAAGAAAGATTAGCGAAATCGCGTGACATGTGATCACTGTTTTCAAGCAGTGAATAGCACTCTAAAGTGAGAGATGAAGAGAGAGTGATCTGGCAAAATTTTCCCCAAATGTGCTAGTATTTTACCCCCCTTTTGGAGCCAATGGAAGCATGAGATTGGTGATCTGAGCAGCATAGATGAAGGTATTATTTTATACACGTTTTTGTCAACAAGAGTTTTTTCTCATAATGTAGAAATAAATTGGCACTCTTCATGTCTATTAGTATTCTTCTACATTTTCTATTTCTTTTTGTGAGTATTCTTCTATGTCTTCTATTTCTTCCAACCTCTTCTCTTTCATCTACTCCTCTCCTTGAATCTCCCTTCACCCTGCTGTCTCTTACCTGATGGTAGACTTTTGACACCAAATGCACTGGAAGTTTATGTTGTAATCAGAGGTGAATTCTAGAAGATATTTGGGCTGATTTGGGGCTGATATCTTCAACCATATTTAGAGAATTAGCTACAATAGTGTTATTTTAATTATTTTCTTCCTCTATAGAAGACATCTTGTCAAAATATGCAAGTATTATGTGCCTCTATGGTAGGGCAATGTTTGTAGATCATTCATAAATGCTTTGAGTTGAATTAAGATGAGCTTTTTCTCTTATTTCTTGGCTATGGTAACTTATCCTTATTAAGAACTCAATTTGAAGCTCTCTTGAAGCAAGTCTCTTTGCCCTACAAGCCTTGTAATTGACTCATAAGCTTTTGTCCCTAGCAATCTACATTGAATGTAAGCATGCAAAGTTGATTCATGCTATGGCCTCATGTATGAATGATGGGATACAGAGTTCTTTATGATACATGACATCATATTGTACTTGATTTTATAATTTGTGATTGCTCTTAGAGTCCAGAAAACAAGCTTGATTTGAGTTAGAACTTATGAGATAATACTCGTGATCTTTGCTAAGAACATGCAGTTGAAAGCTCTATTAACATCTTCAAGAACTTGGCTTGAAACCTTCAACCCTTCTCTTATCTCTAACATCTCTGGAGTCTAAGCCTTTGAACCCCCATACATTCTTCTCTCTCAAACCCCTATGATTGACTGTGAAGTACCTCTTGAACCTTTAAACATTCACTATAATCAACTTATCTCTTGAAAACACATCTCTATCTATCTTGTCCAGTTTTCTTGCCAAACCCTTGTAGTGACCTTCAACCCTACATGTTGTGATATTAATGAACCTAAGGTTAAGGTCAGTAGAAGAGAACTCCAAGATGGGGGATTCTTTAGGAGATACTCTGCATTAGTTGGTGCGCATACTTTAGCAAACTAAGCAAAAACAAATCAAAATGTTACAATAATAACAAAGGTAAGACGAAGAGAAGATTGATTCCACAGCTATTAAGGCCCTAGAGGAAGTTGGGCGGGAATTAAAACAATTTAATGGTCAAAATGTCTTTGTTTCCATTCACATGTATGTTGGGAAAATGCTCTTCTTTGGTGTACCACAACATGCATGGAGTTGTTATTTTGCTACACTAGCCAAGAATGGTCTTTAAGAAAGAATCCATGGTCTTTTTTAGTGAGATGCGGATTGGGCTGCATTCTAAAAATCCCTACGTGAAGATTTCTTCTTAGAGGACTCTACCCTAATGATGAAGAAAAGTTTCACTGATTGGGTTGAGAAACCCAACAAAGGTTTACCTGCAACAGCATTATACCATGAGTTTGAAAGTAAATTTCGACAACTTGATGCTGAAGACTAACAAAGTATGGAAGGTCACAAGATTGAATTATTCCTTAAGGCTATAGATCCCATTCTGCAAGAGAAGCTTGTTGATCACCTAGAAGATGCTATATCTGAATCAGGATTCAAGACTGCATGAACAGATGTTACTGATTGTAACGTGTCCACCTATTCCCTTCAGGACACGTCTTAGCAGTCCATTAGAAAGGAGGTCTAGAAAGCTCCGCCGGCACTCCCATAGAATGTCACGGGGTTTGCGATCTAGGACTTTCCACGTCTGCCACATAGTGGAAGTATTCTGGTTGTTCCTACTTAGGACCCAACCTGAATCACTGTTTTTCGTAATGGTCATTTCCTAAACGGTAACTAGCATCGAGCGAACTACTTTACGCAGAAAGGCCAGGGCCGAAGCGGATTCACGCTGCACTTGGTTCAAGGAGAATTGGAAACGAGAGGGATGCAAAGCTCGATCTCTCTACCATAAGGCATAGCCCCATTCCGTTCCCCTAAAACAATGTAAATCGGGATTATTATAACTTAGACTCTAGGTCAGCGCCCTTGCTATTCATTTCCTTTGAAACGATCTTCTTGCTGTCATTTATGATTGAGAAAAGTTCTCAGCCAACCGGGACCACCCATCCGTAGGACGGACCCATGGCCACATCCACCGCACTTTCCTCAGGTTGTTTTAGTTATCTAATTACCTACCACATTTAGTTGGACATGCATCAAGCAGCTTCCTTAATTAGCTCGTTAGGCACCGATTCCTTCACCTAATCTTAGCACTTGACATAGAAAAGCAGTGTCAAACAAGTTCCTTTGAAACAGATTATCATATTTATCTTCGGAATACATTCATAAAGTCCAGCCCGTAGGCTTATCCATAATCCGCCCAAAGGCTATCAAGCAATCCACAGGGATTACTAATCCAAGATTTTGGCCGTAGAATAGTATGCGGGCCTCAAGATCCAATCCTGAGTCATGTTGGCCTCTTGTGTAGGGCCCGAAAGGCGAGGGATTTATGGCCAGAGCCCCTCTGGCACCCAAGCGTTCTCCTGCTCCAAGTAGTGCTCGACGGAGAGACCTCTCGCGGCAGGTTCGGTCCACCTTCCCGGCGCGGTTAACAACCCCCTTGGTTAGGGCCAAGCAAGCAGTTAGGGGTAACTGAGGCTGCCCCTCCCTTCAGGCCTTCAACGTAAAGCATTAGATATCTTTTCATCCTTTAATTCCTTGAACAAACAAACCAAACAGTGCTCTCCAAACTGTTACAAGCACAATCATTTCCAGTGGTTTTTATTTTTGGCCAACTGCTAAAGAGTAAATCCTTCTCTCCGAATGTATCTAGCATTGGATCCGGGATCAATTGCGACTTGGCAAGATTCCCCCAAGGGTTTCTTTGTTAACCCTTATGTCCTTAGGTTAGGGTCGTACCCTGTTAACCCAACTTAACCAATACCTTAAGTTCTATTAACAGTAAGTATGTTGCTCCAAATTATTGATTGGTCCTTTGCTTCCAAGTAAATATCTAATCCCCTTGTCTTGGTCACTTTCCCCAAGAAATGTACTATACCAGGACGATTACTCATCCTCTTGCAAGATAAACTTGTGCAAGACTCTGCCAATCCTATTCCAAGGAATTGGTGAGAGCGGAGTTTTGATGCCGAGAAGTGCTTAAAAATAGCTAAAAATTACAAATATCAAGGGAAAAATATTCAACGTCGAAGGTGGCGGCTCGACCTAGGACGATTTTAAGCGTCAAAGTGCTTTAAAGGCGCCCGAGCGATACTTATTGATTTTTGATAATTTTTCAGACTAATGTGCAGGTTGTCAAGAGTTTCCGGCCAATGCGGGATGTCAAGCCAGATGCCTAGGATTTTTCAGAGCTCGATTCGGAGTCTGGACGGGGAAATGACCACAAAATGGTCAAGATATGAAAAGGTGGACACTTGGGAGGCCAAAATTGGGCATGCCTTTTGAGTTTGGACCCTCCCCCCCAAAATTTTATGCACCTCTTGATCAAAAAACGTGGAGAGAGAAGGAAGACATGGCGTAATCAAGAAATGGCACATTTTTCGCTCTCTCTCCTCTCTCATCATGATTGTGGGTTGTGAGTACCCCATGGAACAGACATTGGGGCTGATCTTCTCCTTCTTGGCCGATCTTATCGCCGCCTTTCACCTGTACAATGGTGGCCTGAATGAAGAGAGCCAATTCTAGTCTTTCTCTCTCCTCCCTCTCTCTCCCTTAAGGGGCTGTTCTTGTGTGGAAGAAGACAATGAAGAATGATGGAGGAAAGCTTGTCCGGATGAGACCAGATTGCTTCCGAGTGGATGAAGACATGAAGAGTGTTGATTTTGAAGGTGCTGGACATTGAATGAGGGCTGACACGCGGTCCCATAGCAAAACCGAGATCCCGAGACACAAAGCCTAAGGAGTAATTCAATTTTTATGAAGAAAAAATGAGTTTTTATGCTATTTGGTTGATGAAATATTGTTCCCATGGGCTGATTATGCATTATGTTGTGGTTTGCTATGAGTTTGATCAGTTTATGCTCAGAAAATCAGAAAATCATAAGTGTTATGGCTGAAATTAATGGTATAAAACCCGTAAAACACGTGTTTAAGAAGGCAAAGTGGGGGTTTTTTGCAAAATAAAGGGGAAACATGAGATATAACATCAACAAAACCTGACATTTTGCTGTTAAAGAATCTAAGGGCCACAGCCCATAATCAATTCTTATTTCTATTCATTTTTTATTGAAGAAAATAGAGAAAAAATACCAAAAAATGGTGAAAAGTTGGTTTTAAATGGGAGAAAATCATGAAACGATAAAAAGAAAATTCCAAAAAATCACATAAGTGTTTGTGCAATGTATAATGAAGGTAGATCACAAGGTTAGCCTCGGTTTACCCTCGTTTCTATGTTTCCGTTCGTGTTTATTTCTTTCTCTACAAAGAAATACACATAAAACGACTCTTACACCTATCAACGATTGCAAAACATTAAACGGTAGGGCGAGAGGGGAGTTTGAGCGTCAAAGTACAATCTTAAACCTGATTTATATATTGCATCATGGCTATAGGATGTTGTTTTAAAATAAAGGAAAAGGCAGCATAAGCGTAAGGCTCGGTGTCTCTCCTCGTTTCAATACATAAACGTTAGCATGGAAATCATGAAAAGATTGGTTTCGCACGATGCACAATGCTGATTTTCTATTGTTTGTGCACTAAACCATTCACATTATGCACTATGCATGGTTCACGGTATCGAAGGAAAATCTCCTGGAGTGCATAGCAATTGTTTTCTTAGGACTTTGACCCACGATTGAGAGTGTGAGGTTATCCCTTGCCGTAGGGTAGAGGGTCGGTTTCCTAAGGGACTGTGAAGTGAGGAAGCATGGTATATCTCTTGAAAATATGAGAAATATAAAAGAGAGGAGTTTGTGCTCGTTTGTATTATATGTCTAGCAGCGCATCAAAGGACCAATCCCTGGGATGTAGGAGAGCTACAGTGGCGCTCCGACTATTAGTCGATGGAGTGCCTCCCTATATGTGTATGACGAGGCGTTACACCTAAGTACTTTGGGATCTCCCTCTGAGGAGTTTAAGGGAAATGTTGGACTATAAACTATAAATGCATGAATTAAGCTTTAGGGCAGTTTGTCATTTAGCATTAGATTGATGCTCCTGGTCCGTGAGGCCATGAGGGTGTTTGTGTGTCATGAGCATGAGGTCCGGCTAGTGCTATAGCCAGTGCCAGCCCATTTCAGGTCCCATCAGTGGTGCGTCTGCCGAGAGCCACTTATAAGTGGTGATTTTCGGATCTAGGGTTTCTAGGGACCAAAAGAAAGTTGGTTTATGTCCTCTAACAAGGACCGTCAAGCCGAAATCCAGAAAGCAGAACGTGCTGAGAGGGCTGGACGGCAGTTAGAGATTGTAAGTCGTTATTCTCCTCAAAGGAGTAGCCCAGTACGTATACGAAGCAATGGTCCTAGTCACCCAGCTGCTCCACATATTCCGTTAGGTGCAGGAGGAAGCGTAAGATCTTCCTCTCCTCTACCAAGTCTACCCACTTTAAGTGGGGGGGTGAATTCACCCGTTCAAGCTCCTATTGCTAATCCGATTGTCACCATGGCATAGCCTATTGCGATTCTTGCAGGGACGCCGGATTTACTAGCCTTAGGAGTTTCCTTGCCCATTTTTAATGGGTTAGTGAAAGAGGATGCAGAATTTCACATTTGTGAGTTTCAGAGATTGATGTTCAATTATCGCATCCAAGACGAGGGACATCTCATGATGTTCTTCAATATGACATTAAAAGGAAGGGCTGCAGTATGGTATAACGGCATAGAGTCTGGAACCATAACCACCATTGATCAATTCTATGCAGCTATCCGAGCAGAATATGCCCCTGAAAGAGGTGGCCAATATTGGTTGCGGGTCTTGAATGTAACACGTCAAGATCCTCACGAGAATGTGAAAGCATATGCCAAGAAGTTGAAGGAAGTATTTCGTAAGTTGCAAACTTACATTCCCATTCCGTCGGCTGCCCAATTGCAATACTTTTTGCATGGGTTGGATTTTAATATCCAAGTACAATTGAGCAGTGTGGCCTTGGCAAACATAGACACCGCTATTACGCGGGTAGAGGGAGTAGAAGCATGATTACAAACGGCCTACTCCTCTCGAATGAATGTTAATGGGGGTTGAGTACCTAGTCGAAATCTAGCATTGACGAATGGAAGTCAAGGGATGCCGATGACTAACCCTATTGGGAGAGGGAGTGTGGTTCAGAATGTACCTTTACTGCCAGCTCCTCCTAGTGCGACTATGCCTATGGCAAGTCAGTTGGCTCCACCAAATGTTGGAGGCCAGGTTTAAAATTCTAATGTTGTTCCTGTGGGTCAACAGCCAATGCCAAATTAGATTGTTAGGCCAATGGAGCGACGGGTTGACGATCGAGGCTATGAATCGAGTGCATCTAATGTCCTTGGCGAAGTTAAGGACATGATGAAGCATTATACCGATATGATTTCCGAACAATATCGACAAATAGCTGTCGACGTTAATTTCTTAAAGAAACAACAAAATTTGATAGAGAGTCGACGCCCTGAAGAGGGTGGACCCTCTAAATTCAGTTGTAAATGGTGTGGTGGACAGCACTTCCCCAGAAACTGTCCAAATGTGAAATGTGACATTTGTGGGAAGTCAGGCCATCTAGCTGCTACCTGTTGGAGTAAGATTAGTTCTCTCCAACAAGGGAGTAAACAGCTGGGCTAGTGAATCATAGAGCGCAAGGAAATAACTTGCAGCAGAATGATGCACCAAGACAAATATTACAGAGGGGAAAAACAACTATAGAAGAGTTGCCACAAGGCAACGGAGTCAGCCTTATCGACGTTGTACGAGTGAATGATGTTGAAACCTCTAACTTAAGAGCTGTGACAAGAGGCCAAAAGGCTAAAGAGGTTGGTAAAGATAATGCAAAACCGGTTGAGGCAAACCCTAAACAAGGGGATAAGGGGACGCAAGTCCAAAGTTCTAACATGGAAGGGGGACCGCTAAGACCGGTTGACAAGAAAGTTGACCCTAAAAAGGATAAGGAAGTGCCAAGAAAGAAGGCAAGAGCTAAGAAAGAAGCACCAAAACCGGTCCAAAGACCAAAAGAGAGGATGGTTTGGCGAGAAAAGAGAGCTTTGGCTACTTATCATGACTTTGATTCAGCAAGTTCTCTTTGTGAAGTCAAACCAGATGTGAATCTCTTGCAATTGATCAAATTATCTCTAGGAGTACGCAAGGAATTCAAGAAGATCCTGCGTATCGGGTATATTGTGGAACCTCTGGGCATAGCACGAGTAGGGGAAGATTGGTTTGACCATGCTGAAAAGAATTGTCCTAGGGTTCCAGCTTATGTGGATGGAATATTAGTGGAAAATGCCATTGTAGACACTGGATCCTCTGTCAATATCATGAGTTCAGAGTTGATGGAGAGGTTGGGTCTAGGCATCCAGAAAGAGAGCTCTACCCTTCTGAGAATAGCTGATGATAGTCTAAGACAACTAGAAGGTTGCGTTACTAGGGTCCATGTTACAGTTGCAAGTGTAGAATGCTTCTTGGACTTTAGGGTGATAAGATTTGCAGGACGCCCTAGCTATCGGGTTTTGCTAGGTAGGCCTTGGATCTTACGAACTGACTGTCAAGTCGATATACCTGCTGGTCGAGTGGTTCTAGGTAGAGGTGCTAATCGAGTAATAGTCGATGCTTATCCTGAGTCTCCTCAAAGTGAGAGAGCTCCTTTATCTTCTATTGAATTAGAGACAATAGATGATCCATCTGGTAGTGAGACATCATCCAGCAATGAATCTAAAGAGGGGTCCACTACAGAGGATATCTATTAGCTAACTCTAAATGAGCCGATAGAACCGCAAGATAGGATAAGAGATGCGGATGTGATTGAGTTAGACCTTGGCACGCCGAATGATTCGCAGCCAATTAAATTAGGTTCCATGCTCAGTTCAGCAGAAAGGGAGGACTATGTGTCCTTGATCCAAGAATTCTGCGACATCTTTGCTTGGAGTTATGATAAGCTGAGAGGTATTCCTCCCAGCCTGGCTGTTCATACTATTCCTGTAAAAGAAGGCAATCGTCCTGTGCATCAGAAGGTAAGGCGTATGCCTTTTGAATTGAGGGACGGGCTATTTGAGGAGTTACAGAAGCTAAGGAAAGGTAGTTTGATCTTCCCTCTTCAGCACACAGAATGGTGTTCACCAGTTGTTATCAGGAAGAAGAAAAACAACCAGATCCGATTATGTGTAGATTTTAGAGAGCTGAATAAGCATACGGTTAAAGATTACTACCCGTTGCCGTTTATTGACCAGATTTTGGATCAATTAGCGGGTAGGAAAATATATTCATTCATGGATTGCTTTGTAGGAAATAACCAGATGGCAATTGCAGAGGAAGACAAGTTGAAAACAACTTTTATTACTGTCTTTGGTACTTTTGCGTACCATGTGATGGCCTTTGGTTTATGCAATGCACCTGGATCGTGGCAATGAACAGCAGATAAGACCTTTGGTGACATTTCCCCAAATGAGTTGAAAGTATTTATTGATGACCTGGGGGCAGCCACTATAAGGGAAAGGATGTTGGTTATCTTAAGAAAGTGGTTTGAGCGCTACAGACAATTTTGCATTGCTCTTAACCCACGGAAGTGTGTCTTTGGAGTACCTTATGGGCTATTGCTAGGCCATGTGGTCAGTTCAGTAGGAATCGCAACTGACCCTGAAAAGATCAAGGTTATAGTTGCTATGAGTCCACCACGCACTCCGAAAGAGGTTCATAGCTTTCTGTCATCATCGATAAGGTACTATCGAGGTTTATAAATGCCTTGGCAGAAAGGACGTTGCCATTAACGAATTTATTATCCTTTAGCTGTCTATTTGAATGGAGCGACCCTTGTAAGGTAGCTTTTGAGGATGTGAAACAGGAGCTAGTAAAAGAACCCTTTTAAAAGCACCTAAAAGAGGTGAGGTATTCTACATATTTTTAGCAGCCACCATGCATAGTATCAGCTATTGTTTAGCCCAAATCTGGGAGAAAAAGTGGTATCATCTGATAGCTTTTGCTAGTCGGAAATTGGGCATTTTAGAGATCAATTATATCTACATGGAGAAGTTGTGTCTTGCGATGGTCTTTGGGACTAAGAAATTCAGTCACTACATCCTCTATGAAAAGGTAGTATTCTATACAAAGGCGGAAGGGCTTAGATTGCTTATGAACAAGCTACAGCCGCCTGATCGTTTGGCAAAGTGGTTAATCACTTTGCAGGAGTTCGATTATGAGATTAAGAGTAAGCCACCGAGGTTGGAGGGTATTGTGGAATGCCTTGTGGATTTCGGGGAGCCGAAAGAGACTTTGGCTAAAGGAAGCGATATTGAGGAAATGTTTAAAATTGATACAGCATCCATTCCATCTTGGTATGCTGCTATTACACACTATTTATCAACAAGAGAGACAGGAGCCAGTTTGTCAAAGTCTGAAAAGAGAAAAATCAAACAACAGGCATTGAAGTTTTTCTTGATCGGGAATACTATATTGGCAGGGTGTTGATGATATCTACTGTCAATGTGTGATGCCTGACGAGGTTCCTTTCATCTTGGAGGAGTGTCATGACTCTGCATGTGGAGGGCACTTTGCTAGATGGTTGACGGCACAGAAAGCGTTACGAGCTGGATATTGGTGGCCGTCCATCTTCCAAGATTCTTTTGAGTATGTTAAGAGATGTGATACTTGTCAGAGACATGACAGCAGAGAGAATAGGAAATGGCCACTTACACCTATCATGGCTATCCTTCCATTTGAGAAGTGGAGCATTGACTTTGTGGATCCTATAACTCCGTTGTCTACTACCCAGAAGAGGTATATTATAGTGGCCACTGATTATTTTACAAAATCGAGGGCGACGAGGCAGGACAATGCAAAAGAGACTACAAGTTTCCTTTTAGAGCAGATTATCTTGGCCATACTCCATTTAAATTGGTTTATGGGGAAGAGTGTGTCTTACCCCTTGAAATCGAATTGCCGACCATACGGTTTGCAATTAGCCACTCTTTGGGGGATGAGGATTCCCTTTTTGAACGTTTCACGACCATAGCCCACCTGGATGAGCTGAAGTTACAGAGCTTATTACACCAGGAGGTAGCTAAACGTCGGATGAAGCAATTGCATGACCTTAGAGCGAAGAAATATACCTTTAAAAAAGGGCAATTAGTTCTATATTACGATGCACGTAGGGAGTTGTTTCCATGGAAGCTAGAACCTAAATGGGATGGTCCTTACAAGATTGTTAGGCTAGGGAAAAATAGGTCTACGGCTCTATTAGCTGATCTATAGGGAGTAGAGTTTATAAATAAGGTTAATCTTAATAAGATTAAACCTTATTATTTCTAAGTATGCTAAACACAAAGAAAATGCATTGCAAGTCCATGCTGGGGATGATTTGAGATCTGCAAACGAGCTTAAAGCCGGTTGATGGGGCGGTTAATTCTTTATTTGGAGCACCCATATCTGGAGCAGAGATACCATCAGGGGAAACTCATCTGGTGGAGCAAAGGATACAAAGTGATTAAGCAAGAAGACGGAACCTTTGTGTGGGAGATTACAGTCTTCTACCATCACTGTTTACGACTGTTGACGAGTATCCCTGTTGAGTTCAATGAAGAAGGTGGGATAGAGCCGTCAGTTCATCCTCTCAACATGCTAAGATTTGATTACCATAATTACGATTAGAGGAGTTCATGATGGCAGGCTGTGTAAACCCATTGTGGACATATACATTATATTTTGACGGAGCGTCCAGGGGCCCTAATAAAAAAGGGAGTGTTAGAGTAGTAATCTGAGATCCCCGACGAAGAGGTACGATAAAGTTAACTGCTTATCTCGGGGTAGGATTCACTAACAATATGGCAGAGTATAAAGCCTTGATTATGGGACTGCATATTGCCAAACAAGGTGGTATTCGTCAGTTGTTAGTAAAAGGGGATTCCCAGTTGATCCTGAATCAGCTAAATGGGACATACACAGTGCGGAATCCCATTCTCTGTATGTATCATCGAACAGCGATGACCCTACTTGAAGAGTTTGAGAGAGTGTCTTTTCAGCTGATTCCACGATATTGGAATCAGTTTGCGGATTCATTGGCAAATCTTGCTTATGAAGAAGACATTTTCTTTAACTGTGGTCCTAGTTTGGATATTGTGATCAATGATGACACAGGACCCGGTCGCTTGTGGGGAATGTTATCAGAGCATGCAATATATGGCAGATGATGGTTGATATGGGTGATGCAAAGAGTAGTCGAGACCAATCTACCGTTATTATCCTGGACCCATAGGTTGATTAGACAACATATTATGCGTACGCCTCTTGCTGTATATGCAGAAGGGATGGGTCATATGTTGAGATGACAAGCTCAACACATGCGGACATTGATGATGGACCACCTGATTAGATGGGTCCACACGTATACACTTAGCACGTCGGTGGTCATTATGACTCTCACATGGCCACTGACTCATTACTTATTATATTCAGGTTGTTACACCTATTTACAGCTGGCATAGTTATAGCGCCAGTCGACTAGTGTAGTCGGTTATGCATTGTTTGACTTAGTAGGCCACTTTCCTTTTATGTTGTATCTTATCTATACTTTGTGTACATTGTAAAGAGTGTGGAAGAAGAAGAAGAAATCAGCAAGAAAACGTTTTGGCCTCCATCTCTCTTCTTGTCTCTTGAGTGAGCCTCTCTTTCTGCATTCTGTGTGTGTTCGGCACAGCATCTTGAGCAACCCCCTCCACCACGCGATTCTTAACATGGTATCAGAGCTGCGCCATTGAGAGAGGCTGATTTCAAAGGTTGAAGTGAAGGGGAAGAAGAAAGGTTCGAGCAAGCAAGCTACGGGTAAGAATCTCTCCCATTCTTCCACTCCTTTCTTGGATAGTGCCTGTGGAGGCACCAGAAGCAGGGCAGAGCAAAAATCTCAGATTGCAGTGAGATTTGGTGTGCACGAAGAGCGCTGTATATTTTGCAGGTAAGCCCTTTAGGGCTTATCTGCAGGTATTTTGGGCATTTGAGGCCGTTTCACGGCCCGTTTTAGAGCCGCAAGGTTGCGGACAACAGTTTCAGGTACACTGTGACTTCGACTGTATTGACCGAACGTGGGTGCGCAGGTTACAAATTTCAGATCTGTAAGTTCAAAGGTGTTTACCAGTGAGTAAACACAAGGTTTATCTGCAAACTGGTTGCAGATTGCATGTATTGTTGAGCAGACAGTGAAAAAGGCTGTCTGGTGTATTGCTGTGCACTACAGGTCAAGGGTTGCAGAAGATTTGCTTGCTGTTTGGTATTAATTTTGTGATAATGGCAGAGAACAGTGGAAGCCCCATCATTGAGAAGCTCGACAAGAACAACTACCCATCATGGAAGTTTCGTGTTACGAACTTCCTTATTGGAAAAGGCCTCTACGAGTTCGTTTCAGGTGAAGAAAAGGAGCCGGAGATGAGTGATCCTCCAACTGCAGAAGAGACAAAGGCACGGAAAGAATGGAATGCAAAGGATAAAAAGGTCATGTATTGGTTGTCTGCAGTAATTGACAATAATATGCTAGGACACATTAGAAATGCAGAGAATTCATATGCAGCTTGGACCATACTTGAAAGTATGTTTTCTGTAAATATAAAGGCACGAAAGATTCAACTCAAGCAAGAGTTGAATACATTAAAGAAAGGGAAGATGTCTATCAATGAGTATGCACTGAAGGTAAGAAGCATTGCAGATGCATTGGCAGCGATTGATGCAATGCCCAATGATGATGATTTGGTGTCGTCTACCTTGGGTGGACTTAACAATGAAAAGGCTTGGAAGTCTTTTGTAACTTCTGTATATGTTAGAAAGCCATTTCCAGATTTCGATGAGTTGGTCTCTCTAATGATCACTGAAGAAATCAACATGCAGAGTGAGACATCTGAAAGAAGTGGTGAACAGGTCCAGGCTTTCTACTCCAGTTCAGGAAGGGGACGTGGCAGGTTCTCTTCAAGAGGCCGTGGTACAGGACGTGGTAGTGACAACCAGCAAAACAGATTGAATCAGCAATTTGGCGATATGCAGGTTTCAGGAGGTTGTGGTGACTTTAGAGGCAGGGGGAGCTTTAGAGGAAGAGGTGGATGGCAGAACAGAGGTTCTAACAACTCTGGTATTGTGTGCCACTACTGTGGCAAAACAGGTCATATTGCAGCCCAATATTATGCTAAGAGAGATGATATCCGCAGTGGTAAGTTGCAGCAAGGAAACTATGCATCGTCTTCACGACAGAATGAAGACAAAAATGAACGTTTGTTCGTTATTCAGCATATGCTGAATGCTGTTACAGGAAAGGGAACACATGAAGATGTTTGGTATGTTGATTCAGGTGCATCCAATCATATGACTAGCCATGCAGAATGGTTTGGAGAGATGCAGGATTTGCAGAATGCAGGTTATGTGCAGACGGGTGATGACTCATGCCACCCAATTTCACACATTGGAAAAGTTCCCTTGTCCTTGCATGATGGTAAGACAAAGAGTCTTTCAGATGTATTACATGTGCCATCTATTACAAAGAACTTGGTGTCAGTCGATCAAATGGTAGAGCAAGGGCTGCAAGTCAGATTTAATGCAAAGGGCTGCTTTGTAGAAGACTTCAATGACAAGTGCAGGTTGGTAGCAAAGGGAAGTAGAGTTGGACGTATGTTCACTCTAGATGCTGGAATTCCTACTATGAATGCTGTTATGTATGCCAAAGGAAAAGGTGTTGTTGCAGACATTGAAATTTCGCACAAACGCATTGGACATGCAAATGTACAAAGGCTAAAATTAATGCAGTCCAAAGGGTTGGTTACAGGTTTGCCTACTTTTAAAGTTGCAGAATTTCAGAAGGTATGTGAAGCATGTCAGTTTGGTAAGTAGGCAAGACAACCCTTTTCACATGACAGAGATGTAAGCAGAAATATCCTTGATGTTGTGCATACAGACATTTGGGGGCCTACACAAAATGTATCTCTTGGAGGTAGTTCATACTTTGTCACATTCATTGATGATTGTTCTAGAAAGCTGTGGGTATATTTTATGAAGGAAAAGAGTGAAGCATTTGAGCACTTTAGAACTTTCAAGGCTGCAATTGAAAGAGAAACAGGCTTGAAAGTAAAGTGCCTGAGGTCAGATGGAGGGGGAGAGTACCTCTCAAATGAGTTCAGTGATTTTCTGAGGTCTCATGGGATAAAGAGACAGTTCACATGCAGGTATACCCCACAGCAAAATGGGGTTGCAGAAAGGAAAAATAGACATATTGCAGAAGTTGCACACGCCTTGATGGCTGAAAAGAATATGCCTAAGAATTTTTGGTCTGAGGCTGTTCATACTACTGTTTATATTATGAATAGAACTCCCACAGCTGCAGTTCATGGTATGACCCCCGAAGAATGTTTTACAGGTAAGAAGCCTGATGTTTCACACTTGAAAGTATTTGGTTGCATTGTGTATGTTCATGTGCTAGATGAGTTGCGGAAGAAACTGGATCCAAAGGCTGAAAAGTGTGTCTTTATTGGATACTCTTTAGAGCAGAAAGGGTATCGTTGTTACAACCCTGTCACATGTAAGTTCAGAGTGAGCAGGGATGTCATCTTTGATGAAATGAGCAGTTGGTATGCATCTAGTGGTGATGCATTGGATGATGATGATGATCATGATACTCATGTGCAGGCTAAAAAGCAAGAATCACAAACTCTTAGTGGACCAGAGACATCATCTGGTAGTCCTTGGTCTGGGAGACTAAGGAGTACCTCTACATCTTCGGGTGCATCTAGTAGCACTACAGGTAAAGACAAAGGAAAGAATAAAGTGTTAGAAGGCATTGATGCAGTTCTTGATGGAGACTCCAGTGGCTCAGAGAGCTTGGATGATGAGCTTGGCATTCCTTCAGTGAGGACTCCAGGTGTGCAGAGAGCACGCGTTAATGCAAAGACTCCATTGAGTGATCCAGTGGTACGCAGGTCTAGCAGGGTGAGATACCCTGTTAAAAGATTTGGTTTTGAAGGTTATGCAGCTCACCATTATGCTTATATGGTGAAACTAGTTGAGGATGTTGAGCCCACATGTTTTGAGGAGGCTGTTGGTCATGCTCATTGGGATGCAGCAATGGATGAGGAGATGGCTGCATTAGAGGCCAATAAGACTTGGGATCTAGTATCATTGCCGAAGGGAAAGAAAGCTATTGGATGTAAGTGGGTTTATAAGATTAAGCACAATGCAGATGGTTCTATTAGCAGGTACAAAGCTAGGCTGGTTGCAAAAGGCTATGCCCAAACATATGGCATAGATTATGATGAAACCTTCAGTCCAGTTGCTAGGATGACAACTGTCAGATGTGTGATTGCCTTGGCAGCAGCCAAAGGTTGGAGGTTGCAGCAAATGGATGTAAAGAATGCCTTCTTGCATGGTGACTTGCAGGAAGAAGTGTATATGGATCAGCCAGCAGGTTATGAAGATTTAGAGCATCCCACGTATGTGTGCAGTTGAAGAAGGCACTCTATGGGCTCAAGCAAGCACCTAGAGCATGGTCTGACAAGATTAGAGAGTATCTTGTCAATATTGGCTTTTATGTTTCTGATGCTGATCACTCACTTTATGTGAGAAAGGGAGATGCAGGTTTGGTCATCATAGTCATCTATGTGGATGACTTGATTATTACAGGTGATAGTGATAGTGGGATTGCTGAAGTCAAGGGCTGTTTGAAGATGAAGTTTGAGATGAAGGATTTAGGTGAGCTAAGGTACTTCCTTGGCATTGAGGTGATCAGATGTGATGATGGTATATGGCTATCCCAAAGACAGTATGGCTTGGATATGTTGTCCAAGTATGGTATGACTGCATGCAAACCACTTTCAGTCCCATTGGAGTAGAATGTAAAGCTGAGTGCTGATGTTGGGGATGAGATAGAAGACCCTACTATGTTCAGGAGGATAGTGGGGAGTTTGATCTACATGACCATTACAAGGCCAGACTTGAGCTATGCTGTTGGTCTTGTGAGTCAGTTTATGCAAGTACCTAGAAAGCCACATTTGGATGCAGTCAGACGCATATTGAGATATGTGAAGTCCACATTACATTATGGACTTTTCTATGAGGCAGGTACAGATGTACAGGTGTTTGGATACACAGATGCAGATTGGGCTGGTAGTATGTCTGATAGAAGATCTACCAGTGGATACATGTTCTCTCTTGGTAGTGCAGCAGTTGCATGGAGCAGCAAAAAGCAATCTACAGTTGCTTTGTCGAGTATAGAGGCTGAGTATAGAGGTGCTGCTGTTGCAGCATGTGAGGTAGTATGGCTGCAAAAGCTATTGGCTGATTTGGATGTGCAGGTGGAAGGTCCAGTTGTCATTTATTGTGACAACATGAGCAGTATACAGTTGGCTAGAAACCCTGTGTTCCATGCCAGGACAAAACATATTGAGGTACACTACCACTTTGTGAGAGAGAAGGTACTAGCAGGTGAGATTAACTTGGTGTATGTCAGCACACAGGATCAGATAGCTGACATCTTCACGAAGGCATTGGGTACAGAGAAGCTTCAAAAGTTTCGAAGCTTACTTGGAGTTGCAGAGATGCAGTTGAGCTTGAGGGGGAGTGTTGAGATGACAAGATCAACACATGCGGACATTGATGATGGACCGCCTGATTAGATGGGTCCACACGTATACACTTAGCACGTCGGTGGTCATTATGACTCTCACATGGCCACTGACTCATTACTTATTATATTCAGGTTGTTACACCTATTTACAACTGGCATAGTTATAGCGCCAGTCGACTAGTGTAGTCGGTTATGCATTGTTTGACTTAGTAGGCCACTTTCCTTTTATGTTGTATCTTATCTATACTTTGTGTACATTGTAAAGAGTGTGGAAGAAGAAGAAGAAATCAGCAAGAAAACGTTTTGGCCTCCATCTCTCTTCTTGTCTCTTGAGTGAGCTTCTCTTTCTGCATTCTGTGTGTGTTCGGCGCAGCATCTTGAGCAACCCCCTCCACCACGCGATTCTTGACATCATAACCTTATGCATTTAGTTTAGGGCTACGAGCCCTGTATTTTCCTCCTTGGGAAGGAGCTTATTATTGTATATCTGTGCTATTCCAGGGAGGGATGTGTAGGTGCTATTCTGTTTGATTTCGTTAGGCCAAGAGGGCCAGTTTTGCGAGGTGTTATTGCTTTATTTCATTAGGCCAAGAGGGCCGATCAAGTTTTGTAGTGAAGTGCTTTATCTCATTAGGCCAAGAGGGCCAGTTGTCTGTTTAGTGCAGGTACAGTTAATGGTTTCTTGTTTTAGTTTTGTGCTAGACAAATTCGGAAGAAGAGCTTGGAAGGAGCCTTTTGTTGCATGGAAGCTTCTCGTGGCCCTATCCAGGTAATATCTTTCATTTATGAGTACTGTGGTTTTTATGCTGTATGTGTTTGTGTACTTGTTTGGGGGATTTTTCGTTTCTTATTAGGGACCGACGTCCAAGGCATGAAGTCCCAGGTTTAGGTTCAGTGTGTTTGAGGGAGGTCTGAGTAGTCGTTGCCTCTTGTAAAGACATTGCCCGACACCGAAAGACCTGTTTTAGAAGGGAGTCCTAGTGACCTTGTTCTGCTAGCCTGCTAGGCGGTCATTCTAGGAGTTCTTGCTCAGTTGTGAGGCAGTTAGAGAAGCCTACTGAAGAAGAAAATAAACATGATAAAGGAAAAAGAAACCCTGAATATCTTACAGACAATAAATATATACAAAGGTGTGTAAAAAGGGGTTCTAACCCCCTATAAAAATAGAAAAGAAAAGAAAGGAAAATTTATAAGCAGTTGTTCGTCACCTTGCGAAGGCCTGGTAGGTTCCTGGGGACGATGCCTTGTATTCCTAGGGGTAGCATCTTGCTAGAAAAGAAGAAACTAAGGAAGGTTAGAGCAAAAATAAAAGTGAGCGTCAAAAAAGGATTAAGTGTCGCCTTATGAGCGCTTGGTAGGTTCTTAGGTACCGAGACAGGTCCTGAGGCCGATACCCTATTCTCCTTGGGTCACTACGCTCAGCTCCCTCCTTTTTACATGCCTAAGTATGTCAAAAAAATAAAAACTCTAAAAGAAGAAATGTGCTGACAGGAAATACCACTTGATCAGGCTATAGGAGTTCTCGCCTAGTAGGAGCTCCTGGTTGTGTTGTCCTTAGTTAGGTAGGTAGTTCAGACCACCACTTAGGGAAACCTCTTTGATAGTTCTTTTTAGTTTGGTTGTGTTGGAGCAGTCAGTTGGTGACTAGCTGCGGACCTTCTATCAGATTATGCTAGGCCTACTCCTTATGGATGTCATGCCTTGGTTCTGGTGAGCATTGTGTTAGGTGTAGTATGGATCTAT
This sequence comes from Lygodium microphyllum, assembly GCF_053477565.2. NCBI lineage: Eukaryota > Viridiplantae > Streptophyta > Polypodiopsida > Schizaeales > Lygodiaceae > Lygodium > Lygodium microphyllum. Next base: position 175,394,463 of record NC_141136.1, read on the forward strand.
TTTGTATCAGGTTGATGCTTCCTTTGGTTGTTTTGTGCAGATTTACTGTGGGATTCGACGGGCTGAGTCGCCCTATCCCATGGTCGCCAATGAGAGCGGAGTTTTGATGCCAAGAAGTGCTTAAAAATAGCTAAAAATTATGAATATCAAGGGAAAAATATTCAACGTTGAAGGCGGCGGCTCGACCTAGGACGATTTTAAGCGTCAAAGTGCTTTAAAGGCGCCCGAGCGACACTTGTTTATTTTTTATAATTTTTCAAACTGACGTGCAGGTTGTCAGGAGTTGCCGGCCGATGCGGGATGTCAAGTCCAACGCCTAGGATTTTTCAGAGCTCGATTCGGAGTCCGGACGGGGAAATGGCCACAAATGGTCAATATATGAAAATGTAGACACTTGGGAGGCCAAAATTGGGCATGCCTTTTGAGTTTGGACCCTCCCCCCCAAAATTTTATGCACCTCTTGATCAGAAAACGTGGAGAGAGAAGGAAGACATGGCGTGATCAAGAAATGGCGCATTTTTCGCTCTCTCTCCTCTCTCATCATGATTGTGGGTTGTGAGTACCCCATGGAACAAACATTGGGGCTGATCTTCTCCTTCTTGGCCAATCTTATCACCACCCTTCGCCTGTACAATGGTGGCCTGAATGAAGAGAGTCAATTCTAGTCTTTCTCTCTCCTCCCTCTCTCTCTCTTAAGGGGCTGCTCTTGTGTGGAAGAAGACAATGAATAATGATGGAGGAAAGCTTGTCCGGATGAGACTGGATTGCTTCCGGGTGGATGAAGACATGAAGAGTGCTGATTTTGAAGATGTTGGATATTGAATGAGGGCTGACACGCAGTCGCATAGCAAAACCAAGATCTCAAAACACAAAGCCTAAGCGGTAATTTCATTTTTATGAAGAAAAAATGAGTTTTTATGCTATTTGGTTGATGAAATATTGTTTCCATGGGCTGATTATGCATTATGTTGTGGTTTTCTATGAGTTTGATCAGTTTATGCTCAGAAAATCAGAAAATCATAAGTGTTATGGCTGAAATTAATGGTATAAAACCCGTAAAACACGCGTTTAAGAGGCAAAATGGGGGTTTTTTGCAAAATAAAGGGGAAACATGAGGTATAATATCAACAAAACCTGAAATTTTGCTGTCAAAGAATCTAAGGGCCACAGCCCATGATCAATTCTTATTTCTATTCATTTTTTATTGAAGAAAATAGAGGAAAAATACCAAAAAAATGGTAAAAAGTCGGTTTTAAATGGGAGAAAATCGGAAAACGATAAAAAGAAAATTCCAGAAAATCACATAAGTGTTTGTGCAATGTATAATGAAGGTAGAGAATGAGGTTAGCCTCGTTTTACCCTCATTTCTATGTTTCCGTTCGTGTTTATTACTTTCTCTACAAAGAAATACACATAAAACGACTCTTACACCTATCAACGATTGCAAAATATTAAACGGTAGGGTGAGAGGGGAGTTTGAGCGTCAAAGTACAATCTTAAACCTGATTTATGTGTTGCATCATGGCTATAGGACGTTGCTTGAAAATAAAGGAAAAGGCAGCATGAGCGTAAGGCTCGCTGTCTCTCCTCGTTTTAATACATAAACGTTAGCATAGAAATCATGAAAAGATTGGTTTCGCACGATGCACAATGCTGATTTTCTATTGTTTGTGCACTAAACCATTCACATTATGCACTATGTATGGTTCATGGTATCGAAGCAAAATCTCCTGGAGTGCATAGCAATTGTTTTCTTAGGACTTTGACCCACGATTGAGAGTATGAGGTTATCCCTTGCCGTAGGGTAGAGGGTCGGTTTCCTAAGGGACTATGAAGTGAGGAAGCATGGTATATCTCCTGGAAATACGAGAAATATAAAAGAGAGGAGTTTGTGCTCGTTTGTGTTATATGTCTAGCAGCGCATCCAAGGGCCAATCCCTACGATGTAGGAGAGCTGCAGTGGGGCTCCGACTATTAGTCGGTGGAGTGCCTCCCTATATGTGTATGACGAGGCGTTATGCCTAAGTACTTTGGGATCTCCCTCCGAGGAGTTTAAGGGAAATGTTGGACTATAAACTATAAACGCATGAATTAAGCTTTAGGGTTGTTTGTCATTTAGCATTACACTACAACAAAAAGGCCTCATAGACGCACATTTAGATGCGATTTTTGAATATAGAGAAATTCTTACGGGTGCGTCTATCCGCCCATCTTTTTGCGCATCTACCATTTCGCGTCTATAATCACATGTATCAACGAATTTACACGCACAAATAGACGTGTAATAGACGCACATATACATGCGCATATAGACACGCTGGTAGACGCACTTTTACAAGCACTGATAGACGCGAACGAAAAACAAAAAATGTCATTTTTTTAAAAAAAAAATTCTTTTTTTAATTTGAATTATGAAGCGCGTGTAGTCTGCATTATAGACGCGCAAATAAATGCGGATTATCTGCAATTTAGATGCGCCGATAGATGTGCAAAACAGAACTGGAAAAAAAAAACGAGAGAGTATGTGGTTGCAAAGCCTTCCATACATCAAATTGTGTATTTGGGAAAAAGACAATGTATCTTACGGGCACGAGAATTGAAAATAAAAGTCTATGTATTCATTTTATATCAAAGCATTTACAAGGAAAGTTTAAGTTCTTGCGACCTAAAGCGTGACCGCAAGTAGTAGGCTCAAAGAGATATCATACATATACAAGAAAAGAAGGCCTCATGAGGAGGTATGGTGCTCCTCTACGAATCTGAAGAGGAAACATCTTCGCTAGTACCATCATGGCTACTAGCGTCGCTATCCCCCTCCTCGCTATGCTCCACATCCGGGTTCACCTACACACACAAAAGATCACGGTTGCTTACATAGACAAGGTGGAGAAAAAGTTATAATTGGTTATACTTTTAATAGGAAAGTAAGAAAAACATACCTCCTCTGGCTGTCAAATCCTCATGGCCCGGTTGTATTGGTCCTCAGTGATGAGACCCTCCTCATAAAAGTGAAGCCATGTCACTGCGCGGTTATGGCCTCGATGGTAACCTACCTCTCTAGGAGTAGGTGTCTTACCAACGATGGTAGTCTGCAAAATATTTAGAGATATACAAATAATTATGAGTCACAATATATTAGACTAAAATATATAAAGAATTGAAAGAAATATAAATTTAAAAAAACTAGAAATCAAAATATACTTACAAACTCTGCCTCCCACGACTCTCTACCGCCCAATCCGTAATGCGACGATCCCATTGTTTCCATTTGGATCCGTTGCGCCTCTGCGTGCTGGCGACTCTTCACTTTCTCAGCTGCTTTCTTCTTGGCTTTCTTCCACTCTATGCGGTGGTACATAGGTGGTTGGCTATAAGCTCCACGCCCCTCCTCCAACCTCCGCAATGAGTCCCTGGCCCGTGTCACGAGGTGGGATCTTTTGTTGTGAAGCATATCCCTCACTTTTGCACGTCCCCAATCATCCGAGAATCGCTGACCCTCAGGATTTGGGTACCTCCTATGGACTACCCTCAACACCTCCTGCCACAAGCCGCTTTTCTGATTTTTGAAGGCAATGAAACAATCTTTATACGTCGCATGCAGGACGCTCCTCATGTACTCCATTACATCCCTTCCCTCATCATCATGAAAGATACCACGAGCATCTGTAACTCTATAGTATTGGCGTACAACCTCCTCTACGTGATCTACTGGTGAGGGTGATTGCTCGCCATCTCCTAGGCAACCCCCACACAAGCCTTGTCCTCCCCCTCGACCCTCTCTCCTCCCTCTCTGTCTACTATCCTCTGCCTCGCTGGACGCACGAGGTTCTGCAGATGCACGTGCTTCTGCAGATGCTTGTGCTTCAGCCGATGCACGTGGAGCACATGGAGTACCTGCAAATGGAGTACCTGCATATGGAGTACCTGCATATGGAGTACCTGTATGTGGAGTACCTGCATGTGGAGTCTGGGAAGTAGTGCCAGGCAAAGACACCAGAGGCGTCCCAGACATGACATTGAACACCTCATCTGCTGTGGGAGAGCGGCCAAGGTGTCTGGTCATCTCTCCCATGAAGTCTTCCCTACTAGGAAAACCTCCAAAAAATGCATTGACCCCCCTGTCAAAGGAGGCCAATGTATCATTCATGCGATCCACATCTGGGTCATTGCTAGATGAACCAGGATACGACATCTGCAAAAAAAACACAGGAAAAAGACAAATTTATTTGCATACAAAAAATCATATATTACCTACATTTTCAAAGAGCTTTCTTTAGACATTGAGCATAACACTTAAGTGCTAATGCTTCTCTTAAACAAGAAAACTGATAAACACAAACATGGGATACTACACATACATATCATTGCACATCCAAAGAGATGTAGAATAAGGTTAGTGCTCATATATGGCACATCCATGTTACAACTATACTTTAAAATTAATAGCTATCATAGCAAAAGGATAGATCCCTACTAAGGACAACTCTTTTGAAGGGTAAACATAGAAAAATTGTCCACTTTTAACATAATGGCACACTCACATCACTATGATACATCACTTGTACATGGCTTGCAACAATGGGGTTTGTGCAACTTAAGTGACTAGAAGTGCATTATTTAGGAGATGTTGTTTAACATTGACCAATGCATCAATGAAATGACAATGTTACTTAAGCAATATTTGTAGCAAATGAAAATGTGAGAGTAACCCACCATTTTTTTTGCTCCTCCTAGCCAATGTGCCATGCTTTCTCTTTCTCTCTCTCTCTCTCTCTCTCTCTCAATCATACAAACTCTCTCTTTCTTTCTCTTTCTAAAAAATACACGTCCAGCGCGTCTATCTGCGTATCTAAGATGCAGCACAGACACGCTGTCAGACGTACATCCAAGGTCAATGCGAGTGTATAATCGCGTGTAGAATGCAGGTCAACATTCTGCGCAGTGCGTGTATCATCGTGTGTACACTGCAGAGCACATGCGCCATCACACGCGCTCTAAGACGCGCCCTCAGACGCTCTGAGAGGAAACAATTTTCTGTACAGCGCATGTATCATCGCGTGTACACTACAGAGCACACGCGCTCTAAGATGCGCCCTCAGATGCTCTGAGAGGAAACAATTTTCGCGTCTATATCTGCGTCTACACTGAGATGTAGACGCACTATCAGACGCGCTCAGATATAGACGTGCATTTGGGATTTATCATAATTTTTTATTTTTAAGATAAATTTTGATAGTGAATTCTTATCATAAGTTTTAATGTATTTATGATGATTTTTGTGTATTTAAAATTGAGATCTTATGTAAACATATGAATGACAAATATTTTGATGTTGTCATGAATTAGGTTTAATCATGTTGACGTCGTCATCACCTAGTGCAATGCAAGCTGGTGAGTCAATGAGCACATCCTCAAGTGAGGATGAAACTTTGCTTCTTCATAATCGAGATGCATGGCTACGACGAAAAATTAAATGCATGTGTGATCATTGTCAAGGGTGTATTTTTCGAGCACGTCGAATTGCAATGTCACACCTCAGCTTGTATGGAGAATGGGACCGAGAAAAATCACCGATATTCATTGTTTTTTTTTACCACTAAGATTGCATGTCTATTTTACGGGAATTATATATCAACGTACATGAAACTCCCTTTTGTGGTTGAGCAAGATCCGGTGCCACATCCTCAGATGCTCCCTCCCAGGCGTCGAGAGGCTACAAAACGTTGACGTGAGGAGGCAGAGTCTTCAAGAAGAGTAGAGACTGACGACCATGATAGTAGCCCTCATGAAATGCCCCATCAAGTCATAGAGGATGAGATTTTGGACAACATGGTACACCATCTATTTTCGCAACCGGTTCAGGGAGAAGGTCACTCTACGAAGCCAGATGATCCACTATATGTAGCATCATCTACTCCGTTGTATGAAGGTTGTACGTACTCCATTCTTCGTGCGTCCCTCGAGATACTTAACTTGCAAACAATTTATGGATGGAGTAATGTCAATTTGGATGCGTTATTGAAGTAGGTATCAATTCAGTTTGGCTTATGAATCATAATATTAATTGTTAATTCTATTTTGAAATCAGACAAAAATATATGTTGGTGGTTTTTTAACTCACTTTTAAAAATATATGTAGGTTATTATCACAAATGCTTCCAAAAGGAAACAAATTGCCAACTAAGAGAGAGCAAGCAAGACATTACTTGACATCTCTGGGAGGCCTCGATTATGTCAAGATCCATGCATGTGTCAATGATTGTGTCGTATTTCGTGGGATTCATGAGTTCACACGAGAGTGTCGTGTTTGTGGCGAATCAAGATACGAAGTGGAGATGAAGTCAATGGATGTGCCTCGTAAGGTTTTGTGACATTTTTCAATTGTTCCACATATAAAACTTATGTTCAAGTGTAAGTCTATTGGAAAGCTCATGTCATGGCATGCTAGTCATCGTTCAAGTGATGGAAAATGGAGGATCCCTGCAGACACACCCGCATGGCAACATATAGATAATTTGTGGCCCGTTTTCAAAGAAGAGCCAAGAAATTTGAGATTTGGTTTAGGTATGGATGGAATCAATCCATTTGGCATCAAAAGCACATCATACAGTGTATGGCCAGTGGTATTGGTGAACTATAATATTCCTCCATCAATGGCAATTAAAAAGGGACATGTGATGTTGTCCCTTCTGATTCCTGGAAAGCACAAGGTAAAAAACATGGACATTTACTTAGAGCCTTTGATTGAAGAGTTAGAAATGTTATGGGAAGGTATTGAGGTGCAAGATACAAGTGCATCTGCATCCTCTAGAGATTTCACATTGAAGGCAATGTTGTTGTGGACCATGCATGACTTTCTAGGATACGGAGAGTGTTCAGGTACATGTATATAACTCTATATTTGAAATTCAAGACGTGAATCAATTGCATTTTATTAATTCACTTGTTTTTTCAAGTTTAACCACGTCAAGATATCATGCATGTCCTATTTGCGGTCCCTCTCTAGTTTCCTCTAGGCCGGCACGTTTAAAGAAGGTTATCTACGACAATCATCATCGATTTCTTCCTATTGACCATCCCAAATATGTTCTCCCTACTAATGGAATGACTCCACAATCTCTAACCATTCGAGATTGGAAGGAGAGATGGATTAATGCCGACAGCCACCCTCCACTCGGCATGAGTCGGTAAGAAGTGCATTTCTCTCTATTGACTTTAAAGTATTTAGCATGATGAATTGTTTACATAATATATTGTTTGTTTGTTAGGTTCTCTATATTTTTTCGTCTTCCGTACTGGACTGAACTCAAGATCAATCACCTATTGGACCCCATGCACATATTCAAAAATGTTGTATCTACATTATGGGATCACTTGATAGGGGCTCGTGATTCAGTTAATGTAAGGGAGGATTTACGTAACATTGGTCGCATGAGACAAGCCTGGCCAAGCATTGGACCCAGAGGAAAGATTAAGCTACCCCATGCACCTTGGATGTTGTCAAAGAACGATGAAAAAATAGTGAAGGAACAAATATATAGCTTTCGAACACCCACAGGCTGTATGAGATGTCTCAAGGGAGCCTTCATAAAGAAAAAGAAAAGAGGTGTGGAGCAACTATCTGGTTTGAAGTCCCACGATTGGCACAAAATGATTCAAGTAAGGGTATCTCTAACCATGAATATAGTAATTAGTGGAGTAACTATGTGTAAACTTTGGGGTATGATGACTTTTTCCTCAGCTAATCATTTGATCTATGAATATTGTTTACATTCAGTTCGTACTTCCTACTAGCATATCCCATTGTGCCTCCAAAGATGTACGTGATATCATTTACAAGATGGGAGAGCTTGTGAGGTGTGTATACATTGTACTTTTTCATTATATATCTTTGAATTTCTACACAAAAATAAACAATTCTCAAATACATCTTGACAGATACGTGAGCTCGAAGGAAATTGATCCAAACACATTGCAAGATGCTCGAGTATTATCTGTTGAGGTGGTTTGTTTGGCGAAGGAAATTTTTCCTCGATCCATTTTGACTACTCAATTACATTTACTCGTACATTTGATTGATGAGATCACACTTTGTGGGGCAGTTCATGTAAGGTGGATGTTTTTTCTTGAGCGCTTCATGAAAACCTTGAAAGATTTTGTGAGGCAAAAAGCATGGCCTGAGGGAATCATGGCTGAGGGTTGGTTAGTGCAATCATCCCTTGTTTATATATCTGAATATCTTGCTGAAGTGGATCCCTCTCAACCATGACTATGGAAAGATGATGAAGACTTGAGGATGACCTCTATAGTACCTCAAGGAAAAGGAATGAGTAACAAACACTCAGTGACATATTTGAGAACGTCACCTTTAACACTCTCCCAATACTAGCTCTTCCTAACTGCATTGAGAGTCTTGGCATAGCTAGCATGGCCTGAGAAAGGGGAATCATGAGCTTTCCACAATATCTTCTGCTTAAGTGACTGGCTTGCCGGTATACATAACCTCGTTCTATAGTAGACAAGTCCACTATTGATAGAGAATTCATGATACTTAGCCTGTAGCTTTTGGTCCTAGTCCTTGATAGAGATTTCCCTTAGTATCTTTTGATAGGCTGTATCATGGCATGCTTCCTCTCTAGCTAGCTCAAGTATTGGATTGTTTAGCATGGACACCTTTGTGGCTAGAGATCTAGCTATTGATGGGTTTTGCAAGATTAGAGAATTTAGGAATGCCTTGCGACTGAGTGCATCGGCAACTACATTCTCCTTTCCCAATCGGTATTTGATTTCAAAGTCATACTCCTCCAGCACTTCAATCCACCGACGTTGCCTCATGTTGAGCCATTTCTGGGTAAAGATCCACTTGAGACTTTTATGATCAGTCACTAGTGTAAACTTGTTACCCAACAGGTAGTGTCTTCAAAGCTTTAGAGCATGGATGACAGCTAAAAGTTCTAGATCATGGGTAGCATAATTCTTCTCATGGCTCTTTAGTTTCCTTGAAGAGTATGCTACAGGGTGACCTTCCTACATGAGTACACATCCTAAGGCAAGTGTGGTAGCATCAGTTACTACCTCAAACTCATTATTGAGGTCTGAAAGTTTTAGGATAGGTGTTGATACCAAACTTTGCTTCAATCTATCAAAACTAGATTGTTCGGAAGTTGACCATGCAATGGATGTTTGCTTCTTCAATAGATCCGTCAGAGGTTCTGCAATCAAGGCATAATTTTTTATGAAGACCCTATACCATCTTGTCAATCCAAGAAAACTGTGTATTTCTTTGATAGTTATTGGTATTGGCCATTCTAGAACATCTCTGACTTTGGCCGGATCCACTGAGATTCCTTCCATTGATACGATGAATCCCAGATATTCAATCTGATGTTTGAAGAATGCACACTTCTTCATCTTATCATACCGCTTATGTGCCCTCATTGTCTTAAGGACAATCCGAAGTTGGGGTTCATGATCTTCTTTCTCTTTAGAATAGACTAAAGTGTCGTCAAAGAAGACGAGCACGAAGTCATCAAGATATGGCCTGAGGATATCCTACATTAACCTATTGAAGGTGGCAGGCGCATTTGTAAGCCCAAATGACATAACTAAAAACTCAAAGTGCCCATATCTTGTGTTGAATGCCGTCTTTGGAATATCTTCATCCTTGATCCTTATCTGATAGTAACCAGACCTGAGATCAATCTTGGAGAAGATCTTTGCACCCTGAAGACGATCAAGAAGCTCATCTATTCTAGGATTAGGGTAGTTGTTCTTGAAAGTTGATTAATTCAACCCTCTGTATTAATCAATACACAGTCGAAGCATTCCATCTTTCTTTTTCTGGAACAGTATTGGAGCTCCCCATGGTGAACTGCTAGAATGGATGTAGCCTTCATCTAGTAATTGCTTGAGTTGTTCCTTCAGCTCAATTGCTTCTGGTATGGACATTCTATAGGGTCTCTTTGCAATTGGCATAGCTCCTGGTACTAGCTTGATCTCATGATCCACTTCTCTTTGAGGTGGGAGTTCTGTCAACTCTTTAAGAAATAGGTCCGCGTATTCCTTTAGCCATGAAGGTTCTTCACTAGACTCCTCTTTCTGATCTAACTTATTGAGCTTAATTAAGTAGACAGATAGTCCCTTTCTGAATCCCTTTATAATCTGAGATGCTTTCACCAATTGTATTTCTGGCTTTCCAGCCTCACCTTGAGTTGTGACTAAATCCCCTTCAGAGTTTCATGAGGAAATTTGGCCCTTTCCACAATGAATGTAGGCGTCATTAGGTTTAAGCCAATCCATTCCAAGTAGACACTTATGGATGCCTAAGTTCATGACTCTGAATTTGATCGAAGTCGTCTTTCCTCCTAGAAAGAATTCCACCTTAGCAGTTTGCGTGGTACAAGTGACCTCAGGACCATTTGCTAATTCCACAAACAAGGTAGGTGCTTCTACTCTGGCTATTCCTAATCTTTTTGCACAAGCTGGTGAGATAAAGGAATGTGTACTGCCACAATCAATCAAGGTCTTGAAACCTTTACCTGAATCACCGAGAACTGGCGATTCGGGCCTTTCTTGTGTAGAGGGGCATGGACTGTCATCCTTTCAAACTCTGCTTCCATGGTCGAATCTTCTTCTTCTCACATTTCCCTGTTGTCAACGCAGGCGGTTCTTCCTCTGCCTCAGGTGGTGGCTCCCTGGCCATGGCCAGTTCCTTGGAAAGGTGCTTGGCGATGTCCTTCTCCAAGCTTGGAACATTGCCTCTTGAAATGTCGTGGCTCGTTGCAGTGGAAACAACGGAAGTTCTGGCCATTACTTTGGGTAGGGACAAAGCTGTTGGCATTATTAGTCCTTGCTTTCTTTCTTTGTCCCCGATTCTGACCTTGAACTCTCTTCATTTGAGGCCTATATGCTCCTTTGTTTGGGTCATTATAAGACCAAGTTTTGTTACTTCTTGGCCTAACCTGCACCTCCTGAATTATAGGCGCAGCTTGAATGAGTGTGTCTTGAAGATCTGATGGGCGCATAGATTCGAGACATGTATTCACTGGTGGATTTAAACCAACACAAAATTTTGACACCTGCTGTGTCATATGCATCTGTGGCGCATACTTAAGAAGTGAGATGAATTTAGAGTAGTATGTGTCAAGAGTGAGTCCCAGCTATTTAAGCTTGTAGAACTCATTCATTTTCTGCGTGTGATACGCAGGTGGTAAGTATCTTCCCTACACGGCTTTCTTCAGCTTCTCCCAGGTAACAGATCCTTCTGCGATCCCTTGATCTCTGCACCATTGTTTCCACCAAAGCCTAGCTTCGCCAATGAGCTTCAGCTTGGCGAGCATAGCCTGGTTAACGGGTGCAGTACCGGCTACTTCAAAGTAACCCTTCATGGATTCAATTCAAATTTTAGCATCTTCTTGGATAGACCTATCTTTCCCGTCAAATTCAAGTGGCTTAATCTGCTTGAGAAGAAACTTCTTCTCCTGGATTACGACAGTACTTGATTTAGGGGGCGAGCTGGGAATATGTACCTGGGGTTGTGCCTGGATAAAGGTTTCTTAACGTTATTACTTGTTAATCATTATGATTTATATTTCATCTCCATTTCAGCTATTAACCAAGAATCCTAGCCACTTAACTTTTTATCAATTCTCATCGACAAAAAAGACATTGATAAAAAGAAGTCTTATTGCATTTATATGGGCATAGCCCTTTCGGAATACAACATTTCTTGGGATGATAGGGCAACTGTTTACATTTAGTTTAGGGAGAATAATGTTGTATTACATTTATCTACGGGAACTGGATAATAGTATGGTTTCGGGTCATGGACCTTCAAAAATCGGTAAGTTATCGGAAGATTAGGGTATTCTTTCCTTTGGAACCCATTCTTCTCATAGCGCCCCAACACCTTGATCCTATCGCAGCGGGGATTACATGGGTCACTTCCTCATATACATATGAGTTCAGCTCAACCCTCTGACCTGGAATATGTAAAGTTGAATTTACGTGAGCCTCCACAAAAATGAACAGCTTCACGATCTTCAGGTCTTCCAACCACTTGTTCCTCTTTAGGTTGGTTTGAAGATATGCAAACCAGTGGGCAACTATATAGTAGATTCCTGAGTCACCCATCCATCTTCGTTCCACGTACAAAGGCAATGGATAATAGATACAATCTACCATGTTCATCATTTCAACCCCTTGTAGATAATCCGGGGAATACATCGTGGTCATAAACATGACTCGAAACACTAAGAACTTGTTCCATGCTTCATAATTCTGCAAGACAGCATCGAAAGTAAGGAAATGTTCGGAACATAAATATTTGCTTTACTTTTTCTTATTAAGATTTCTTAAAAACAAATCCTTCCTTGGTTTACTCTGATACCAATTGTAACGTGTCCACCTATTCCCTTCAGGACACGTCTTAGCAGTCCATCGAAAAGAAGGTCTAGAAAGCTCCACCAGCACTCCCATGAAATGTCACGGGGTTTGCGATCTAGGATTTTCCACTTCTGCCACGTAGCGGAACTATTCTGGTTGTTCCCACTTAGGACTGACCTGAATTAGGGTTTTCCCTAATGGTCATTTCCTAAATGGCAACTAATATTGAACCCCTAGCGAACTGCTTTATGCAGAAACGCCAGGGCCGAAGTGGATTCACACTGCACTTGGTTCAAGGAGAATGGGAAACGAGAGGGATGCAAAGCTCGACCTCTCTGCCATAAGGCATAGCCCCATTCCGTTCCCCTAAAACAACGTAAATTGGGATTATTATAACCTAGACTCAGGGTCAGCGCCCTTGCTATTCACTTTCTTTGAAATGATCTTCTTGCTGTCATTTATGATTGAGAAAAGTTCTCGGCCAACCGGGACCACCCATCCGTAGGACGGACCCATGGCCACATCCACCGCACTTTCCTCAGGTTGTTTTAGTTATCTAATTACCTACCACATTTAGTTGGACATGCATCAAGCAGCTTCCTTAATTAGCCCATTAGGCACCGATTCCTTCACATAATCTTAGCATTTGACATAGAAAAGCAGTGTCAAACAAGTTCCTTTGTAACAGGTTATCATATTTATCTTTGGAATACATTCATAAAGTCCAGTCCGTAGGCTTATCCATTATCCACCCGAAGGCTATCCAACAATCCACAGGGATTACTAATCCAAGATTCTGCCTGTAGACTAGTATGCGGGCCTCGAGATCCAATCCCGAGTCACGTTGGCCTCTTGTGCAGGGCCCGGAAGGTGAGGGATTTACGGCCAGAGCCCCCCTTGGCACCCAAGCATCCTCCTGCTTCAAGTAGTGCTCAACAAAGAGATCTCTCGCGGTGGGTTCGGTCCAGCTTCTCGGCGTGGTTAACAACCCCCATGGTTAGGGCCAAGCAGGCAATTGGGGATAATTGAGGCTGCCTCTCCCTTTCGGCCTTCAACCTGAAGCATTAGATATCTTTTCATCCTCTAATTCCTTGAACAAACAAAGCAAACAGTGCTCTCTAAACTGTTACAAGCACAATCATTTCCAATGGTCGTTATTTTTTGCCAACTGCTAAGGAATGAATCCTTCTCTCCGAATGCATCTAGCATTCGATTCGGGATCAATTGCGACTTAGCAAGATTCCCAAGGGTTTGTTTGTTAACCCTTATGTCCTTGGGTTAGGGTCATACCCTGTTAACCCAACTTAACCAATACCTTCTATTAACAGTAAGTATGTTGCTCCAAATTATTGATTGGTCCTTTGCTTCCAAGCAAATATGTAATCCCCTTGTCTTGGTCACTTTCCCCAAGAAAGGTACTATATCAGGACGATTACTCATCCTCTTGCAAGATAAACTTGCACAAGAATCTGCCAATCCTATTTTGAGGAATTGGCCATTTCCTTGTGATCAAATCACAAAATCATGCGAGTTTGCAACTTGTTGCCAAGTATCGCACCTAATCCATGGGCCTATTTTACCCATCGAATGGCATCTTCTAATCACAGAATCATGATTAGATAGGAAATAGGGTTAGGGTGTCTTCATAATAATCCATTCTTGATTGCACTAGGCCGACATTGTCGGTCCTAGGGTTCCAAATTCAAACCGAGTTTCATCTTTTTAGCCAGCCATCCTTAGGGTAGAAACCCTAGATCGTTTCTCGCAAGCATGTCCTATTGTCCTTGCATTCTGTGAATGTGGGACAGGTCTTTAGGGTATGAGAGTTTCAATTTGGCAATAAGTGCGACTAGGTCACGTCCTCAACATGCTAAACCCTAGTTAGCACTTTGAGATATGTTGCCTCGATTTAACCCTTTCCAAGTGATTCCTTCATGGTTTTAGGTGTTTAGGGTAAACCAATTTACTTGTCTATTCATGAAGATTTTGTCTTGATCAAATAGGGGAAAAAATAGTTGCATTACGATACCCTAGGGGAAAAACTAGTTGCATTACGGGACCATTCTTCATTGCACACAATTTATTGCCTATGTATGATTAGATTTACAATCCCTAACTTTTCTAGTTAAAATCAAAGCGTATGATAAGTTATGGCATAATTCCTATTGATCCTTTTATAACATGCAAATCAAGATTCATGCTACAAAGCTTTAGGGTTTTATGTTTAAAACAAACCATGCAACCTTTTCCTAGTTTCATTTCTCAATGAATTATTCGCATGCTGAATTTACACAACCTTTCGTAACTATTTACGTAATTGATTGAGATTTATGTCAATTTCCTAGAGATTAATCTACTTCACGCAGCCCTAGAATCATTTCCATGCCTTGCAAATTCCTACGGTTATTAGCAATCTTCTTAATGAATCCTTGCGAAGAAAGATATGTCTAATGATGCAACATGCGATTTTATCTTTCCATGCATAATCTAAGTGTACAACAATAATTTCGACTTTATAAAGATGATCTTCAGTTGATCTAAATTCGTTACTTTGTAATACATAAAAACCACTTGCTAAGAATATATAGAGATCTTATGCTCTTTCTTTGTTCGTTTATTTGAAAAATACAAATGACTAATTCCTTGATCGTAAGCTATTTCCTTTAATTTAGCCAAAGTATTTCAATCGAAAAAGTGCATCCTATTTCCATAAATGATCCATGCACAATTGAAATATTACGACCTAAATTAAAAATTAGAAAGAAAACCTAGACTTTTGGTGAAATGTCCACATGGATGTTAGGAGATGATCCTCTTGCGGTTGCGTCTTGTGCCTTTTTAGGGGCCATCACGTATTCGATCTTCTCGACTTGGTTTTGTAGACTTATGATCTTGGCCTGTCTCCCTTACACATGTTATTTCTTTTTGAGATTCGGCTTCATTGACCAATTTCACGGTCTTTCGGAATCGGGCTTTAGAAGGCCTTATAGGCTTGTGGGAGTTGCAATAGGAAGGATGGTTTTTGGATCCGGTGGTTAAAGTGAACTTCAGGAGAATCAATGAAAAGAGGGTTTACAACTTGCTAATACGACTTGAGTGGGAATGTCATGGGAGTCTTTATAGAACTTGTGTGGGGGAAATCCATGGAAATGGCTTTGTGGAAATGCTAAGGAGAAGTACTCGATTTCCGAGGATGCAAGGGGAAAGGGTGCTTAGGTCCCCGGTTTGTAAAAAAACCGCTTTGTAGGGCAATGGAAAAGGGTCCACGAGAAGGGGTTTAAAACCCGGGCTAATGTGAGCTTATGGGGGATGTACAGGGAGAAAAATCCACGGAAGGGTTAAAATTGGCTAGGGTGGAACCCCACGGGAAGGGGGTGTTTAACTCCCAGGGGGGGGTATAAAAAACACCTTGGAAGGGCCTTATGAAAGCCCACAAGAAGAGGGGCTTCCTAAGGGCCTTTAGAAGCTTCCCAAGAAGCTTCTGGAAGCTTCTGGGGGTCGTGATTTCTACACGTGGAGGAGAGGAGATGCTTTACAGTGGCCGTTTGTTGGCAACAGGGCCGAATGATGGCCGTGGCGGATCTTCGGTGGCAATCTTCCCTCCCTCATGGCACACTTGGAGCTTCAAGTGGAGACAGCGAATGTAGCATGTAATTCCCTCCTCCTTCCCTCAACCTCACAACTACACAACTCCTTTCTTTTTTCCTCTCTCGGCCTAACGACTACAGCGTCCCTTCCTTTCTTTTTTACTCCCCCCCCACAGGGGGTTTTTATAGGGTAGGGAGAGAACCTTCCCTCCCCCATGCGGCCTGATTGCATGGCCATTCCCTTCCTTATGTCCTCCAGCTAGATGCTTAGTCATAAGCGCCTTTCTCCCTCTCCTCTAGCACAACCTTCGACTGGGAGAAAGAGGGGAGAATTTTTAAAAAAAATTGCCATAATTCCAATATTATCCTCATGACCTCCTCCCAAGAGGAAGTTCTCATGAAAATATGTGGGTTTCATTAAACCATGTCTGGTTTGGCCAGTGAAGAGTGTATTATGAAAGACCGAACCGTTCATAACCACAAAGCCGGCATTGACATTTGCTCGAAACTTCACACGGCCCCGTAATATTTTTAGCAAAAATATTACATTGATGCAGTTAACATGATTACTTGAAGAGAGCGGATGCGGGGCTCTACTTCAACTTTAACAACTCCATTGATGGAGCTTGTTCCGCCTTCCAAATCCCATATTCCTTTGACTATTCAACTAACTCTTTCTTCTTCTATTCTTTCTAAAAATAATATCATGGATGAACTCATTAAAAGCATGTGTGACCTTCATCTGAATCTTATAGAAATTAGTTCCAAGGTGGAGAAGCTAGATGCCCAAGTTGAAGAATGAGGACGATCATCAACTCAAAGACCCATGAGAGAAAGCTATAAGAGGTGCTGTATTTGGTGTGATAGCCAACAATGTGACAAAAGGAAGTGTTATGCCTTCCGTGAGGCTGAAGCACAAAAGCTCATCTTTTGGAAAGATGAAAAAATTCATGCAGCTGAAACTAGTCTTCCACTGGAGCAAAATTTTGGCAATGGTGGAATGAAGAAAAGATTAGAAGATTTAGTTGTAAAGAATGCCTATGCAGCAATTGATGCAACTACATATGGGCTACAATTTGAGCTGACTAAATCAAATTTGAAAGCATGTAAAGCTAATGTGCAATCTAAAGTATGGATGCATGCATTAGATGAAATGGAATGCGAAAAAGTAGCCAAAGATGATTTGACTAATGCCAATCAGGGCATTCAAGAAATAACTGGTTGGAAAGAACCGGTAGATTCTTTTCCTATCTTTTCACATTTGATTGACGTCAATCATAAAGAAGTCTTGATTGAAGAAAAGAGAAAAAGAGAAGATGAACCAAGGCCTTCCTCTTCAGGCCCTCTGAAACGGGTAACTAAAAGAATGCCTCAACAACCAAAGCTTGCTGAAAATATAACCCGGATCAAGAGATGAAAGAAGAAAGGCAAGCAGCCATGCTACAAATTGCAGTCTGACATAGAATCTGCAACCGATCTCAAACGAGTTCTAGAAAAATGAATTCTAGGAAGTAAAATTGAGTTCACCTTAGGTGAAATTATCGAAATTTCCAAACGTGGATTTCATGATGTGATTATTAATGTAATCAAAAGAAGAAGACAATATGTTGGTGATGATGCTGAAGAAACAATGTATGCATTTTTGCAAGCTCTTCGAGGCTTTGTGTAGGATGAAGAGACATTGACTGCATAAGGAATTCAGCTTGAAGCAGTTAAAGAGTTAATTGCAACAATTGAAGCTGAAGGTAACGAAAGCATGAATGCAAAAATTAAAGAAGTGAAGGCTAAAAATGTAATGGTCAACTGGTCCAAAATAGTTGGACAGCCCATCTCTCAAAAAGAAGCTCGTCTACAGCACATGTATAATGAGGAAGTAGCCCAATTCATTCCAAGCAGTCACTACTCCCGCACATATTGGGCAAGAGCAACAACAGAGATAGTCATCAAAATTGGAGAAAGAACTGTAAACAAATCTTCTAGAGAGTTATATGCTGCATGTCCTAATGTGCAGGTAACTATTGGATACATAAAAGAAAATTTTCACTTTTTTGTTCAAGACTCTTGTAGTTACCCTATCATTCTTGGGCAACCTTACATTTCTAAAGCTCGCTTGGAAACAAAATCTCTTGATGATAGTTCTTCCTATGCTCGAATCCAAAGCAAGGATAATGAATAAGCTATCCAATTTCTTACTGTGTATGTTAACCATCATCGAAACAGAGATCGACTGCGTGATTACCCTTTGCCTCTTAATGGCCAAGAATTGAAGGGTTTTCGAGCTGCACTGCTGTAAAAGGAGGCTATGGCAGTGCATCATGTAAAAACATTGAACCTCCTTATGCTACAAAAACTGTGTCTCTAGCAAAACTGTATGTATGTATAGCCAATATTATGGGTTGTTATAAGTCTCTTCCAACCATGACTAAAGCTGAAAGAAAATATTTATGTCATGTAAAAAGGGTGCTGAAAACTTATAACATGATGGTTGTAAATGAATATATTTCAGGATTTTTTTTTGGATTGATTACTACTGACACATTGGCTGAAATATATGCAGTTGCTCATACTGAAAATCAGGTTGAAAATCAGTCCATAGAAGTATGTACATTGGATTTTTATCAAACAATTCAAGAATTTGTTGAGTAGGAAGACATTGGTTTACTCAACAAGGCTGAAGGGAAAGTGGAGACAAAATACAAGACGGTGGATAAGAAAGTCAACAAGCCTATGGCAGTCCCACCACCTCCTGAAAGTGAAGGGCTGGTTGATAGGGCAGAAAATCAGCAAAGCCTTTGTGATCCTTCCAACATTGGTCACAAGTTCACATCTGAAAGTATAAAAGAGCTCAAAATAGGTGAAAATTCTTTCCTTTCGTCGGTTAAAAAACACTCTTTTATGAAAACGCTAATAAAGCATGGGAAATATTTTGTAATTCAGCCAAGTGAAATAGGTTGTGTGGATCCAAATATTGTGGCTCCTATGGTCATTTTTACGGTCCCACATGTGCCTTGGAACCTCAAGCCCATTCCCGTTCCAAGGAAGCATTTTCCCAAATTATTGGAACTTCTAAATGAGAAGATCAGAATGAATATTTTAGAACCTTCTTCAGCACCTTACTAAAATCCATGGTTTATCATGCCCAAGAAAAATGGATCCTTATGATTCATTTAAGATCTACACTAGCCTGTTAATCATATCACAATCCGAAATGTTGGTTCGGGTCCAATTGTTGACGAGTTTGCTAAAGCTTTTGTAGGTAGATCAGTTTATTCTATGGGCAACCTATATTCACGATATGACCAATTTCAGCTTTCATTAGAAAGTGGAGACATTACCACAATGAACACACCTCTTGAATTGGTTTGCATGTGCACTCTACCACAAGATGCAACAAACTCTGTAGCCCATATGATGAATGCCATGCACAAAGTCTTCAGGAACTTTATTCCACAACTTACTCTTCCATTTCTTGATAATGTATCTATCAAGGGATGTGAATTCAATGAAAAGAATGAGGAGCTTGACGAAGATGGATGCAGGACATTTGTAGCTAACCACATTCATGATTGTGACAATATTTTGACAAGGCTAGACATCTTACCCTTTTTGGAGCTAAGTCGATTTTTGGAGTAGAAGAAGTCCTAGTGGTCGAACATCTGTGTGGCCCCTACAGACCTAAACCTTCACCAATCAAGATAGATGCCATCATTAGAATGCAAGAAAAATACACAAATATTTCAGAGATGAGAAGATTTCTTGGTTCATGTGTATTCTATCTCGTATGGATACTACATTTTTTTCATGTAGCCGAAAATATCTATTAATTATTAATAAAATGCCAAAGATTCACTTGGGAAAAAGAGCATACACTCACTCTACGTAAACTAAAGAAGTTATTAATTTTAGCCTCCACTCTCAAAGGGGCTGATTATTCAGATGGTCAAACCATCATCCTTACTATATTGGATACAAGTCCCATTGGGATAGGATATGCTATTGGCCAAGAAGACCTTGAAGGTAACATGTATGCAATTCGTTTTGGAGCAAAGGTTCTCAATGAATGTCAAAGAAGGTATGCACAAGTAAAAAGGGAATTATGGGGAGTTGGAACAGCATTAAAGTGTGATTGTGAATACTTTATAGGTGCTTCTATAGTGGTAGAAAGTGATTGTCTTCCACTCTTGGACATGATTGCCAACTGATCTACACTTGACATTGCTATGCTAAGATGGATTGCATGTATTAAATCTCTCAACTCTTAAATAAAGCAAATTGTACGAAAGGAAAATTTAGTTGTTGACATGCTATCACATGCAAGATATGACAATGAAGAAGAGCTGACGGAAGAAGATGAAGCTAAAGAATCTATACTTGTTGAATTTCATTCCATGGCTGCTGAAAGTACATTTTCAATTGCTGCATATACAAACCCAGAGCTGAATCTTACAGGTGGAGCTGCTCTTTTTAATTGTATAGCATTAAGTACAGTAAGAACAAGAAAATGTACTGCTGTAAATCAACATACAACAACAAAGATCAAAGATTTATCTATGGAAGAAGGGTGGTCAAATAGAAGCCAGCATGCTCATTACATTGCTCAAGTTCTAGTTCATTTCCTTGAAGAAGATTATGAAGAAGATTGGCTAAAGATTGTTGGATGAAGATCAGCCAATATTTGAGCACAATGAAGAAGAAAGAGACTTGGAACTGATGAAGAGTTCAAGCATATTAGGCATCTATGGAAGCACGCAAAGAAGAAGAAAGGAGCGCATCTCCAAGTATTAGGTAATAAAAGGTTGCATCCACAGATAATGAAGGAATTTCATGAAAGCTTGTGGGCTAGCCATAGAGGTATACGGGGAACCTTTATTAAAGTCAAAGAGAAATACTAGTGGCAAAACATGTATCGAGATATAGTGCATTTTGTTGAAACATATTATGTGTGTCAAATGTATTCTATGGTCAAGCATCGAGATGGGTTAGAACTGACTTATCCCTTGTCTATACATTATAGATGGGTTATTGATATTGTAACCATGCTTACATGAATATGGAATATGTGGTATTTAGTACTTGTAAGAGAAGATCTAACCAATCAAGTTGAAGGTATAGCTTTAACAACCAAGACTACTCAAGCTGTTTGTCACTTTTTTCTTGAAGAAGTATTTTGCAGATATGGCTATGTTGGTAAGGTAATCACAAATAGAGGAGAATTGGATGTCGATGAGGCACATAACTTCTTTTCTCAATTGGGTATCAAGTTGGCTTTGACATCAATCTACAATCCTAAAGGCAATGGAAAGAGTGACAGAGGACATCAACCTATTCTCAAAGCTTTAGCAAAGTCTTAAAGAGGAAAGATCAAAGAATGGCCTAAAATGCTACCTTTTGCATTATGGGCTGACCGGACTACTCACAGCACAATAACTGGCTATATGCCAATTGAACTTATGCATGGACAACAACCAATTATGCCAATTGAAGAATCTATTCTCACATGGAGTCTTCTACCTTCAGAGGAAGGCATTAGTAGAGAGGAGTTACTGACTTTGCACATATGGCAACTAGAAAGAAGGCGTGAAGATGTTCAAGCAACTATTAAGAAGTTAAAAATAACAAGACTAAAAAACAAAAAATATTTAATAGGCAACATTGACTTCGGCTAAGAGCTATCCAAGAAAATGATTGGGTGCTTGTCTATGACAGCAGCCTAGATAATCAATATAGTGCTTTTAGGAAGATACTAAAGCGTTGGTTTGGCCCATATCTGGTAAAGGTCATTCATGACAATGCCACATATTCATTGGCTGAATTGAAAGGAACAAGCATGAAGATACCCGTAGTTGGAAAAAAAATCAAGCTCTTAAAATAAAGAGAAAGTTCAACATATGAGTTAGAAGACTTGGATATAATTCAAGAGCATGAAGACATAGAGGAAGACGAAGAGGCAGAAGATGAAGACATTGACATGGCAAAAGATACTTTTTTTGACACTATAAATCCATAAGACTTTGGCAAACGCCAGAGAAGGTGCATGTTGAGGTGCAGGTTAGGAGGGGTGGATGTCGTGCCGCTACATGCACATCGTGTGAAAAACTCTAGAGTGTGGCTTCCTAATAGACCTAGAGAGGCAATGCCACTTTAGGCATTAGTATTAGTGTCTCTGGTTCAAAAATATTAGATTTTTGGACAAGTTTTAGCCAATTTTTGATATTTTAGATCTTATATCTTATAAAAATCCATTAAAATTTTAGACAACTTCTAGATTAGGATAACATGTAAAAGAAAGCATGTATCTTTTTGCTATTTTGAGAGGATTTTACGTAAAAAGAAAGATTAGCAAAATCGTGCCACGCACGATTGCTGTTTTTAGGCAGTCAACAGCACTCTAAAGTGGGAGATGAAGAGGGAGTCTGGACAGGTGTGCTGGTATTTTACGCCCCTTTCGAAGCCGACGGAAGCATCACATTGGCGATCTGAGCAGCATAGAGGAAGGTATTATTTTATACACGCTCTTGTCTACAAGAGTTTTATCTTCTCAAAATGCAAAAATAAATTGACAGGCTTCATCTGTGTTAGTATTCTTCCACATTTTCTATTTCTTTATGTGATTATTCTTCTACGTCTTCTATTTCTTCAAATCCCTTATCTTTCGTCTACTCCTCTCCCTGAATCTCCCTTCACCGTGTTGTCTCTTACCCTCCTGGTAGACTTTCCACACCAAACGCACCGACACGGTGTTAGGGAAAGGTTATGCTGTCATCAAAGGTGAATTCGGGAAGATATTTGGGCTGATTTGGGGCTGATATCTTCAACCATATTTAAAGAATTAGCTACAATAGTATTCTTTTAATTCATTTCTTACTCTATAGAAGATATCTTGTCAAAATATGCAAGTATTATGTGCCCCTATAGTAGGGTAATGTTTGTAGATCATTCATAGATGCTTTGAGTTGAATTAAGAGGAGATTTTTCTCTTATTTACTGGCTATGATAACTTATCGTTATCAAGAACTCAATTTGAAGCTCTCTTGAAGCAAGTTTCTTTGCCCTACAAGCCTTGTAATTGACTCATAAGCTTTTGTCCCTAATAGTCTACATTGAATGTAATTATGCAAAGTTGATTCATGCTATGGCATCATGTATGAATGATGGGATGCAGACTTGTTTATGATACATGAGAGCATATTGTACTTGATTTTATAATTTGTGATTGCTCTTATAGTCAAGAAAATAAGATTGATTTGAATTAGAACTTATGAGATAATACTCTTGTGATCTTTGCTAAGAACATGCGGTTGGAATCTCTATTAACATCTTCAAGAACTTGTCTTGAAACCTTCAATCCTTCTCTTATCTCTACCATCTCTGGAGTCTAAGCTCTTGAACCTCCATACATTCTTCTCTCTCAAACCCCTGTGATTGATCATGAAGTACCTCTTGAACCTTTAAACATTCACTGTAATCTACTTATCTCTTGAAGACACATCTCTATCTATCTTGTCAAATTTTCTTGCCAAACCCATATGATGACCTTCAACCCTACACGCTGTGACAAAGAGTTACTGCAAAAGCTAGAAGGCTATCAAGAAAGGATTCATTTGTTAGAGAAACACATCAAATTTTATAAACGAAAGCAAACTATTCTAGGACTTCAAATTTAATAAAAGGCTCTTAGAAATATTGAGAGTCTCAGACGAGGAGGAGATGGTTGTAGTAAAAGAATCCAACCAGCAAGGTACATTTTTTTCACTTTAAAAATATGATATATGACTTCTTTTATAATTAATTGCATTGATTTGTGATGTTGATTTTGCTTAGGTCTCTTCTTCAACCAAATGCAAGTGAAAGAGATTCTTTCAAAGCATCTCAATTTTATTATCATATTCTTCCTTCAGTAGTTTCAAAAGATATTTTAGAGAAGAAGAAATTTAAAAATGCAAAGAAACAATGCTTGGAGTCATTTATAAAGGATCTCTCTTTGGATACCGAGTTAGTACAAAAGACACTAGATAATATTGGTATCAGTTGAGATGATTACATACAACTTTTTCAGCTTTTAGAGTGAAATATGAACAAAGGACAAGTACGTAATTGCATACTTCCAAGGCCATCTGTGATTAGAACTATTGGACATAGAGTGAATAATAAGGTAATGGAGATTCTACATGAGCCTTTCCATATCAAGGCTAGCTTCAAGGGCAAGAAAAAGTAAGTTGTAATTCAAGGAATTAAACAGTTTTTTCATTGATTTGCCCACCCTACAATGCTTAATGATTAGATTCTATGACTTGTCACTAGAAGAGGGACAAGGAGCAGCTAGATTTATGGTTAAACTTGATGCAAGTGAAATTCTAAAATGTACAAAACTAGAGAGGGTCTCTATTACCTTAATGAATAGAGAACTTTCATTAGATCATTACATTCAGTCAATGTCATTCAGTGTTCAAACGGAACACAACATCTGGTGGCTAAGAGTATTCGAAGTAGATACATAGGATTTTGATATATTGTATTGGGTTTTTCATCGAACATCAATATCTGATATTATTAAGAGAAAACAAGCAAGACAAGAGCTATTTGTTGAAGGATTTGGAAACTATAAGATCAAGTTGCACATAGATGGTGACTTAAAGACACTTAAATGTATGTAAAATATATCAAAGGGAGCCAACTATAGATCTCCTTGCCTATATTGCATATCCCCAGCCATAGAGTTGAACTCAAGCAATTGGAATAGAGCTCCTTCTAGACACAACAAGGATCCACAGTCTAAGCCAGTCCTAGATATTCCTTTAGTGAATGCCCATATTTGCACACTTAATGCACTTTGTAAGATAATTGAAAAGCTTGTTTATCTTTATATAGGATTTTCATGGAAGAGTTGAAGCCATTATCATCTAGAACAAATGCTATAACAAAGATTGAAAAAGTCTTATTTGCGATTGGTTTGCATGGTGGTGATGTTGTTATTGAACTAGATCTTCAAAAGTCTAAGGATTGTAATTGGGTCCACAAAAAGACATCTATTGGTGAAGTGAAGGCTAAAAGATTCCTAGTCTTTTATGGGAGACTTGATAAGATAAACTCTAGTAATGGTGGTTCAACTATTAGATACAATCAATGGAATTGCCTACACAATGCAGTTAATGATCATGCTAATAATGGACAAGCTCGGAATAGAAAAGCTAATTTGGGACACACTAGACAAAGTATTCTTTTATTGTGATAAAACAAAGTGGAATGATGATGATCTCAAAGACTTCAAAAACCAATTGAACCTTTTTAAAAAGGCAATGACAGAAGCTTGGGATAATCAACACTTCACTCACTATATATGGTAAGAAGTTTGCATATATATGTCTCTTTATTGTCTAACTCATATAGGGTTTTCTAATTAAATTTCTTTGTTTGTTAACTATGCAGCATATTTTATACAACCATGCTCCATATTTTATCAAGAAATATGGATCTCTATCTATTTGGTCAACCCAAGGTATGGAAAAATCACATTATCAAGCAAGAAAAAAATACTTTAGACACACAAGACATGGAGGTGAAAGATACAAAGAAAATAGTTTATTAGAGGTCTTTCAATGATTCTATAGACAAATTTGGCACAATTTCAAGCTCAAAGACACAATCGCTCAAAGACATTATATCCACTATTACCCAAAGAAGAAAAGAGGGATATTTAAACTCTTGTGCAAAGCAAAGATATTCTGAATGGTTACAAACTAGACAAAGAGATGGAAAAATATAGGTTTCAAGAAACCCTTAACATCTTTTAGTCGTTTGACTCTGTTGCAGAAGAGTCTTTAGTTTCAAGGAATTCACTAGGTCATCTAAGGGAATCTTTTGTTTCATTCCACTTGATGAGACCTCTACATTTCAGGAACTCTTGTTTCCTATAGCCTAGAATGAGCTTCAAATTCTTGATATCTCCTACATGGGAGAGCAAATAAGAGGCAATAACTTTAAAGTATCCTACTCTAGATTCATTGTATCTATGCATGAAGCCAAAAACTCTTACAACTTCTTCCTTCTCCACCAAAATTATCTTGTATGAACCATTATTGAAAGCTTAGGATCCAATCACCTTGGAGATAGCTTTCAAAGCCATTATTGGTAATCTTGGAGAGCTTGACAACCTGCTATGATAAATTGTAATTGTTTTATTATTTAAGCTTCCAATATAATGATCAAGGCCTTGACTTTTGCCAAGCTTCAATGGCCTTGAGCCCTTGGCTCTTCCAAGAAAGCTATCTGCATCTTCAATTTCTATCTGCACAATAAACCACAATAGTATAATATGTCAGTAGATAAATATCCAAAAATATTTGTCTATAATACATAATATACTCTAATATAAATCACAATGGATATCTTCGATTTATATTTCATAGCTTAGGGTTTTCATCTTCTTCAATAAGACTATCATCATATAGATCTATTGAACTTTTTGGATTCTCCTCTAATGAAGACTTCAGTTTCTCTTCATATCCCATGTTAGCAATACCAAGTCTCTGTTGAATTTGTAAGTACTCTTCCTTTGTACATCCTTTTCATATTCCATGATCTGATTAATACAAGAATGCAAGGCTATAGAACTGTCTTGAAAATTATCTCCCTCAATATTAAGAGTTGCTAGCAATTTCTCTTTATAACCTATAAAGTTCTTATCATTTTGACCCCATATAGCAAGGATTGCCAAGCAGTAATCTTCTCTAAGATAAAAAAGGTGTTGAATATCATTTAGCAATACATATCTCTTTTTGTTGATGAGATAACTGGGAAATGTTGGTATACATTCAAGAGGACTTGTTTCAATCTCTGAACTCAACTCTACCTCCTTTTCTTCCACTTCTGTAATATTCTCACTTTTAAACAAAGCAACATCAAATTCGTGCACTAAAACTAGTTCTTAATATCCTCTTGAAACATTCCACCTTTCTCTTCAACTTCTTTGTCTTTGCATGCAATATTCTCCATGTTCTTCTCTTCTATTGTATCTGAAGAACAACGATCCATATATTGAAGATATACAAGAAATCCAACATCCTTTTGTACAATAAGACATTGTTGTTGATTCTGATGAAAAGGACAATCTACTTTCCACTTCTTGAATTCTTTATCAATAAGGCTAAACCTTGTTTGCATAGTTGTTCTAGCAGCATTGGAAGCTTCCATCACATCGCTATAATGCACAAATCCCTCAATCTCTAGGCATTCCACATATCTATCATAAAACTCCCTAAAATCCTTCACTTTATCTTCAAGATCCTTCAAAAGCTCTTGCAAATCAAAGGGAACATTGAGCATATCTCTTATGTAAATAAATCTAGATGAATTTCCAATTACATGAAGAAAATCAAGCAGCTTTTCACAAGTATCCTCCAGATACTCCTCCTCCATTTCCTCTAAAGACAACTCCCTTTTAGTCATCCTGATTAGTCACAAAAGAAAAACAAAAAAAAACGGGGGCATAATATGAATCCACATTTGCGCATATCTAGTAGACTAAAGAAAGATTGCTAAATATTTTTAGGAAATACAAGATGAATGAAATGAATTAAAACTTTATGTAGTAGAGAAAGCATGAAATTCCAAGTCTCATCGATCAAACTTTGTTTAACATTTACGACTCATGAAATGTGAAATCAATGATTAAGACCGTCTCACAGTTCACAAAATCGCATTTCACATGTCACTTATAAAAAAACTTGACAAATTCATGTTTCATACATCTGAAAAAGTTGAACAAAACAATCCGTCAAGAACATTAAAACAATATCGTTTAACATGTGTACTAGACAAATGTTGATAGAAAAACAAAGTAAAACCATTACATAATTTCTAAGTCCCTGATGTATCTTTCTACTCTTAAACCAACTAAGAAGATGGATCTTTTTCCTCTTAAATCAACTAACACCTTTAATGCCTCAACATTCAGGATTGCACAAAAAAATATTAAGAAAAGTGTGATATCTAATATTTGCAGGTCTTTCTTCTGAGAACAAACGGTTTCTTGTAAGAATATGCTTGGTTTGACTTGTGATGCTTACAAGATAAATAGCTGGTTGAAGACAAGACAAGATATGTGAAAGAAATAGTTACCAAAACCCGAACCTGAGTGCTCATATATTTATGCCAACAGTCATCGTACGCCTGATAAAAAAGTATGTTGCAGTAATTCAGAGAAAGTACACTTAAAATGAAAAAGAAAATGAAAAAAACTTAAAAATCAAAGCCATAAAAGCGCTATCATGCCGAAAAAGTAAGTGACATGTGGCACAACTTCCCAGGTAAAAATGGTCTGCAATTGCACGTGTGAAATTAACTACGCATTACAGAAGCCACACGTGTAAATCAACATCCTTATAAACCCTATTTTTGAACCGCAAAAGATTTTTTTCAAAGACAAAGCTCTCTCTATGCTCAACCAGACCAACACAATGCTAATTTGATCGCAATGCAAAATTATTCTTCAGCGCAAGGCTACTAAAGAAGGCTTCATCGCCTAGCATACGCATAGAACCCTCGAGAATGTAAGGTTTTTTCTTAAATATAAGTAAGCTCTAAATCTCTTGACAATTTCTACCAAATCATCCCAAAAAATGCCGAATGTATGAAATGCGATGGGTGCTAGGTTTCTCTTGTCCATGTGAGGTCTCCTCGCATTTCATACGACTAAGACCTGCACTATTTTTTTTGTGATGTGGGTGTAAGATTTTTCTTGTCCATTTAAGCCATCCTCGCAGTTCATACGTCATGCACATGCACGTGGAGATTATAGAACTTTAAATATCATCTACGACCTTTCAATACCTTCCAAATGCATGTGTCTGTTGGAACAACATATATCACAAAGTCGAAATGTTTAGGGTAAATAATGTTGCCCATAAAGTAGTCTAAAAATTGAGTCAAACTATAAAACTTCAAATATAAATTCCTTGAAATATAAATTTTGCTACTTGATAGTGAGATGAAAAATGTTGCTAGAAGGTACTAGGTGAAGCTACTAAGTAATTGGATACCACATATTGTTCTTTGAATGATATAGCAAGAATATGCACGTATGAAACACGATGGCTGTTAGGTTTCTCTTGTCCATGAAAGGCCTCTTTGCATTCCATACGATTAAGGCCTACCATTATTCTGTTGTGGTGTATGAAACATGATTGGTCTTATATTCACTTCTCCGAGTGAGACCTCCTCACATTTCATACGACTTGAGCCTATATTGTTTTTCTTTTGTCGTATGAAACACGATATAGTGTTAAGTTCCCTGGTCTAAAATACCTCTTCGCATTTCATACGTCTTGTGCATTGTTTTACTGAAATTGGATTTAGACTATGTGATTAGTGTTTGCTTGCTACTTAGAGATTGTAGATAAAATGATATTTCCAAGGAGATTTTTCCTAATTTGTTTGTATTATTTGTTGTTTTGGATATTTTAGATGTCTAGAACTAAGGCCACTGAAAGGAAGCATAAAGTTGATCCTAGAGGTTTTGCTTCAAAGATCCATCTATCCTCCAAGCCTTCCAAACTTACCAGGAAATCAAAGCTAAAAAGAAGGTTCTCACAGCATGTGAGGTTCCTTAAGGAGATTAGAAGTGCAATGAAGGCTCTAAATAATGCAATTCGAAAGCTGTCTTTTCAGAGTCTTGTTAGAGAAATCTGTGAAGACAAGCATAGTCTACATAGTTTTAGATGAACTAGGGTAGGTCTCAACTGTACTCAAGAGGCTATAGAGGATTTTTTTATTGAGTTTTTCCAAGATTTATTATATCAGTGCTGCTCATGCACATAGGCTTATGCTTATGGATAAAGACATGACAATTATTAGGAGATTGAGATACAGGTTTTCAAAGGTCCTTGAGCTAGTATCTATTTCTAATGTGAAAACTTTCAATACTTTAAATGTGCCTCCACATAGACAGAAGAAAAATTAGCCTAGTCTGAAGGTTGAAGATGTTACACACGTAAAGGACACAAGAAAACATGAGAAATAGGAAAAGGCCACAGTAGAGCAGGGAGATAAATGGAGGAAAAATAAAAGAAAGGAGGAAGAAGAAAAGGAAGCATAACAACTCCCATCTTTTGAAGATGAGTTATCTACCCTTCTTGAAAGGGCTGACCCTAAGGGCTTCAATGTTTCTTGCTTTTTATGGGGTGATATTAACAAAAGATCTGATATGGTATTTTTAGATGTTCAAATTATCAAGAATAAGTGAGAGAAGTAAACGACTCGATTCTTCTTGCTGGGATGAGGTATAGTTTACTAAAATTTATTTTTACTCACTATATTTTTCTAGCAATATGCTTTCATGTTGATACTTACTATCTCCATTCCTTTGCTAGGTGTGTAATGTATGAGCTCCCCTTCGATATACAACAAAAGATTGAGGTTCTTGATCCATCTATCTCATACTATATGAGGAGTGAGCTTGATGCAAGTGCTTTTGACCATTGGTTCAATTCAATTGACTTTGAATCTTTGGAGCTTCTTCTAATTCCATACAATGAAAAGTAAGTAATTTGATATTTTGTTAGATTTGATTAGATCTTTTGTTGCTAGATTATTGAAATATTTTTATTATGAGTTCTCATTGGAGCCTAATTGGAATAGATTGTGTGGAGAGGCAATGTTTCCTAATCAATTCTATAAAAGGAAGCCATGAAAATGCCAAGTTGTAAGTTATATAATCTAGGGTCTCTTTGATATTTTAATATTTTTGTTACAGGTACTCTAAATATTTTGATGTTTCTTTTGTAATAACTCTAAATTTTATTGCCTTTTTGGTACAAAGTTGTAAAAAGATTGATTGAGCTGCTACTTTATATTGTTGATTGTAGTGTCCTCATCAAGATGATAGTTACTCTTATGGTTGGAGAGTTATTGTAAATGCTAGAAAATTAGTTCAATTTATTTATCTCAATGATATTAAACTTATAAAGGTAATGTGAAACATACTAAACTTTAAGATAGAGTTTTATTACAAAATAGTCCATTGTAAAAAATAACAATGAACTAAAATTATTTTCTTACAAATGTATGACAGTTTACAAGGGATTGCTATACAAGTGAGCACGTTTGGTATATAAGAGTAAAGCTCATGAAGTATATAACGGCCAATTATATACAACCAACAAGAATGAACAATAGTGGGGACTTGGACATTGAAGGAGAGGAGGTAAATGTAACTATAGCAAGTGAAGCTATGCCTTCAACACCCAATGCAACCAAAGCATCAAAGATAGGCAAAAGGACTCCTAGAAAGGATGTCCCTTATTCTAAGAAAAGCTCTCAAAAAATTTAGCTTTGCCTGAGATTGTAAGCCCTTGTGTATAAATCATAGAGATGGCTGACAAAAAATTGTACATGTATTTTATATTGGAAGTAAAGAGATATTTTCTTCAATATCCTTGCATTGTATATTTTTCTCTCTCCTCATTGATATTTGAAAAAAAAAATATTACAAATGTTTATTAATCAAGAAGTGAAATCAGATATACACCTAAGTGGATATAATATGAAATAAAAACTTACTCGTTTGTTATTAAGTTAGAATACAAATGAGTATGGTAGTTCAATGTCTTCATTCTGTAAATCCATCCTCACTTGATGTAGTGTATATGATGATCTAACCTTTAGGATTGCAATAATGTCCTCATTGTACCAAACATCAAGATCCACTATATGATCTTTGCTAAAATTATCAAGATTTTGGTCTAAAGTGATCACACTACCACCAACATAATGCCATCTACTATAATCAAAGCTAAGGATGAAATTTTGAGTAGCAATCGTATATTTACAAGCTATAGAGTCTTGATCCATCTTACATATAAATTTCCCTTCTATCCTAGTGTCCCATCCCTCATCAACAAATTGTATAACATGATGATATGTTAGTCTCTTCATTGAAAGCATAGCCTTTGATTTTCTTATCTCAGCATTAGAAAAGAAGTCAACAAATATATTAATAGGCATGAACAAAGTAACTTTTCTTAGCCTACTTGAGATACTAGGTTTTAATGCTCCTTGTATCTCAGAAAATATTTTACATCTATAGCACTCACTAGTAGTCGGACTTGGCAAAGGCCACTCAAAGCTTGAAAAATCTGGGAAAGGAAGGGGGGATTGGTGCGCAGATCGGTCGTTGTATGCTCACGTAGTGAATCCCGGAAGGTCCCCAAGAACAATGAACTCTACCTTTTTGCACAATTTACAATGTAAAAAGCATGAACGACAAGAGCAAGAGACCAATTGGGTTCAATCTCCCCCCATGCCTTGTGTGAGCGCTTCACAAAGCATGTATTTTATGTATATTCCATCTTCATGCTCAATAATAGCCCAATTTACAAAAATATATCAAGCTTTTAGCTTTTGAGTTTGCTTTTACAAAAATAGGAATAAAGCTAATGGACGGTGCCCAAAGAGTCTGGCACGCCCAATACAATGTCCAAATAGAAATAACATATCCGTGCGCATAGGCGCATACAAAATAATAATAAATAATCGATGCCTCAATAGACATAACAAAATATAGGCGTGACGTCTATCAAAATATAATCCATAGGTCGAATACTCGCTAAACTCCAATGCTTTCCTCCACCACTGCTGCTATCTCTACACATCAACTAAAGCATTCACAATCGTTAGTAAAATAATACAATTAAACCGACAAAAGTGAATACCTAGCAGTCTTCAGCTACATAAATAAATCAACTGGTTAGAAATAAATCCTAACCTTAATTTATTAGGAGTGCGCACTCTAAACTCATAAACGTTTATTAATTTAATATGCATTTTGCGGAATCACCCGCTATGGAATCACCCATGTACACACTAAATTAATGAAACGCCCGAAAAGGACAGGCATCCCCATCAACTTCTCGCACAAAGAATCCACTTTGTGTATGAGCCCCGGTCATCAAAGTTTACAGAATCCATTGTAAAACCTCACAGAATCCACCGTGGCACGGAATCCACCGTGAAATATGCCTCTTGGCATCATACCCCTGGGGTGGGATAGCCTCAATTGCTATTAGCTCAATGTGGAGCTAACAGAGTGGGGAAAGCATTTAAGTATCTAGCGTGCATCCATTGTGCTAACTCTACAGGATGGTTCTTAAATTTAACTAGATATCTAGAATATCTTCGGCCAGTTCTAGTGGTCATAAAATCAGTGTCTATAATAGCTTCTGGTTCAAGTATTTCAGTCTCTTCCTCTAATAAAGGTGGGTTTTCATAAACAGGGTGGACAGGTAATTGGCCTCTAAATGGTCTCAATAAACTAATGTGAAATGTATTGTGAATTTTCCAATGAGATGGTAATTCTAACTTGAATGCATTGTCATTAACTTTATGAATGATTCTAAATGGTCCATAAAATCTAGGAGCTAGTTTGACAACTGGATGTCTATCTACACTTTGCAGTCTACGTTTTTCTATTCTTAGCCAAACATAAT
Source organism: Lygodium microphyllum (assembly GCF_053477565.2). Classification (NCBI taxonomy): domain Eukaryota; kingdom Viridiplantae; phylum Streptophyta; class Polypodiopsida; order Schizaeales; family Lygodiaceae; genus Lygodium; species Lygodium microphyllum. Next base: position 175,427,914 of record NC_141136.1, read on the forward strand.
CATCAACTTTGAAATTCATGGCTTGTCTTTTCTTGTTGGCTTGCTTGGTATATGATTGTTGGGCTTTAGCAATCATATCTTTAACTTCTTCAAATATACTGTTATGCATACTAGCAATATCATCAGCACTCTGAATTTTATTAGACAAAGATGCAATAGGTGTAGATAATCTATATCCATAAATGACTTCAAACGGTGCTTTCTTTGTAGATGTGTGCGGTGTATTGTTATATGTAAACTGTAATAAATGCAAATGAATGTCCCATGTCTGAGGTTTAGAGATAGTATATGCACGTAAAAGATCTAGAATGGTGCTGTTTGTGGCTTCTGTTTGTCCGTTAGTTTCTGGGTGAAATGCAGATGAGAAATCAATCTTTCTGCCTAGATTAGCAAACAGAGTAACCCAAAAGTTGTTACAAAATCTAGAATCATGATCTGAAATGATAACTTTTGGCAATCCATGGTTAGTAAAAACAGTTTTCAAAAACAATTGTGCTGCTTGTGATGCTGTTAAAGTTTTCTTACATGGAATGAAATATGCTTGTTTACTAAATCTATCTACAATTGTCCAAATCATATCATGGTTAGATTTAGTATTTGGTAAACTAGTAATGAAATCCATAGAAATTTGTTCCCAAGGTTTAGATGGAATAGACAAAGGCATAAGTAATCCATACTATTTACCATGATGTCTCTTAATTCTTTGACAAATCAAACATTCAGAAACAAAATTAGATACATCAGCATCCATATGCGGCCAATAAAAATCTTCAGTTAACATACGTAAAGTAGATATGATACCTCTATGACCTTGATATGGGGGACAATGAATTTCATTCAAAATAAAATATCTGAATGGAATGGTAACACACAGTCTCTTTTCATAAAACATAAATCCATCATTATATGACAATGAATCAACAGGAATGAAATTATTTTGAACTAATTTATTCCAATCAGAATGAAAAGTAATATCCTGGTGATATGTATCTTTCATAACAATCAAAGAATCAAAAGATATGGCAGAATTATTATGAGTTGCAGGTCTTCTACTCAATGCATCAGCCACTACATTTTCTTTTCCAGGTTGGTATTGAATGATAGGATGAAAACTTTGAATAAAGGATGCCCATTTGATATGTCGGTCAGAGATTTGGGGTTGGCTAAGTAAATGTCTAATACTTTGCTGATCAGTCTTTATCATAAATTCTGAACCCATTAAGTAGTGTTTCCACTGTCTTAATGCTTGTACAACTGCTAATAGTTCTTTGTCATATGTGGAATATTTCAGCTCAGAGGGTTTAAACTTACAACTAGAATATGCTATAGGATGATTGTCTTGCATAAGTACGGCTCCTATTCCTGATCCACTAGCATCGGTCACTACTAGAAAGAATGGTCTATTAAAGTCAGGCAACTGTAGAACAGGGGCATTGGTTAATGCATGTTTTAGTAAGTCAAAGGATTTCTGTTGATTTTCGGTCCATTGATAAACAATTCCTTTCTTCAGAAGTTTGGTTAATGGTAAAGCAAGTAATGAAAAATTACGTACAAACTTCTTATAGAAACTAGCAAGACCAAGGAATGAGCGTAACTCATACACGTTTTTAGGAACATGCCAATTCAATATTGCATCAATTTTCTTAGGATCAACTTTAATTCCATCAGATGATACAATATAACCTAAATACTCAATTTCTGTCTTAAAGAATTCACTCTTTTCAGGATTCGCATACAGTTGATTTTCTTTCAATAACTGAAAAACCAATGATAAATGCTCATAATGTTCTTTCTTATTTTGACTAAACACCAAAATATCATCAAAGAAAACAATTACACAATACTGATATTTCAAAAAGATATGGTTCATCATTCTACTAAAGGTAGCAGGTGCATTAGTCAATCCAAATGGCATGACTAAAAATTCGTAATGACCAAACTGTGTTTTGAATGCAGTCTTGAATATGTCAGATTTATCTAGCCTCACCTGATGATAACCAGACTTAAGGTCAATTTTACTAAATATAGAAGATGCTTGCAGTTTGTCCATAAGGTCATCAACTCTAGGAATAGGGTACCTATTCTTTATAGTGATATTATTTAAAGCTCGATAGTCAATACACATACGATAGGTATTATTCTTTTTCTTGACCAACAATACAGGTGCACCAAATGGAGAACTGCTAGGTCGAATCAAACCTCTATTTAGTAATTCCTCAACTTGACTCTGGATTTCTTTTTGCTCTATCTGGTTGTGCCTATATGGTGCTTTGCAAGGTGGTTGTGTGCCAGGGATCAAATCTATCTTATGGTCTTCTGGACGTGAAGAAGGTAAACCAGGTGGTAGGTCTTCTGCAAAACAGTCCTTAAAATATGCAAGAAATTCTTTATGCCTAGGGTACATATGATTTTCTTTTACTTGCAGTTCATTGACCCAAATGAGATAGGATTTACTACTCTTGCGTAATGCACGTTTAGCTTGAGTATGCGAAAGCAGTGGAAAAACATTAGATGCATGCATACCATATAATGTAATAGATTTTCCTTGAAAATTAATATTCATTGTGTGTGTGGAATAATCTATATCTGGGTTATGCTGGTGTCGCCAAGGCATACCTAAAATAATATCACTCGACTGTAGTGGAACAACTAAGAAATTTCTTCTTTCAGTGTATGAACCAATTTGAATATCTAAATCTTACACTTCTTGTGTACCATTATACCTAGTGCCTAAAAATGCAGCTTTTATGCAATAATGCGTAGGTACAGTTTGTAATTTCAATTCCTTTACCAATTTTGCTGAAATAAAATCATGAGTACTACTGTCATCATGCAAAATAGTCTTTTCCTTTCCATGCACCAAACATTTCATAATCAATAATGAATGTGGAGTAGGCATACCTGGTAAAGTATCGGAAGTAGTAGTAGTGTCGTCCTCATCTTCAATGAAATCAGGCATATCTTCATGTTCGTCTTCGTCCATGGCTCCAAGGTAGTTTATATGAGCTGGTGGCTTCTTTGAATGACAATTTGATGCTAGATGTCCAGGCTGGTGGCATTTATAGCATACTATTGGCTTGGCTTTGGTTACATTATTTGCAATGGCGGGAAGTCTAGGTACATTTGGATTTGGCTGTGGAATAGGCTTAGGATTTGGATTGACATTGGATAGTAATGTAGGTGGTTTAGCCCAATTCTTGCGGAAAGATGATGAAGAGAAACGACCTGGATTAAATCTTCTAAAATTGGAATTGAATTGTTTAGATCCATAATTACCATTGGCTTGGAATTGCTGTGGTCGTCTGTCTCTACCGCGTAGCTTATCTTCAGTGTCGTGAGCTAGTGAAATGGCATCTTCAAGAGTAGCAGGCTTGAACATGTTCACTTCAGCGTAGTAATGTCCAAGAAGTCCAGACATATACTTCCGCTTATGTGTCATCTCTGGTACGTCTTCAAGCATGCGTAGCTGGAGGAGTGCATTCCAAAAATGCTATGTATACTGAGGTATAGGCTCACGATCCCGTTGTTGGAGTAGATCCCATTGCTTGATAGCCTTCTCATGAAATTGCGGTGGAAGGAAATTCTGCATGAACTTCTTTTTGAAATCTTCCCAAGTAGCAGGACATTCTATGCTCTTGCGTACTACAGTCCACCAAAGTGATGCTCTGTCTACCAAATGATTAGTAACACACTTGATTTTATCTTTTTCTGGATAGGTTTCCTCATGGAAATAGTCATCAAACTGACTAATGAATGCTAGAACAGTTTTTCCTTCTCGTATGCCATTGAAAGTGCGAAATTTGAAACTTCATTTACTTATCTTTGATTCCTTGCGAATGGTTTGAGCTTCAAGAGTGGCATCGATGGTACGTCGAATCAAATCTTCAGCTTGAGGTTTTTTTTTGTCGGTAGACGCTCTTTGTAATTTTGCCAATTGCGCTTGCAATGCTTGCCTAGCCTTTCGTTCTTCTTCCAATTGCATCATGATTAAGTCCAACTTTTGCTCCATCGTAGGTTCAGGTAGGTCGTCTTCAGCCATAAGATCATCCATATGTGGTTCTGTCATCCTATAAAACTCAAAAGACCTTTCTCACTCAAAATCAGGTTAGCGGGATGAGCGTAGCTCAAGTTCGGGGTTACAAGGCTTATGTGTTTTTGGGTATTTCTTTCTCAATCTTCAAAAAATCTGCGATTTTTCCTTCTTCGTATGCTGAAAATGCTTCAGCAAACCTGCGTATGGGTAGAATACCTTCCAACGAACAACTTTGCAGTTCAGAGTTTCTGCGCAGGAACAGCCCTTCTAGGAGTTTTGAGCACAAGTCAGTTCTGACTCCAGTTGACTAGTCTGACTTGCAGAGTTGCAGACTTAGGTGACTTGCAGAGTTGCAGACTTACAAAACTTAGCCGACTTAGTGAACTTGCAGAACTTGATCACAGTTGACTTGCAGAACTTGATTTCTTTGGTGTGGGACTTGGAGTTTGATGACTTGCAGGAGATGACTTGTGTTGCTTGATTGATTAAGCTTAATGGTTTAAGCTTAAAGAAGCTTAATCGATGGATTTCGTGGGGGGGGCGTTTTTTCCAGGCGGCGAAAAAATCGGACAGCCCCTGATGTATCGCGATGAAAATTTGAAGCTTTGAGCTTCTTTAAAGCTTAAACTAAGCTTCTGAAGCTTTAGTGTTTGAAGATTTGAGATATTGAATTTTGGGATTTGTCACTTATCTCTCTGTTTGACGACTTGATGATGGAGATGAGAGAGTGGTCCTCCGCCTGTATTGCCTGGTCCTTCGCGATCTGATGACAGAAACAGGGGTTCTTGATCGCCAGAAGTCTGCCTCTATCGACGGTTCGCGACGAGATTGACTGTAGAGCCCGATCGTTCCAGGAGCTCCACCTTCGCACGAGATGGGTAGCCATTGGAAGCTCTTGATCTTAGCTCCACTCTGATACCACTGGTGCGCAGATCAGTCGTTGTATGCTCACGTAGTGAATCCCGGAAGGTCCCCAAGAACAATGAACTCTACCTTTTTGCACAATTTACAATGTAAAAAGCATGAACGACAAGAGCAAGAGACCAATTGGGTTCAATCTCCCCCCATGCCTTGTGTGAGCGCTTCACAAAGCATGTATTTTATGTATATTCCATCTTCATGCTCAATAATAGCCCAATTTACAAAAATATATCAAGCTTTTAGCTTTTGAGTTTGCTTTTACAAAAATAGGAATAAAGCTAATGGACGGTGCCCAAAGAGTCTGGCACGCCCAATACAATGTCCAAATAGAAATAACATATCCGTGCGCATAGGCGCATACAAAATAATAATAAATAATCGATGCCTCAATAGACATAACAAAATATAGGCGTGACGCCTATCAAAATATAATCCATAGGTCGAATACTCGCTAAACTCCAACGCTTTCCTCCACCACTGCTGCTATCTCTACACATCAACTGAAGCATTCACAATCGTTAGTAAAATAATACAATTAAACTGACAAAAGTGAATACCTAGCAGTCTTCAGCTACATAAATAAATCAACTGGTTAGAAATAAATCCTAACCTTAATTTATTACGAGTGCGCACTCTAAACTCATAAACGTTTATTAATTTAATATGCATTTTGCGGAATCACCCGCTATGGAATCACCCATGTACATACTAAATTAATGAAACGCCCGAAAAGGACAGGCGTCCCCATCAACTTCTTGCATAAAGAATCCACTTTGTGTATGATCCCTGGTCATCAAAGTTTACGGAATCCACCGTAAAACCTCACAGAATCCACCGTGGCACGGAATCCACCGTGAAATATGCCTCCTGGCATCAGGGATATTGATCCCCATTGGCTATGCTACATGGGGACAATATAATAATGGTCATAGAAGAATATTCCATTCTCTACAAGCTCTGTCTTCTTTCTACCTTTGTACATCTCTTCTCCAATCAAGCCATGCATCATATCAATCACATCAACAATTCGATTGCCATTCCTCAAGATTAGAGGGATAGAAATCTACAAGACAAATGAAAAAAAATTGTAATGGAAAACCTTAAACCAAGTTCAAGAAAAGAAAGAATTTAAGAATTAAATCCTTACAATTTGGTATATGCATTGGAAGATTTGAACTTTCAGGTTCCAAATATAGCTCTCTATGCATAAACACATGTTGCACCAGAATCTCTTTTATGCTATTCTTATTTACTCAAAGCTTGAAATCTTGGATTCTACGCTTCCAAGTAGAGATGAACGAGCTCTCATATCTTCCCATTTTCTCACGTTTTTCATGTTGCATGGTGATGCAGCTGCCTTTTCTAATGATTGTAGAAATCCATTTTCCATCTTTTTGGAATGAGTTAAACACTAATATGTATGTGATTTGGGAGCTTGGACGCATTGTTGAAGGTCAAATTTTTGTATCCATAGCATAGAGAGAGAGAGAGAGAGAGAGAGAGAGAGAGAGAGAGAGAGAGAGAGAGAGAGAGAGAGAGAGAGAGAGAAGACTAGGCTACCACAAAGGAGGGAAAAACACGGGAGGGAAAAAAGAAAGGAGGAAAAAAAATATGTGCCAAGATTTTTACTAATTTGAATCTAGAGTAAACCTATCATTATCATTAATTCAAACATATGATTAAATAAAAGTGGTCAAAATTGTCTATCATTAATGCAAAGAATGTCATAATCACGAATATAAGAGGCTAAAAATAGATATTGATAATACAATTTCGTAATATTATTATATATGAATCTTTTTGTAAAATAATCTTTTGCCTTTTTTAAATAGAAGTTCCGTTACAAAAGCTTTGCTCCTATTGGTCTAGAGCACTCTCTTTCTATCTCCTAAAAGGCATTTTTGAGACCTCAAAACTCCCCTAATGTACCCAAGGATGTGGACAACTTTCCTACTTGAACCTATGCCTTCCAAAAGATAGGTGCCATTCTAAATATACCTTTGTTATCACTGTAAAAATGCATATGAAGTTTCGTGAAACTTCCTTGTGGAGTGTGTCATAATTACCATTGAAAATTTTGTTTACTATTTAAAACACAAAAGTAGAAATGGCTATTTTTTAAAACCCTTACACATCAAGTGGCATCCAAACTCATTTTAGACACACTATGTGGTAGAGAAGCAGGAAAGGAGAAACAATGAGTGATATTCCTTGGGGGAGAGAAGCCTTACCCTTCTCTAAGTGCATAGTACTTGTGGAGCTCTTACTCTTCTTCTCCAACCCCTCCTCCTTCATAGATAGACAAGGTAAGCTCTCTATTGGATTTCTTCTCTTGAACAATGATCAATGGAGCTTTATTATTCAATGGTTTCCTTGTCCATTTAGACACAGATCTTTTGACATGATCTCAAGCAATTGGTTAGGTGTGCATGTAAGTTTTATTTGCGATGTAAAAAAGTGTCAATGAGGTTGTCTATGAACCTAAGTATTCCTTCTAGTGTAAGTGAAAGGGTTTCCACCTTTGACATGGCCCAAATCACAAGTAATAAATGATTTGATTTCCAATATGTTGTTGAGGAGGAGGGGGATTGTAAAAGAAGACATGGGGAAGTGAGAGAAGCTTGCTATCAAGGAGAAACATGTGTGCTAGATTGGAGAGCATGTTTATATTGGGAATATATAAAATATGTTGGCTTGATTTTCTATACTGCGAAAAATAGAACCTCTACCTATCTTGTTATGTCACACCCTTCCATACAAATCCATAAGGCCTACCGCTTCTTCTACTTCATGGTCAATTCCCTCCTTTCACAATATTTCCACAATGCATAGACTCCTTCTTTCTCTCAATACATCCTCTCTGGTGAGACCATATTCGTTACACCTCAACATATGGATGAGTAGGGACCAGTATGGAGGGAATGAAGAAATAATTCAAGGATGAATTGATTGATGAATGGATTGACATTAAGTTAAATGAAATTCTTAGTTTGGGATGGTAGCCATAGATAAAAAACATTGACAAAAATGATTAAAGATGGTATGTTCCATTGTGGAGTTATTAATATTACAATGTTGGTGATTCTTCTTTGTTTTGTGGGTATAGAGTATGCACATGATATATTAGAGCTATGTGAGAGTCAGATGCCAATTTATAGAGATTAATAAAATAAAAGAAGGGGATCTATTACTTACTATTGACTCTACTAAAACATATGTAAAGATCTTATTGTAGTGTCATGTACTATGTAAATAAAATTTCATTGTACATGCATGTATTATCTAATTACATTCATTTCATGTATTATGTAATTATATTCACCACACTATCAAGATCAATCTTTAGTTTAAGGCTGTCATGGTGTTTAGAGGTGTTTCATAAGAGATCTCTTTTCCTCTCTAATCTCAGCTCTTTCTCCCTCTAGTCCTCTCTACACTCTCTTTCTTTTGTATTTTTATTTCTCTCTCCACAATTCCTCTTATCTCTCTTTTCTTTTCAAATATCTATTTACTACCTATATATATCCCCTCCCTCCCTCTTTACAATCTCTCCAACATCTTTATTTATCCTCTCCATCTCTTTCCTCTCTCTCTCTCTCTCTCTCTCTCTCTCTCAAAATAGCTATCTCTACTCTATCTATCTCAACTCCTACTATTACTCGTTTTCTCCCTTTGCTCTCTCTTTTTCCCTAGTATGTTACTTATCTCTCTTTGGTATCTCTCTACATTCTTTTTTGCCTCTCCTTACTATCTCATTTTATCTCTCTACTTTCCTTATTGACTCCCTATGTACTCTCTTTACCTACCTTTATTGCTATTTCTGTGTAACTTTCAACTCCTATTATCTCCCTTGATCTCTATTTGCATCTCTCTCTATCTTGTCCATAGGTCAATCCCACTCCATACAAGTAGCTTTGGTACATTGAAAAAAACCAATTCATGCTGCATCTCACACCTCATGCCACAAATGGCCTCACAAATCATATAGACTATGGCCATCAAGTGATCTACATGATCAATGGGTTGTAGAAGTTAATCTTTCTAGTCCTCCAAAGAATATATCTGCAACATATGCTTTGTAGCAAGAGTTTTTATAGAAGTTAATCTACCCTACAACTACACTTGTTGTCACTACCCCTTGATGCCAAGATCATTATTAGGATCAATTTGCCTTAATATGTCCTTATGTTGACCATCTTGCTGCTTACCGTTCTCCAATGGAATATTCTACAAGGTTGTTCCAATATCCTTGCCAAAGCATTTGCAATGGTGAGACAAATGGCCCTTTGAGCCCTTTAAGATTGGGATCATGTCAAAAGAAACCGAGGTAGGAAGAGCCATTATAGGAGCCATCTACATCGAGGAGGTATGGTATCCCATAGCTACTTAGGGATATATTGCTTAAGAAGTTATTTTACCTTCTCATCCAAACTAACATGGTAGTGGAGGGCATGTTTTGCTAGCACTTTGACTTATTCCCTAAAGTTGGTGTTATGCTTCTCTAGTACTTGGTAGTGCTCTAGCAGTAGTTCCATTTTCAGATTGTCCAAACTTCCATCTCTAGCCACCACAAGGTCATTAGGGAAAGCTCAAAGAGATGGTTGGTCTTCATCATCATTCAGCTCAAGAGGCTCCTTCCATATTGACTTTCTCCCTTTTGCCTTATAATCAACATCAATAGGGAGGGGTTAAAAGCTCACTAATTGCAATGCACACTTCTATCACATTCCCACCTATGTGAGGGATGCTGTTCATCCTCAATTGTTTAAATCTCATTTATGCAATGCAAACTGTCAAAATGTCCATCAATTTCACGCTACTCGCCCTATATTGTCCACAGCCCAAAAAGTGCAAATCGAATTATTGACTTCCACGTGGCTACGCGCCCCTCTAGTGTCCGTAGCCGAATAAAATGCGATGCGAATTATTAGCTTGCACGTTGCTAAACGCTCCTTCGTATTCTGTCCTATCCTTGAAGAACCCCCTCTCTGTAACCAGTCTAAACTCCCATGATCCATCTATCTCTTTCCACTTCTTACTCGCGAGTTCCCCTTTTCGTCAGAGTGTAGCTCCTCTTGCCTTGTTAAGAGCTAGTAGACTTCAAAAATGTCTCAGCTTGGAGGACCAGACGCTCTGCCTGTTTAATCAAGTCTCTGGGTTGTCCTTACCCCGCACGCCGCGCGCAGTACTCATGCCATTGGCGAATATGTTCCTCTTGACAAGCACAGAAATATCGTTTACCTACGGAAAACTTAAAAGCTTGTCAGGTCTGTCGCTTTTTACTCACAGCTTGCATGCTGTCTAAGTCGACAATGTCTTACCATATGGCCGCTCTCTCTCTCTCTCTCTCTCTCAGCGTTGAGTGACCTCAGACTGCAAAGGACAGGGCCTGATTTGATTGTCAACCCCGTGATATTCAAACCATGCACCTTTCTCCATGTTAAAGGTTTGTTTTAATTCTCGCGATGATGCCTAATTGAGCCCAGCTTTCTTTCTGTATTGTCGGGCAATTATCTAAAGGGTCTCGTATTTCAGCCCATACTTTATCTTCTCAGCCGATCCCTTTCCAGCTACTCAGTGCTAGCGAACAGGCGACATCAGACGGAAAAACATACACAGGTACTGTACCAGTACACCGCATACAAACAGGAACGTCGCACATGCTATGTGCCACTTGCTTGTGTCTGCGCAATTACCAGAGCCAGCTCGAAAAACAACACCGTATTATTTGTCATTCTCCAGAAAGAAGATTTGATAGAAATACTTACTACGCTATACCATATCGGTTACCTGCACTTCTTCTCACTGGCGCACTTTATTGCCACCAAAGTCCACCGGAGCCAAAGTGCTACTTATGAAAAATGAAAGTGAATCACCTAGAAGCATCGCGCCACCCGATAGTAGCTAGGTAGCTAGTATTCGCTGCCATGTGACTAGGAAGAACATAATCAAACGCTTCATCGAATGAATGGCAATAAGGCCTAAGGAGGTACTTAGTCATTCATTGAATTATATAATTATTCGTCTATAAAAGGTCCCTTGTAGGGCATATATTTAGTTCTTTCATCTAATTGTTACTATGTATTATTTCCAAGTCCACCTTGGTGACCTTGAATAAGGAGAAGAATGCCAAGCATATGTAACATGGGTGTTAACAAAATTTTGAAGGCTAAAGTCATAGAAGATTGAAGCAAAGTCAAGTGCAAGTGTCGCATTGTGCCCAATTTATTTGATAGTGGTGATTATTTTCGGAGCACTTGAGTGTATTATTTTTGGGCACTTGTATAAATTTTTTTCTTTATGGAGTATTATTTTGTGAGAGCCAAGCTTAGTACTCCCATGCACATTATATCATCTCCTACAATTGTGTTTGTCACACTCACAAAACTGTTGTGTGGGTTGCACATATAGATTTTTAATTAGAATAGCATAGCTAGGTCTAATTAGGCTAAGATAGTAATCCAAAATGACCTAGCTAAGATAGTAATCCAAACTAGAGTTGGTATACCCAAAAGAGGGTGCAGATACTAATTCACAGTTGTGAAAATCCAAAATGCAAACTGGGTGCCACCTCAAAGAAATGACCTAATTCTAACATTGATCTTGGTCTATATAAAAGTGAGATGCAAGGAGCTTTTTAGAAGTTCCTATATAGGAAAACTTGTAAAATGTAGGAAATTTTCTCATATTTCCTAGGTATGTACATTTGCATTCCCTACATATAACTAGGGAATTGCATTCCCAACTTTGCATAGTAGAAAATCCTATATCACAACATGCGCATTTCCAACTTACATCTAGAGAACTCCATTCCCCACATCTCATAGTAGGGAAAATCCTATATCACAACTTGTGCATTTCCAACTTACATCTAGAGAACTCCATTCCCCACATCTCATAGTAGGGAATCATATGTATGTATATATGTATTTCCTACATATGACTAGGGAATTATAGGTCATATAACTAGGGAAATTCTCTATGCCATATAACTAGGGGACTCAATCTCCACATCTCTCAGTAGGGAATTACAATTGAGAATGTTTGTTTGCTTGTTTTTCTACCACTAAGTTTGTGGAATGACCAACATGTTATGTAATGGATTATGGGCACGGCCTTACACTAAGCAATTACTTGATCCCATGCTAGGAGTAGCTATTAGTGTGATTCGTTGCATCTCCATTTTGGTAGACCTTTTTCTTATGATATTTTACAAAATGTTTATGCTTACTCATCTAAAATCTTATATTTGTGGTGCACCAAGCCTTGTGACAATAGGTTGTCATTGGTCATTTATTTGATATCAACCATTGCTTGACCTAGCTTAACACATTTAAAGTAAATGACATAATAGGTTGACTTCTTAGAAAAAGGGGAGAATCAAGTTATAAGGAGAACTAGTTCCATCTTGTGGTCTTTATTATAGCTTAGTTGAAGTCTATTCTTTTATTATGTAGGAGAAATATTGCGAGTGACTAAATAAACTAGTATCTTTCTTACTAGAGAATAATTGTGAAGTAGTTGTAACCTTCCTTGTCTTAGGTAAACGTTTTACATTAGGAAAAGTGAAATATCTATCCCATTGTATCATATGAAGCTCTTAAAGAGCTCTCAACATTTAAAAAAAACTGCACACTTAGGATTGCATCCTTTAAAGAAACTTGTTAATTTATTGAACCAAGTAAAAGAACCAATCAATCAAGGTGAATGTGATCCACAAGGTACATTGAAAAGCCAATTTATATTTCACTTGCAAAGAGCTTACCAAATTTTCTATAAGATTGCTTGTCAAATCACATGGCAAACTAATTTGAAGAGGTAAATGATCATTTTTCTCTTGGTCCAAATAAGTCTTGTCTCCAAGTTGGTTCTTTAGGTATACCAACTCTAGTTAACCATTTTTGCACCTTCTTCCACACCTTACATTTATAGACGATTGAGAAAGAAATTGATATGGAAATGATATTCAAAAGGAGATTGAATATGGTCATTTCACTTCATGATGGATCTAACTCATGTGAGCTAATTATAAGTAATGTGATTGAAGGAAAATGCCATGGAGAAATCTACACTTAGATAAGTCATGGAGAGTAGCTAGGCTTGATGGCCTCTACTTCAATGCTAGGTGATGGTATTTTCCAAGATTCTATGGAACATCTATGCAAGGAACATGCAACTCAATCTAGGAAAAGTTGCCTTTATCCCATAAACAGAGTGGAGGAAAGTGGTATCATCTTGCAACTATAAAAGAGTGTACTTGACAATCATTTGAATGGAATGCCATTGTACTTCATACTTCCAGTTCTTGTCATGTCTACTCAAGATTGTGTTTATGAGTCCAAGTCAACTAATCACACCCAAATGTGTTTCTTTGTATGGAATAGCTAAGCAATCACACCCATGTGTGCTTCTTTGTATGGAACAACTAGGCAAGGAATATGCAACTCAGTTTAGGAAGAGTTGCCTTTATCCCATAGGCACAATGAAGGAAAGTGGTACCATCTTGCAACTATAAAAGAGTGTCCTTGCCAATCATTTGAATGAAATGCCATTGTACTTTGTATTTCAGCTCTTGTTATGTCTACTCAAGATTGTGTTTATGAGTCCAAGTCAATTAATCTTGGAACCTAATTCACTTGAGTAATAGTCAATGTGTTGTCTAGTCCATATCAACATGCTTTTTGTCTTTTACTTCCAACCTCCATAGATAACCTTGCTCAAGATCCATGTATCTTAACATGGTATAAGAGCCATTGTGACCATGGTTTAGTTCCAATCACTGCTCCTCCAACTCCCCACAACCTTTGGTCATCTTAGCTCTAGCTGATGACTTGATCTCACACTCCATTTTCACTTTACCTCTCTTGATTACCATAGCCAGCCAACACCCTGCTTTGTTGGAGCTCCTAGATCTCTCAATAGAAGCCATATCACTTCACGATTTTTTCAAGGACTACTAATGGCACTCCCTCTTGTTACTTTAGTCAACAACATTGGTGTCCCTTGTCTCCAACATTAGCCATTTTCCTTATTGCTATTCAAATTGTACCCCTATATGGTCGTACGGTTCCCATCATCTGTACACTTTGCAATGCTGAGCTATACCTTAGGATTTTTTAAGCCTACCTTCTAAGCTTCTTTTTCATCAAATCTTTTGTGAAATAATCACTTTCTCGAGCCACCCAAACTGAAAGATCAATGGGGTTCAAAAACCCTAAGTGTGGTAGCCATAGCCACTCAAGTTCAAGCTCATTTTTCACTTCATTTACTCATTCCTCTTAGCTCAGACAAGTCAATTCCACTCTGATCTAGTGCTACACTAAGGCCTCAGTAACATTTCCACACCAAATTAGTAAGGAGAGGAGGATTCAACATCAATCATCAAAACATAGTGTCTTTTAATACTGCTTCCAATTGTTTCTCTTGACATAGATAGTTTCAACTCTTGTGCTGATCTATTTTGAGAGATTTGCTACTACTCAAACCTCCAAAATGGGAAAAGATTCACCCTCTGTGGTCAAAACCTAGTGGACATGAGAAGAGACCTACAGATGTTGCTCTTGCAACACTTTGGAAAAAAACTGATGACAAAGACCAAGTAATCATCAATATTGAGCTTGATAATAGTTTTATTTACCATGTAGATACACGTGATACATCTCATGCCACTTGGAAATAGTTGGACACATTATTTGGTGACCAATCTAGATCTTAAAAATATGTTGATTGATTTTTTCAGGTTGGATATGAAGGCTAATACATCCTTTGCAACTCACCTTAATTTTAGGGAAATTCTACTTACTCAACTTGCATGGATTAACTTAAAAATTGAAGAAGATATATGCATTGGAGTCTTGATCAAGAGTCTACCTCTAGAATTTGGTAATGTCTTCATCATACTAGTAAATATGCCAAATCCAAAGCTGGTAAACATCAAAGCATCACTCCTTAAAGAAGAGAAAAATCTCAAAGGTAGAGAGTAAGAAAACACTTCAAAGCAAGGATAGGTGTTCTATGTCAATATTAAGTACAAAGGGAAGAAAGAAATTGTTTGTGACTTTTGTAAAAGAATTGGGCACATTAAAAAATTTTGTCATGCTAAGAAAAGATCACACAAGGCCTACCTTTCAATTATCAAAGATAAAGAAAACCGTGAAGAATAAGAAGAAGACACTCAAGAGCAGAAGGACAAGCCTCATCAATCCTTCTATTCCTACTATTCAAATTGACTTTTTTAGAGCATTGTATTTACTTGCCTTAATGTTCTTCTCATAAGCATTGAACTCCTCATGTAACCTATGCACCACAGCCTCTACAAACTTAGTGAGGCATTGTAACAACCCTTAGATGTTTTGCCATGTTTGTGGTATGCCCACACTCAGCAACACTCTACTCATAACAACCTTTGTATACTTACTGCTTTTCACGGTTGTGATTGAGGAGGGGTGTTGAGAAATATGCAATCACACCCATATGTGCATCTTTGTATGGAATAGCTAGGCAAGGAACACACAATTCAATCTAGGAAGAGTTATCTTTATCCCATAGGCATAATGAAGGAAAGTGGTACCATCTTGCAACTATAAAAGAGTGTACTTTGATAATCATTTGAATGGAATGCCATTGTACATTGTACTTTCAGTTCTTGTCATGTCTACTCAAGATTGTGTTTATGAGTCCAAGTCAATTAATCCTGGAACTTAATTCACTTGAGTAATAGTTAGTGTGTTTAGTCCATATGACCATACTTCTTATCTTTGACTTCGAACCTCCATAGCTAACCTTGCCCAAGATCCATGTTTCTTAACACATTTCACTTCATGATGGATATAAGTCATGTGAGCTAAACATAAGTAACATGATTATAGGAAAATGACATGGAGAAATCTACACTTAGATAATTCATGGAGAGTAGCTAGGCTTGATGGCCTCTAATTCAATGCTAGGGGATGGTGTTATCCAAGATTTTATCATACTAGCATTGAAGTTGTAATCATCACCTATAAGAAATACAAAGAGTTATAAGGATAGCATTTTAATGTTGTGCTTTTGCTACAACATGCCTTAAAACTCAAGGTGCATTAGAAGTTCCTTACAAAAGCAAGTTTGCTACAACATGCCTTAAAACTCAAGGTGTCTTGAAAATTTCTTGCAAAAGCAAGAGGAGTATAGAACTCAATGCGCTGGACTTCAACCTAGTATACGTTCATTGAATTGAGACATCATGAGTAGGAAGGAAATATCAAAGGTATTCTTATTTTCTTGTAAACACTTCATATTCTACAAAGATCGCATATAAGTGAAGCATTATTGAGGAACGATAAAAAAATCAACATGCTTTACACAAAAATTGCAAAAGAGCTTTTGTTAAGGATTGGCAACAATATGTTACATAAATTATGCATGGATAGCCATATGATTATTTGTTCATATAGTGATATTACCAATGTGCTTTTCTTTCTAGGACCAACAAATCTATTGTGGATGATAATGCCAATTGTTTAGCAAGTAATGTCTTAAACAATGAGCAAAGACATTGGCTAAGAAGTAACTATGTAAGCAACCCAACTCTTACTAACTAAAATACAAAGAGATAGAGAAGTATTCTTACCATCCTCTTGCACTTGAGGTGGACCACAAAACCAAAGGGATATTTGGCACCTAGTTCATTATAATACCTTAAAAGGAAACCTTGAGTATTCTATAAGGAAAAGCGATGGAAAGAGAGATCGGGTATGGGAGTAATACTAATAAAATAAAGGGGGTCTAGAGCAAGTTTTGAAAGGAATAGGGATATTTTTGAATGAATGATTTTTGTAGCCACCAATCCCTTTACACATCATAAAACCTAGTGTGGGATTGGCTCTTGATACCATTGGTTATGGGCCTCTACATTAAATATTGTTGAAAGGAAGTTAAGGACATTTATACCAATATGATTACTGAACAATATTCATAGATTTTTGTGGATGTCAATTTTCTAATGCGTCAAAAAATTTAATGGGCACTAGGAATCTTGATGATGTATATCCATCAAGCATTGGCTATACATAGTGTGGTGGTCAACACTTCCCTTGAAACTTTCCCAATGTTATATGTGACATATGTGTGAAGTTTTGCCACTTATCCAACACTTGCTGGAGCAAGATTAGTTCCCTTTAGCAAGGAAGTAGATAGTTAGATCCTATTAATCACTAAGGGAAAGGAAATAATCTTAAGCAAGATGAGGGACCAAAACAAATTTTGTAGAGAGAAAAGGCTATTGTGGAAGAACTACCTAGTGGCAATGTCATAAGTTTGTCAATTGAAGCAGTGCATGTTAATGCCATTGATGCTTCTAATTTAAGAGAAATTATGGAGGTTAGACAGCCAAAGAGAGAGATAAAGATAATGCTAAACCCATTGAGAACCCTTAAACAGGATGCTAAGGGCAATAAAATCCTTGGGCTTGATGGACAAGGTGGTCCTTTGAAGGATGTTGATGGTAAAGCAACAAACCTAAATAAGAATCCGCCAAGAAAGAGGCACCTAACCCTATGAAGTGACCAAGAGAGCGGACGGTTTGGTGCGAGCTATTGCTAACTTTCAAGAATTTGATCTAGTGAGATCCTTCACATTGGATATATGATAGAACCTATTGGGTATAGCTCTCCTTGGAAATTATTGGTTTGAGCATGCCAAAAAACATTTTCCAAGGGTGAAAGCTTATATTGATGGTATATTGGTGAACCGTGCCATTCGGTATAAATAATCCTTCATTAACATTATGAGCTTGCATGATGGAGAGACAAAGATTAGAGATCCAAAAAGATGCCTCCACAATTCTTAGGATGGGTAATGATAGTTTGAGACAACTAGAAGATTGTATTACTAAATTCCATTTAACAGTTTTGCTAACGTCATTTAGAGTCGTTAGGTTTGTAGAGTAGCCAAGCTACCACTCTTATTACAAAGGATTTGGATCTTGCAATCAGAATAACAAGTCAATATACTCGATGGTCATTTGATCTTTGGCAGAGGTGTCACATGAATAATAATTGATGCTTATCAAAAATCACCTCAAAGCAAGAGAGCACCCATATGCTTGAGAGAATCCGATGCACTAGAGGGGATTTTGGTAGTGAGACTTCGTCAAGTGATGAATCAAGAGAGAAATCTTATATGAAAGATGTTTACCAGGTAACTCTGAATGTGCCTATAGAAGATCAAGATAGAGTCAGAGATGCAGATGTGATAGAGATAGAGCTTGGTTCGTTGAATGATTCATGACCAATCAAATTAGGGTCTATTCTCACCAATATGGAAGAAAGGAAGGAAAATATGTCCTTAATCTAGGAATTCTGTGATATATTTTTGTGAAGTTATGGTAAATTGAGAAGTATTCCCCCCCAGTTTAGCTGTGAAAAATGAGGAGTGTTACTTAAGACTAGCCTAATATTTTCCAATGCAACACATGGAGTGGTATTCACCGGTTGTTATTATAAAGAAAAATAATAATAATATTTTCTTTGTGTTGATTTTAGAGAGCTTAAAAGATAAATAGTTAAGGACTTTTATCCATCACCATTCATTGATTAAATTTTATATCAACTAGCAATTAGAGATATATACTCCTTTATGGATTGTTTTGCCATCTACAATCAAATGGCCATCGTAGAGGAAGACAAGTTATAGATAGCATTCGTAACTATGTTATGATCCTTTGCATATCATGTCATGGCCTTCAAATTATATAATGTAGTAGGTTATTGGTAATGCATGACTGATAAAATCTTCAGTGACATTTTTTTAGAAGAGCTAAAAGTTATTATTGACAATCTCAAGATAGCATCTACTAGGGATAGACAATTGATAAAATTGAAAAAATGTTTTGAGTACTACAAGTAGATTTGGATTGCTCTAAGTCCAAGAAAATGCATCTTTTGAGTGCTTTATGGATTACTATTGGGCCATATAGTTAGTTTGGCTAGAAATATAATTGGTCCAGAAAAGATTAAAGTCATTGTTTCAATGAGTACATCACAAAATCCCAAGGAAGTGCATAGTTTCTTTTCGTCAGTCAGACATTATCAACAATTCATTAATGCACTAGCTGAAAGGATATTGCTATTGATGAATTTTCCATCCTTCAATTCATTATTTATTTGGTGTGATACGTGCAAAATATCCTTTGAGAATGTGAAGCAAGAATTGGCTAAAGCACTAGTCCTGAAATTACCTAAAATTGGTAGGATGTTCTATGTGTTTTCAATACCCAGAATGTGTAGTATTAACTACTACTTAGCTTAGATATATGGGATGAGAAATGGTATCATCCTATTCTATTCACTAGACACAGATTTTGTGTATCCAAGTTTCATTTTATATATATGAAAAAATTGTATCTCGGGATAGTCTTTGCCATGAAGAAATATAGATACTATATTCCATATGAGAAGGTAGTGTTTTATACAAAGATTGAAGAGGTGAGGTTATTATTGAACAAGTTGTAGTCACCCAATCACCTAAAAATGTGGTTACTCACATTGCAAGAATTGGATTGTGAGATTAAGAGTAAGACATCTAGATCACAAGGCATCATAGAGTGTCTTGTAAACTTTGGGGAGTTTAAAGAAGTAATGGCTAAAGCTAGACACCTTGGGCATCTATTTAAAATAGGCACGACCTCCATTCCATCCTTCAATGCTACAATAACACATTATCTATCCATAGAAGAGATTGGAGACTCGTTGTCTAAGATAGAAAATAAAAATTCAAGAGCAAACCTTAAAGTTTACCTTAATTGTAGGAACTTTATATTGACAAGGAATAGATTATGTTTATCCTCAAGGCATTAGGCCAACTAAAGTTTAAGAATGACAAAAAAAATTAAAATTAGATCTAATAAAATTGCGATACAAAAAAATAATTTAACATTAATTTGATTCAAAGGTACCTTGTTTCTTAAAATTTTTAAGATTTTATAACTTCTATTGCATCCTTATTTAAAAGAAAGAGTGTTCTCTTGTGCTTGGGAATGCCCTACTAGATAATCTTATAGATACATAGACCATAGTAAAAATTAAATAATGTAAAGAAAGATGTCAGATCAAAATGTATTATGTAGACTAGCATGAGAACCTCAAGCTCTCATTTTCACAATCTACTATCATGCTTATGGAAGAGGAGGTCTTTCATTTGACACCTTGACTAAGCATATTTTATTATACTACAACATAATCACAACAAAGATATAGGAGTATGACATATTTTAACAAATGCATTTAAAAACCTATGATACATCTTGCTTAAAGCTGTGCCATTACTTGAATTGATATGAGTGTTAGGTTGTTAACTTTGTGATTGTATGGATTCTATATTAAGATTCCTCCAAATATTCTCCATCATCTAACTCTTCAAGTCGAGGATGAGAGTACCTTGCAAAAGATAATACAAGCTCTTATGGTTTCCAACATCCATCATACCATGCTTGCTATTTAACTAGTGATGGTAGGGTTTTGACATAGTCTCCTCATGTGTTTCATTGTCTCCTTAAAGCCACTCCCTTCTCATGTATATCCTACTTTTCCTAGGTGTCTACAAGCTGTAAAGATTCAATGCATTTTACAAAGGGAAAAAAAAAAGAGATATGTTGGTTTTTTGGTATAATGAATTCAATAATGTATGAGTGGATCTAAAGAGCATGCAATTTGATGGTACATGCTTATAGAGAGAGACGCAGATGTGTATTGAAACTAGACAAGGCACAAATATCAAAACACCAAAAGATGGAACGTAGAAGTATTATACTCATGGACATGGCTTTGTAATATGCAAGGGATTTCTCATAACAGGGCAATGTTTAAAGCATTCAATCCAAGAATGATCTACAATGGATAGGTGTAGCTCAAATGCCCAATGAAAGACATGAGACACTCAAATGGCTTTTCAACCACACAAATATCCCAAGCATCATAGATTCACGAGACAAAGGAGGGTTACTTGAGGTAGAAGGCATTGGGTCATTAATGCATACATATTCAAACTCTAGGACATGAAGACCTATGGTCTTCTCTTTATTAACATCCATTGGATATATAAGTAGAGTAATACAAAAATAAGTTTAATAACAATGGGCCGCCAATACAAACATATCGCGTAAATTTTTTCATCTTTTTTCGGAATCGTTTTGAGAAATCTAGATGGACCTCATCGAACAGTTGCCCCATCTCCTTCTTGTACCACTTTGAACCATTGCACATCGAATAGGATCATGGAGAAGCTACGGTAATCCACCATGATAATGCTTTGCAAGTTTCCAAAATACTGCATCTCTTCTATAATGGTACTTGGATCCATGGTGCGCCGTCGGCTCTCTTGCTCGAACTTTTCCATGATACCACAATCCACTATGAATCGCATTTTGTCAATATGATCCACATGGAAATGTCATTTGCACATGCGACCACGCCACACTGTATATTTTGTATTGTATACTGAAACAGTTAATTAGTTGTCACATATAAAATCTAGATACGACAACTTATAAAACATGTGGTCACCTTTGGACTACATCCCCTCGAGCATTCCCACTCCTTAGTAGAGACCTTCACCCCTTCGCAAGAGATTGTGATCAAAGCTCCATATAACCATCACATAGACATAAACCATGATATCTCCTCCATGCACTCGAGATATCGAATCGGTCGATATCCATCATGTATGGACAGGTCCAACAATCTCCACTTCATCTTCAAGATGCACCAAGAGATGGGTTTGTATCGTGAGCATGATGGTGGGCAGGTACTTCTCAAAGAGAAAGACCGTCTCCACTACTCCCCACCTTGCAAATTCAATAGAGGATGTCTTGATATCCTTCTTTGAGATCCATTGCACTAAATTTTACAACCTGTAGATCACTCCACGTATTTTTGGAGTAAGGTGTACAGTGATTGTAATCGGTAGTACAAACTGCCACAAATGAAGAAGCATTATGAACAATTGCACTAAATTTTACAACCTGTAGATCACTCCACGTATTTTTGGAGTAAGGTGTACAGTGATTGTAATCGGTAGTACAAACTGCCACAAATGAAGAAGCATTATGAACAACAACTACACTCCAAATGGCAAAATATGCAGGCCACTTACAATCCGTTCGTGGTACAAACCTAACATATCTGATATCAATCATGGGATTTCAACCCTGATAAATGGTCATCTTTAGAAAATACAGATCTGAGAGAACAAATCATACTTGTCGGAGTGCGGATAGACCTAATAATTTACTTCATAAAGCGCTCTTCTTTAGTGGAAAAAACCCAAGGAGCGCAAGGTAGTTGCAAGTGACCACCCATCAACACTTGACTGTGGCCAACAAAGCGCCTCCATCTTGCCTACCTCCTTCAAATCCATTCGTGCCCTTACAATGTCTCTCTTTCTTCTTGTGATGTGGTTTCATAGTAAACTGCCCACATTCTTGAAAATATGCATGGGATCCAACAAGTGGTTCATCTGTAAGTGGGTCTAAGAAAAAAACTCGTAGAAAACTGAGAACCGTCACATTCCATTTGGATGTGACTCCGTGTGGACCATTTTTAGCTCATACTAGCTTTGGGCATTCATTTGTATTGGAGGTCATACAAGAAAACCTTCCCTCAATTCATGACCCTTCGGCAAGAAAGCAATGTGTTTTTGATATACCATCTTCTTCATGGTTCGTGACCTTCAGGAGTCTAAGTGTGTCCCACACAATGGACATGCATGATAACCTGAGGTAACCTGTGTCCCAACACCTCTATCCTGTGAATACAAACTTAAATGAGCTATGATAGATATTACCAACGAGAACGGAGGCCTACTTACTTGAGCCCTCCCCAGATCTTGAAAAGTCATGCATGGTCCACATGAGAATGGCGCGTATATTGGCAGACCATCGACCATTGCGCTTGGTCATATCTTCCAAAGTGACCCCCTCCGCCCACAAAATCTGTAACGTGTCCACTTGTATCATCCAGGACACGTCTTAGCAGTCCATCGGAAAGGATGTCTAGAAAGCTCCGCCCGGCACTCCCATGGAATGCTACGGGGTTTGTGATCTAGGGTTTTCCACGTCTGCCACGTAGCAGAGGTATTCTAGCCGTTCCCCACTTAGGATCGACCGGAATTAGGGTTTTCCTGATTGGTCATTTTCTAACAGCAACTAGCATTTGACCCAAGCGAACTACTTTACGCAGAAACGCCAGGTCGGAAGCGGATTCACGCTGCACTTGGTTCAAGGAGAATGGGAAACAAGAGGGATGCAAAGCTCAACCTCTCTGCCATAAGGCATAGTCCCATTCCGTTTCCCTAAAATAGCGTAAATCGGTTAAGACATAACTCTAGGTCATCGCTTTCATTGTTTGTGTCCTTTGACGATCATCCCGCTGTTCTTTGAGATTTGAGAAAAGTTCCTGGCCAACTGGGACCACCCAACTGTAGGACGGACCCATGGCCCATCCTCCACATTTTCCTCGATTTGTTTTAGTTAGGTAATTATCTAACACGTTAGTTGGACATGTAACAATCAGCTTCTTTAATTAAACCATTAAGCACTGGTTCCTTCATGTAATCTTATCACGTGACATAGCAAAAAAAACAATATCAAACAAGTTCTTTATTAACTTATCATCATATTTATCTTTGAAATACAAGGAGATCCGCCTGTAGGCTTGTCCATAATCCGCCTGAAGGCTATCCAGTAATCCACAGGGATCACTATTCCAAGCTTCCACCTGTAGACTAGTATGCGGGCCTCGAGATCCAATCCCGAGTCACGTTAGCCTCTTGTGCAGGGCCCGGAAGGCGATGGATTTATGGCCAGAGCCCCCCTAGCACCCAAGCGTCCTCCTGCTCTCCAAGTAGAGCTCAACGGAGAGACCTCTCGCGGCGAGTTCGGTCCACATTCCCGGTGCGGTCAGCAACCCCCTTGGTTAGGGTCAGGCAGGTAGTCGAGGGTAGCTCAAACTGCCTCTCCCTTCGGGCCTTCAACCTGAAGTATAGATATTCATTTAATTTTTAATTCATAAATCAAATAGTGCTCTAAAATCTCTAGCAAGCACAAACATTTCCATTAACCAATCTTGTTGTTGGCAAACTGCTAAGGAATGATTCTTTCCTTTCGAATGCATCAGCACTCGTTCCAGGGTGTCTTTCAACTTGGCAAGATCCCTTATATTCTGAGTTAGGGCGTACCCTATTAACCCAACTTGGTCAATCCTAAAGTTCATTGGATACTTTAGTTTCCGGTTTTTAACCTTCCTTACTTAGAAGGATATCAAAGAATACATCCTTTTGCAAGATAACTTGCATAAGGATCCGCCATCCTTGTTGAGGGTATTTAACCTTTCTTCTTGTGAATCAATCACAAGACCATATAACTTCCTACTTGCTGCGCAAGTCCTAAATCGTAATATACGATGAAACAATCCATTTTAGATTCTTTAAGCTAACGTTTGTCAGACCTAGGGTCTCTTTTTAAGAACCTCAGGGACAAACCCTAGTTCTTTTACATTTACGATTTATTGACCCTACAATTAGGGAAGGTAGGCAAGTATTTAAGGTATAAATGTTTCTTGGATTTTTAAATCATTCCCAATGCATATTTCGTAGCATAGGTATTTCTAAGTTTATATTAATTCGGTTAACTTTTAGAAGGTAATATCGAGATCACCTCGGCACGATTTGTTATCTATGTGACAATTGATTTTTCAGTCCTAAACTTTATTGCTTTGAGGTTAGGTAAATTCAATTAAACTTCATTTTTCCTTGCAAACAAAACTCATGCCAAATAAACAATCTTTTCCGTGCTAAGATATGCAGTTAGCAATGATAACTTTCTAGAGTTTAAGCAACGCAAGAAACCTTTCATGAATTTCACCTTCTATGATGATTCGTTGCAAAAAAGAATAGGGGTTAATGGTGCAAGATGCAGTTTTTATTCCTTCAAGATTTAACTGGAATATACTACTTTAGTGGTTAAATAATCTTGCTCATAATTCGTTTCAGTGCATAAGGCTATTTGAAGGAAAACTATGTTTTATATTTTATCCATTTTGCATGTTCAACTAAACTAAATTCCTTCATCGTAAATAACTAGGACAAAATATATCTTATCCCTAACAATTCATATTGCATAATTGAATTAAAACCGATATAAAACCAAGAAGGTAAAACCTGGTTTTGGGGTGAGATATCCACATGGATACCGGGAGATGACCCTCCCGCAGCTACTCCTTGGACTTTCTTAGACAGCATCGCAATTGTAATCCTTCGAACATGAAAGTAGCTTTACACTCCTTTTCGGAATTCACCGTCGCTTCAATATTCCTCTTCTCTCTTTCGAGTCAAGGAATCGTTAAGGGATTGACCACGAGAAAGGGGTAATAAAACCTTTAAGGTCTTAGCTTCTTCAGAGAGGGAAAGGTTTATAAAGCCTAAAAGAAAAAGGCCCTATAGGGATTTATACGCGGTGAAAATGGTGTGTGTGAGTGTGGTTTCGAAAAACATATGAAGGGCCTTGAAAGGGTATAAAAAGGGAGATCTTGAAGGGATTTCTGGACAAGGGGTAAGTCCCAAACCAAGGGGACAGGTGAAGGGTGAAAGGGGGTAAAAAACACAAGAATGGCTTATTAATTTAAGCACGGGGGGGGGGGGGGGGGATTTGTGGTTTATGAGGCAAAGGGGAGTGGGGGTTTAATGGCCCCACGGGAAGGGGTTAAGGGTTTAAGATTGGGGGGGAAGGGTGAAAGGATAAAAGGGGATAAAACCGGGAGGGGGGTGAAAGGGTAAATGAAGGTATAGGAAGGGGGCTTAAGGGTTTAAAAACCGGGGGGGGTGGGAAAAAGTGAGTAAAAAGGGATATGAGGGGGGTGAAAGGGTAAGTGAAGGGTATAGGAAGGGGGACTTAGAGGAGCCCCCCCTTAGAAGCTTCAAGAAGCTTCTTGAAGCTTCTGTGGGTGTCAGGAGCCATGTGGGGGGGAATTCCGACGGCGACGACGGGGGGGGGGGGGGGGGGGTGAAAGTCTGCAGGCGACGGCAAAGTGGCTATCCCTCCCTCCTTCCACAGATCACAGGGCGGCAACGTTGATTGCAGGGCGGCAGAATTTGTCTTCCGTTCTTCCTCCTCTCCCCTCAGTACCTGCGGCCCTCCCTCATTTATATAGGGGAGGGGAGGGAATCCTCCTCTCAAGCGTGTCCCTATGCATGTCCGTGGAGCCGAGCAAGCTCCAGCGAGGAGCTTGCTGGCTCCTCTATCCCCTTCCAGCACGACGCGCCGTTGCAAGGGGAAATAATAATAATAATAATAAATATGTGATATATATTACAAAATCTTTAGCTCATCAACTAATGGACAAAGATAGATGTCCATATTCTTGACTTTCTAGCGGCCATGAATGAGCAAGCTAACGATCACGTGTCCTTTCTTCGTAGAAAGCCATTGTGGGATGTTGTAGTTAACAAGGACTACAAGCCACAGACTATAAGAAGTTAAGCGGAGACCGAATGGGTTCACACCATCCATAGCAAGACCAAGACGAAGACTCCTTGGCTCTTGTATAAAGCTTGGAGAGGTAGAGTAAATGTGCCTCCATGTGCATGAATCCACTGATATTAATTGGACTCCAACTATGGATCTATTTTGTGCATGCCACGTTGTCAAGTCGCCAAGCCTAACATACCAAACATGTGATGTATACAGGGGATAAGTGAAAAGTGTCTAAGAACTTTCTAAGCCATAGTTTGCCCTTGCAAGTTCTGTCGGTACCTATGAGCACCACACTTTGGACACGTCTCCATAGTCTTGTATTCTCCTCCAAATAGCATGCAATCATTGACACATGCATAGATGATGTTGTAGTCCATACCTAGCTTTCATAAAACATGTTGCACATCATCACAAGACTCACGCATGGTATTTACAAGTGGTAATATATGATACTTTAGTAACTTGAAAAGAAATCATAAAATTCCTTGAGAAAGTACAATTGTTTTTTATAATGGTGCTGAAAGAAATCAACAAAGAGTACATAGAAGGTACCTGAACAACTCATTTACACTTGCATCACTCCACCCGTATTTTGCTTGCACACTTAGGAGTGCAAGTAGTGTCTTTAGATAAGATACTTTGTGCCCACAATATAATGGCATGGATGTCTCCTCTTTACGTGAATCATATGTCTCGGTATCAATGGGTATCAATGCATCGATCATTGCCTCATCTCAGGCTCTAATATTGTAGGAAAGTCTGAAAGGCTGCATGTCTCCCTTGGTATTGTCTATATAGACTGGGTAGTGCCTTCCAAGTGGTGGATTAGCTCAGGCACTCCATCCATTGGATGCCCATAAACTCTTCTAACTAGCCGCAAAAGATACATTCCTCCTTAGAATAAGACTTCACCTCCCTATAATAAATTTTAGGGCTACATCCAATGTTTTTGTATATGATATTCAATTAGTTTACAAATACAATGCATGATTGATATACAATTTTCTTACCATTTGCTCAAAGTCTGAGATCCCTTGATCAATGATCTTTGATTGAAACTCACCAAAGTGTCGTACGTGTCCTATAGACCATAAATGTTTTCATCTAGTTAGCTAGCTTGCATTGAGAGCAAGGACATGGGGCACACTGATTAAGATACCCCTCACTATCTTGAACATCACGACCTTCATTGTTTTCCATTTGGTCTATGTTACGACAAACAATTTTTTTTTATTTTCATTCTCTTTTTTCTTCTTAAACTGTTTGAGAATGGATTTCTTCTCTTGTAACTCAACAAAATTAACATAAACTAAAGTCTTTGTTTTCTCCCCCTTTCTTTGTTTCTTCCCCTTTCTTTGCACCTTTCTTTACACTCTTTGTTTTATCCTCTCTCCCCTTTCTCTTTCATGTTTTCTTTGTCTTCATGTTTATTCTTTCTTTCTCATTCTCTCTTGCTCTTCCTTTCTTCTTCTCGCTCTCTTATTTTCTATCTTTCTTTCTCTCTATCTCTCTTTCTTGGTTTCCCCTCTCTTTGTTTCTCTCCACCCCCTTATGGGAGGGCCTATAGTATGTAAAGTCTAACATGCTATGTATGGGGGCGAGGGACTAGCTACCCTACATCAAAGTGTTTCCCATCCTATGGTATTGCACCGAACCTCGCTACCTTTTTTTCGTTCTGTGTGACTCAATATGCAGAGCGTAAGAGAAGGTAGTGCAAAGCATCTCAAGAAAACCATGCATTTACCTCCAAGTCAAATCTCTCTTTCGCTTTAGCAGGCTTGGAGACACAGGCTTTCTGCACCTTTTCGAAGCGTCAAGCACATCCAAGGTACACCCTTAACAAAACCTCTCTCTCTCTCTCTCTCTCTTTCTCTCTTCCTCCTTCTCCTCCTCCTCCTCCTCCTCCTCCTCCTCCTCCTCCTCCTCCTCCTCCTCCTCCTCCTCCTCCTCCTCCTCCTACTGCTACTGCTACTGCTACTGCTACTTTTCGAAGCGTCAAGCACACCCAAGGTACACCCTTAACAAAACCTCTCTCTCTCTCCTCCTCCTCCTCCTCCTCCTCCTCCTCCTCCTCCTCCTCCTCCTCCTCCTACTGCTACTGCTACTGCTACTGATATTGCTACTGCTACTGCTACTGCTACTGCTACTGCTACTGCTACTGCTACTGCTACTACTACTACTACTACTACTGCTATTGCTACTACTCCTACTCCTACTCCTCCTACTGTTGCTACCATCCCACCTGCTACTGCTACTGCTACTGCTACTGCTACTGCTACTGCTACTGCTACTGCTACTCCTCCTCCTCCTCCTACTGCTGCTGCTGCTGCTGCTACTGCTACTGCTACTGCTACTGCTACTACTACTACTACTACTACTACTACTACCACCATCCCACCTTTCATATATTGCTCAACACTTTCAAAACACAAGAGTACAACAGATAGGAAGATCATTTCTCTCTTCTTTTAATGTGCTCGCGCCTTTGATTGTCCAAACACGTTTTAGCAGTTCATCGAGAGATGAATCTAAGAGACACTGCCTAGCACTCCCATGGAATGTTACGGGGTTTTACTATTGCTACTACTACTGCTACTGTTACTTCTACTGCTACTGCTACTGCTACTGCTACTGCTACTGCTACTGCTACTGCTACTGCTACTGCTACTGCTACTGCTACTGCTACTGCTACTGCTACTGCTACTGCTACTGCTACTGCTACTGCTACTGCTACTGCTACTGCTACTGCTACTGCTACTGCTACTGCTACTGCTACTGCTACTGCTACTGCTACTGCTACTGCTACTGCTACTGCTACTGCTACTGCTACTGCTACTGCTACTGCTACTGCTACTACTACTACTACTACTACTACTATTACTACTGCCACCATCCCACCTTTCATATATTTCTCAACACTTTCAGAATGCAAGAGTACAGCACATGGGACAACCACTTCTCTCTTCTTGTAATGTGCCCGTGGCTTTGACTGTCCAGACATGTTTTAGCGGTCCATCAAGAGACGAATTCTAAGCAACATTGCCTAGCACTCCCATGGAATGTTACAGGGTTTGTCACCTAGGGTTTCTCGAGTCCACATCACAATGGAACGTTTGTGGCCGAATCCATTAGGATCGACCTCAAATTTGGATCCCGAGTAGTCAAGGTCTCCTAATAGCATTCTAGTGTTGGGTTTTAGACATCCTACTTTACACAAAGATACCCAAGCTGAAGCTAACCCATACTGCACTTCGTTTAAAGAAAATGGGAAATGAGAGGGATGTGGCGCTACTCAACCTCTCTACCCATAAGGCATAGTCCCAATTTGGTCCCCTAAAACGGCATGAATTAGAACTCTAACCTAGCAGTACCTAAAGGTCATGATTGTAGAACCTTCTGAGAAGCCTCCCAGTTCTCTAGGACCACCCTAATTTAGGACAGACCGGTCGGGGTTTTGCACACCCGCTTCCCATGATAGCTTTAGTTTTCTAATTAGGTCTTATCATATTTATGAGTGCCATTTAAAAACAACTTCCTTAATTAATCCTTTTATGGAACACGGTTCGTTTACGTAATTTATGGCACAAACATGAATACAAAGCAAGCAATCCTTTGACAACAAGTTCAAACAAATTCCTTAACTTATCTTCACATTAATCTTTGTCTACTGTCCATACAGGAGAAATTATGTATCCCTTCTGTCCAACAAAAGTACCCGGTCCAAATCAAATGGCACCATAATTTCCATCCATTATTTAGAATAGAATCTTTCAACGCCCTAGATGTTGGGCTCACGACAGTCTACAACTCCGTTCTGGACTAGGCAAGGGATATCCACAGCTCCACTGCCCCAAGTGACCTAGAAGTGAGACACAACTTCTGTGGTTCGCCTTTTCACCACTCAACCTTCGGCCTATGAACCAGTGCCCTCTCGGGTTGAAATGTGGCATGATCTTGGAGATGATCCACCTGTGCAAAATATCCTTCCTTAATTATTCCAATTAAGAATCAAGCACAATCAAGGTAATCAACCGAATATCATCTTCAAAGAAAACATTCCTTTATTCTCCCCTGGCAACTTGTCATCACTAACCCTTGCCATGCATTTACCATCAAACACAAGCACTCGGAATAATCATCCAAATCGCATCCCAATAATCAGTTTAATGCAAAAGCATTTAGGACATTATTTTATCAATTTAAAAAAACAATGGTATCCTTTTCCAAACATTGCAAGAATAGTCGTGATATCCTTTCCATCGCGTATTTGCTCTATGTAAAATTTATTTAACACACCTTTCTTTCGGCTAACACATATGTTACAGTTTCAAAATGTTGTACAAGACATAAGTTTTAATAATCACTTACTTTGATCATAAGGAACTAATAGTTTGTGATATCACCGAGAGCTTGGGCAAAGATCTTAGAGATTCAAGATTGAATTTTCCCTAGGCTAAATTACTTACCATGCAATTCGTCAAGTGTGCAGGCTAGAACATACCTTAAATGGGGTGAAAAATATTACTACTAATTTGCAAGAAGGAAAAATCAAAAATACCTTGGAACTTTATACGCTCTTTATGCTACGCATGAATTTTATCGCATAACGTCTAGTTGGAGTTTTACTTCTCTTAAGAGGAGTACTTTGCAAACTGCATCTTCCAAATATTTCAGATCCTTTTAGTTAAACCATCCTTGTGCGGCATAGTACGGGTCTAATTCATCTCATGTGGAAATCAAAGCAAGCATCTATAAATTTGGAAATGCATTACTTACAACTGATATCGCATTTGCGTTGGCAGTGACGTCCTCGCCCGAGATTTCATTGTGGATTATGAGATTTCCACCTACATTCGACATTCTTTGCTTGGGGGCCATTTCCCGGTCTTCTTCGCTTTGAGGGGGAGAAGAACACCGCGTGTGATCATCCTCTAAAGTGGGGGAGAGAAGGAGACTCCTTGGAATTATTTCTTCTCTCTCTCTCTCTCTCTCTCACTCTCTCTATCACCCCCTTTCTCTCTATCACTCTCTCTCTCTCTCTTCTTCTTCTTCTTCTTCTTCTCTCTCTTCCCACCTCTCTTATTTATCTCCCTCTATCTCTCTCTTTCCCTGTCTTTCTCACACACTCTCTCTCTTTCTTAGTGCCTGTGCAAGAGCAAGTTGAGGCCACTCTTTTTTTCTTATGATGGGGTTTTATAGGAGAGAGGAGGGTTATTATGGAGATGGGGGTTCCCACGTAGAGAGCACGGGGGTGAAATACTACATCCTCTCCCCCTTAGAGGACTAGAGATGTCCTTATCTCAGAAGAACTTGGGAAGACAAGCATTAATGGGGCTTAAGGCCTGTGGCTTAGGACCAACCATGCATTCACTCCGCTACTCTAATCACTCCTAAGCATGAGGTCCTTTGACACAACAACTTATTGTATTAGATCTATCCGATTTTGGATTACAAGAGAAGAGTTTATTGTAGTTACATCTCATGGATTCTTCCAAAATTTTTCTAAGTATTTGGTATATTTTAGATCACTGGAGCTTGTACAATTTCATTCCTCGTAAGTTCATGTTCTCTTTGAGTCCTATTGGGACAATTGACGTGGTTATGTTCAATGTTATCGCACTTGGAGTGTCGTTGTTTGGGGTGCTTTGGACATTCCTTTTTGAAATGACCTTGCTCCTTGTGATAGAAATAGCACAAAGCTTTATCACTTGGAGTCACAAGATTCTTGGTCGTTCTTGGCAGGATTTTCTTCTTTAAACCAAATTGTCCTAGGATCCTTTCAGCATACTGAAGTAGTCCTTTGTCGCGGAAACTCTGTTTTCAAATTGTCCTCTTTTTAGTTCTGGACTCGGTCCATGGTCAATTGGATTTGCTCTTTCAATATTAAAGAATACTCCCAAACCTCGACATTCTGGCAAGACCCAATCTAAATTAGTCGACAAGAACACTTAAGGAAAATTCATTGCAAGCTATAATTGTCATTACTTGCTAGAGTATCTTTAATCATTTTCAAGTTATAGGCTCAAAATTGATACAACTTATATTACTCAGGTTAACTATAGTTACAAGAGTAAATTTTATACCCATACAAGTTGTATTTCATGTTGATAAAATTTTCAAGATTGCTAATCATCTTGAAAAGGTGTAGTGGATTCTAGGTCTTCGTCTTCATGTGATTCCTCTATATATCCAAAGGCTACACTTCTGTAGCTTCGTTTTCTTGGAGGCTCAATGTCTACTAGACTTAGGTCAAGGCATTATGCTTGGATGTATCCCAGCTCAGTGTATTGGAAGCATTGACAGTAGGGACATCTCCTATGGATGTACCCTATCTCTCCATACGTATGGAATCTCTTGCCCTGATCTTGAGAATCCTCTTTGTCACAATTTTCTGAATTAAGTTCTTGGATGATTGGCTTTGCTAGAAGTAATGCATCTTCCAAGTCCGTTGGATGCATTGCTTCAAGACAGTGGTTTAGAGGAGTGTTCAATCCATGGCAAAACTTGGATACTTGCTACGCAATATCCATAGGCGATGCATATGTTAGTAGGGTTACAAACTTTGAGTAGTAAGCTTCCAAAGTTAATTATGTTGACATATTTACAATCACACCCACAGTGGCCTCTTTGTATGAGGTAGTTCTGGGCTTAGGGCATGCACGTAGACTGAATCCCATATGCATAGAAAGGGAAAACTACTACCATCCAACAACTATAAAGCATTTTACTTGACTACCACTTTTAATATGGAATGAATACAATGTCATGATGCTTTATACTTTCAATTAAGTGTATTTTCTTTGTCATTCGGACACAAGATTGTGTTTATGAGTCCAAGCTGCCATCTTGGAACCTAATTCACTTATGTAACAGTTTGTCTCTACTTGTCTATGTCATCATGAGTTTGGTCTTCATCTTCCACCCACCACAGCATCTGCCATGCTCTAGATCTGCATCTTTTGACATGGTATCCTAGCCGATCATGGCACGACTCCCTTCTCTACTCTCTACTTGACTACCACTTTTAATATGGAATGAATACAATGTCATGATGCTTTATACTTTCAGTTAAGTTTCTTGTCTTTGTCATTCCTACACAAGATTGTGTTTATGAGTCCAAACTGCCATCTTGGAATCTAATTCACTTGTGTAACAGTTTGTCTCTACTTGTCTATGTCATCATGAGTTTGGTCTTCATCTTCCACCCGCCAGAGCATCTGCCATGCTCTAGATCCGCATCTTTTCACATGGTATCAAATCTATTCGGGCATGGCACGACTCCCTTCTCTACTCTCTCAATCCCTCTTAACCTCAAGTCAGCTCAATGAGCTTATCCCTCAACTCATCTCCACTTGCTCCACCTTGGCAGCCATAGCCAGGTCTATGCCTATCTTCCTTCAAGCTTCTATAACTTTCTCTACATGGCATATCTCTTCAAGATCCCTTCTGAAGATTTATTCCTTGACTCCCAAGGCTTTTCTGGATCACATAAGAACTTGACATTGCCCTATCCACTACTCAGCATTGTCCTTTCCCTCAGGTTCTATCCTATGTGGCCTCCATAGCCTACCTAGTCACCTTGGAGCCCTTGGATCTCACACCACAAGCCATTATTCATCACGATTCCTTCTAGGATAATCTTCTCTAACTTGTGCACCTTCTTAGCACATCATGTCCTAACATTGGTGCTGCTACAGCCAAGCATTATCAAATGTTGCCATTATTGTCTGAAATTATGCCTGCCTGTGTTTGTTTGCTCTGCACATGAGGGCTCTACATCGATCTAGATGATGATCATGGGGTTTTTATAGAACATAAAGAGAGCTTCATTTCCATTAAAAAAGTTTTCAAAATGATTCACTGTAGCTCATACAATCATTGAAAAACCAGGCCTGGGTCAAAACCCTAATCCAAGAAGCCATAGCCAAGATTACTTAAAGATTCAATTTTCTTAATTTTCGCACTTCTCTTAGCATACTCAAGCTCCTACCACTCTAAACTGAGTAATCACTCACTTTTAGCAAATATTTCATAATCCAATCATCAAGCTTCGGAAGATTTGGAGAAATGAAATCTCAACGCGACAACATCATTACTACTACAAGTCTCAAGCTCTTCAATTTCTCACTCCTTTCAGTCAAGTAGAATTCCTATCAGTCAAGATCTGCTATAGCACTTAGCCTTCCAAAAAATATTTAATTTATTTACCATCAAGGGGGGGTTTCAAGCTGAAGGGGTAACATCAAACATCAAGCAACAAGAATCATCATCTTCAAAACCATAGTATCTTTTGATACTACATGGTGGGATTTGATACTACCCCATCACTTGTGCTTGTTAGCACACTGAAGAATCAGCTCAGTACTAATTTATCTCATATTTGAAGCTAATAATCAATGACCAAAATGAAGTTTTTCATATGGACACATGCTATCAAGGGTACCACAACTACTCATGTTACTCACTTGTACTACATAGAAGATGTTACTCTACCTACAGGAAGACATGGAGCCGCCTATATCCAAATGCCATCAATGTACCCATGTAAAGACCTTGAAGATATGAAAGTGCAAAAGTTTGCAGTTGTTTCCGTTGCCTCAAAAATGATGATATCTTTGCTTGAGGGGGACATGAAGACTAGTGCAAGAAAAGAAGACCATGAAGAAAAGGAACAAAAGAGCAAAGTGAAGAACAAGTACAAGATCAAAAAGAGCAAGCTCGACTACACTGACAAGAAGACCTACGATAAATTGAAGATCTATGAGAAAAGAAATGCTGAAAATTACAAGGGCCTGACCTAATTTTTTACTAGACCCTTTAGCCTTGTAATGCCTAGCCCTAATGCTTCTTATCATACGCTTGTAAACTCCTCATGTAGCCATGTACTATATCCTCTGTACACTTTGTGAGACCCTTGTTACAGCCTCTGGATGACCATCATGTTTGTGGTACCCACACTCAGCCTTTTTGGTGATAGTCCTTGGTTTTTTGCCATGTTTATGGTGTGCCCACACTTTGCAGGTGTTGGTCTCACTAAAGCCTCTACACACTTTGTACTTTTTGGTTGTAATTTAGGAGAGGTGTTGAGATATTTACAATCACACCCATTGTGGCCTCTTTGTATAAGGCAGTTCTGGGCTTAGGACATGCAGGTAGACTGAATCCCATATGCACAGAAAGGGAAAACTACGACCATCCAACAACTATAAAGCATTGTACTTGACTACCACTTTTAATATGGAATGAATATAATATCATGATGCTTTGTACTTTCATTTAAGTGTCTTGCGTTTGTGAGTCCTACACAAGATTGTGTTTATGAGTTCAACCTGCCATCTTGGAGCCTAATTCACTTGTGTAACAGTTTATCTCTACTTGTGTATGTCATCATGAGTTTGGTCTTCATCTTCCACCCACCATAGCATCTGCCATGCTCTAGATCCACATCTTTTGAAAAATTCTAGCTTCTTAACCTTGAAGAATTTGTTCATCCTCAAAGTTTGGTAGGTTGACAGAAGGTATCGTCCACATATAGCATCTTTTAGCTGAACCCAGGTAACAGTAGCTTCCGAAATACCTTGATCTTTGCACCATTGCTTCCACCATATCTGAACCTGGACAACTAACTTAAGTTTTCATATCATTATTTGATTGGTAGGAGGATTTCCCGACTAGAGAAACAATCATCCATCGACTCAATCCATATCTCTGTCTCTGCTACAATGTCTATCCCTTCTCCATGAAACTCGAGTGCCTTAATTTGCTTGAGAAGGAATTTCTTCTCTTACATGTCAGCATTCATGGGTGCAAAAGGTGCTTGATAATCAAGTCATACCACTTAGGTTATTCTATTTAGGATAGCCCATAAGCTTTTATGAAAATTTTGCATAACATTTACTTGTGAAGCTCTCTCACCCAAAACTCGCAATGGCATACCCTGTTTCTTTTTAGCATGTTTCCATAAGTATCCATATTTTAAGAAAAACCCATAGGCTTTCCTCTTGATCTTCTTAAACTTCTCATCTGACCATTCATCTCTCTTTGTTAATGTACTGAGGTATTAGCCAATTCTCACGCACTCTCTTATATATTTGTCTTTCAAAAACACTTCTACATAAGATACAAAACATCTAAAGTGTCTTCTCTTTGTTGTTCGTAGCAACTCCTTGCATTGCTAAATTCACTCTTAGAACATCATTTTCAGCCGCAAGAAAGTCATCTTCTTCCTCCTCATGCATCATCCCATCTTCATTCTCATAGCATGCCCGAGATAACATGTCTACCACTAGGTTATCTCTTCTTCAAATATGCTGAAATTCCGGGTTCAAAGATTTGATGTATGCAAAGCACAACTAGAAACCATATCCTATACTGGCAAACAATCGGTCTCAATGACTACATGAGAACCCATAAAATACTCATTATCACATTTGAGGGCAATCACAATTCCCCATAATTCTCTTTTTACCTATGGATACCTTCTCTGTCATTCAGTCAATACTTTAGCACCAAAGCGAATTGCATATATTTTCCCTTCCTCATCATCTTGCCCAATTGCCCATCCAATCCCGATTGGGCTTGTATGAATAGTAATAATGATAGGGTTTCCATGTGAATAATTAGCCTTTCTCAATGTAGGAGAAAATTTTAAGAGCTGCTCCAATTTCTTCATTGCTTTCTAATGCTTCCTTTCCTAATGAAATCACTGACCTTTCCTTAGAAGCTGATATAGAGCATCAACTATATGTGCAAAGTGAGGAATCCATATCAAATAGGACACACATGCACCCAAGAATCTACACACCTCTAATACATTCATGCATACATCTTGCATTTTATCAATCTCATCTATTTTTTCTGGTGATGGTCTTCACCCATAGGACCCACACATATGCCAACAATCAAAACCTCTTCAACTCCAAAGACAGACTTTTGTCTAGAAAGAGTTAAATGCACCTCATCTAGACACATCAAAATCCTCTCACAATCCACAATATGGTCTACAACAAACTGTCTACACCCATGAGCATCCATCTCTTTATTCTTTTCATCCACTACACACCCTTTGATTGGAACATTATCCAAGAAGGGCATGGTCAATTGTGGTATGAAATCCCTGAGTACTCTATTCATAGAATTTGTCATGTGTGCCACTGAGTTTGTTGCACATTGCAGGAGAGTACACATCCATACTAACCCCAAGGGAGTCTTCATGGTTGTGATATCCTTGCTTTCAACTACAAGTTGAAACTAATCATACCCCAAGTAAAGATCACCCAAAGAATAGATTGGTCTGCCTGCAAAATCCCCTGCAAATTCATCAACCACAGAACCTACACCCACATTTCTTAAGGTCACTTTATTGAGCGGTTGCATGTCTTGAATAAATCTCAAAGCCCCATTCTTTTTGGGCACAGTAAACAAACGATTTGACTATGGGGCTAAAGAGGGCTCCAAGATCTTCATGTGAATCTTTTCATTTAGCAAATCCATTACCTTTGTGGCAAGTAAGCTTTAGGCACTGGAATAGGCCTCAAGTTCCATGGTACATGTGGCACAATAAATATTACCATAGAAGAAACAACATTTGGATCCACACAACCTATTTGAGTCGGCTGAAATGCAAATGCCTTTCCATGCCTAGCCAACATCTGCATAAAACACTCTCTTTCAGCAAGCAAAAAAAACCCTTCTGCATGAACTTTCAATTCCTGTAATGTTTCAGATATAAATTGATGACCTATATATATCTTTAGGATCCTGTAAGCTTGGCTGCCTTGACACTTTTTCATACAAACCCTCACTTTCTGGTAGAAGCTACAATGCAATTGGTTTCACCTTTTTGTCAATTGTCTTATACTTTTGTCTCTAGAAGTACTTCATCCCATTGAAATCCTTCATGTTGAGCAAATAATGCTAGAATATCATACATGTCCAAACAACATACTAACAACCCTATCCATAGTGTTATTAATATTCAACCCATAAAAAAAACCTAAAATGATTTCATTTTTAACTAACAGTCCCAATGCTCTCAATTCTTTAGTAGCTCGTTTCATAGATATGCATTCAGTCTTGCACATAGCTTCCATAGGCTTAGACCAACAAGAACTGTTTGATGTAAACTCAAAATAACCAATAGTACATACATGCTTCATTCCATCAAGAGGCGAGTACATCCTCTGAACATCACTACTATAGCCCCACATTACAGTAGTGCTTAATGAAAATCCAAGTCTTTGAATTCCCTTGCATTTGGAGCCAAAGAAGACTCTCAAAGCGTATCCCGATTTCTAGGATGATTAACACAAATAGTAAGAAATTGGTCTGCTTTTACCCTTAATAGAATACAAGAGTACTAAGTCTCCTTGTTCGAAATCTTGCTATTCGACATGCTTGTTAAAAAAAAAAATCATCTTTCCTTCTCGCATATTAGCGCATGGGTGGCTAGAAGTTGAGTTTCTGATAGGCGTTCTAACCAAAAGTAGAAGCATATACCGCCGCATAAGCATTTCGGATAGCCAAGTCTTCCCACAACTTCTGCATACCTCCCTTTCCGAAATTCAAAGCAAGAGGCAATCCCATTTCTTGTGCATGGATCTAACCATCTTTCCAAAAGATAAGCTGTCGTGCCAAGGCCTCCTAATACACAGCAAAATCCTTTCTCTCGTGCTGCAAATTGTCACACGACATACATCTTTTTCCAAGCTAAGGAACTGCTGCCCGTCCCCTTTTCTCTTGTTCTTTTTTGTCCAATTTTGCAACCTTCAATTGAAGATCTCGCATGCCTTTGACAAATTCATCTAAGACATTTTCCCTGGCATAGGGAACAATAGCACGTACAGCCATAGGGTTAGCCACGGAAGTAGGTGGCTTACTAGATACATCAACTGTCTTGCCCATAACAGTGGGCAAGCTAGAGACATGCAATCTTTCTCTTCTTCTATGCTTCTTCACAAGTGTAGTAACAACTTCCTTGACATGTCTCCACTCTATTTTCAAACCTGTCTCTATAGTCTGATCCTCCATCAAATCATCAACCTTCTCTTGAAGCTCAAGTTCAGCTGCCTGTAGAAACAATTCAATTTTCTAACTTGCAAGAGCTTACTGTTCTGCAAGATCCAACTGCTCAAATCGACATTCAAATTCTCTTATCAATTACGTAGCCACAAGACCCTTATTGGGTTGTAAAACCCACTCTTGAAAAGTCTTGTGCATAATCAAACTGGTGTCCTCAATGTAAAATTCTTCCCTGAGTGTCTTTTTGAAGGCTACCCATTCTGCATCCTGCGAGTATAATTCAGTAATCCATGCTTTCAGTTCATGAATAGTAACACGTACAAAATACCGACTCCATGCAGATTGAGCCACTCCAAAGAATTCCATCTTCTGAGCATAGGTATTCACATATGCAGATACATTCTTGCCATTGAATAACTTCACCTCACGCTCAACTGCTTGCAAAGCATTCATCACAACACTTTCTGTTTAAGCTGAAGCTTGCATCACCTGTTGTTGTTGTTGTACCTACATAAGCATATTCATATTTTGCACCAACTGTTGCAAAATATCACTGGAGAATGTATTCAAAGATTCTCCCATCTTGTTTTTCCTTCTTTTGACGACCTTTCACGTCAGGTTTACCAATGTCGGAGGGGTTTTTGTCGAAAGGTCGAATCCACTAAGGATCAGAAGTAGAAGGAAGTAGAGATAGGAGATGGAAGAGAAGATAGAAAATACCCAAGTGGTAAACACTACAAAGACAAAGCACAATGAATTGAATCAATATGTATTAAAAGAACCTGGAATCGTCGCACTATTCAGAAGCAATCCCCAGGCATTAGATCTCCTGGAGCTTCTTCGTAGAACAAAACGCACATAAAAATTACAGCTCCTTCTCTACTACTTGGAACCCAAATCTGATGGCTCCATTGGCTCCGAAAAAGGGGGTAAAACCCCAAGACACTTGATCACAGATCTCCCAGATTACTCATTTTTCTTCTTTCAGTTCAATGTGCAGTTTTCAGCCTGTTTACAGGAATCGCGACGCCCTAATCTAGAAGCTTTTCTAAAATTTTCAGATTTTTTCAATAAATAATATAAAAAATAGACCCCATATAGAAAGGATTTTTTCAATAAATAATATAAAAAATAGAAAGGATTTTTTCTAAAAAATAGAAAAGGATTACTTTTTTCATGCCATCCTAATCTAGAAGCTTTTCTAAAATTTTTAGATTTTTTCAATAAATAATATAAAAAATAGACTAAAATGATCCAAAAATCTAGTATTTTTGGATAATCCATGCAACTCACACTAGTACTAATGGCTCAGATCACATTGACTCTATAGATCAATAAAGAAGTTGGATGATGATGCATTCCATACTTTTTCACACTGTGTCCTCATAACATCACGACCGGTTGTAACACAAACATTGGTAAAAAATGATTCAAACTTGATAGGGCGTATGCAAAATTTCTTCTTTTTAATAGAATTCTAATCTAGAGATAGTGCACATGACCATGGTTTTATATGGATTGAAGATGTATCATAACAAACAAAAAAAGTCAAGCCTAAATTTTTAAAACAAGTATCAAAATTATATAGATTTAACTTCTCTCATTTTCCATATGATAACACAACCATACTTGATCTAATCAAAGAACTAGATTCTAACTCTCTTTTTTTTGAAAAGATCATAGAATATTTACAAATAATATAAAAAATTAAAAAAACTTGAAATAATGCTTGATGAGCTTTAAATCTCAAAACATGAATAGAA
This sequence comes from Lygodium microphyllum, assembly GCF_053477565.2. Lineage (NCBI taxonomy): Eukaryota > Viridiplantae > Streptophyta > Polypodiopsida > Schizaeales > Lygodiaceae > Lygodium > Lygodium microphyllum. The sequence continues at coordinate 175,469,156 of NC_141136.1, forward strand.
ACTTGGGACACAATCAATACTAACATGCCCCATAAATTATTACAAAGAATATTATCCAATACAAATATAAATCATTTTCCAAAGAACTTTATAAATCTTTGTGGAGCAAATATAGACATAGAATACATTTTAGATCCATACCTTGTTATTTCCCTACTATACACCATATATAATAAAAATAGATACAACTCTAATAAGAGCAGTTAAAATAATATTCAAACATTGTAAAAGAGAACAAACACAAGGAAATTTTAATCATTCCCTATATAGGAAATTTTATGAAATGTAGGAAATGCATTGATATTTCCTATATATGTATCCATGTATTTCCTACATATAACTAGGAAATCAAATTCCCCACATTTACTAGTAGGGAATTACACATCAAAAGAGAGAATTTCCTACATTCTTTCAAAATTCCCTATATAAGAGAATAGGATAATCTGATTCCCCTGTAATATTTCTGCTAAAAATATTATGAGCCGTGTGAGTCTCATGCAATGACAATGTCGGTATTGTGGTTAGGGACGGTGTGAGCTTTAATTGGTACACTCTCCATTGGCAAATCGAGTCTAAGGACTAAGATTCCCGCATAGCTTCATAAGAGCCTTCTCTTGGGAGGAGGTCATGAGGATAATATTGGAATTATGGAAAAAAATTTAAAATTATCCCCTCTTTCCCCCAGCCAATGGTCATGTTGGAGGAGAGGGAGAAAGGAGCTTATGACTAGGCGTAGAGCTGAAAGAAATGGGGGAGAATGACCATGCGGGCCACCACGTGGGGGGAAAGGGAGCTTTAACCCCTTCTATAAATACCCCCCTCTCTGGGGTAAGGGGAGGGAAGCTAGGAGAGCCGTGACACTGCCATTGAGAGGGAGAGTAGAGCCACCAGTTGCTACTTCAATGCCGCCACCTGAAGCTGAGCCCGCCTCCAGCATCGTCCCACATTGCTGCCGCCTGAAGATCGTGGCTCCATCGAGCTCCTATCCATGCCACTGCCATTACTCCACCTCCTGCCACCTACAAGCCGTTGTAAATAGTCATCTCCTCTTCCTCCACTTGTAGAAAATCACGCCTACATAAGCTTCTTGGAAAGCTTCTAAAGGCCCTTAGGAAGCCCCCCTTCTTGTGGGCTTTCATAAGCCCCTTCCAAGTGGGTTTTGTAACCCCCCTATCCCCCTGGGGATTTAAACCCCCTTCCCATGGGGTTTCACTAAAGCCCTATAGGCTCACCTTGCCCTGGGGTTTAAAGCAACCCTTTTTGTGGAAATCCTCACTCTCGGGTTTCAAAACCTTTTTTTTCATCGGCCCTACAAAGTGGGTTTTTCAAGTCCTTTTCATAGCATCTCCACAAAGTTTTTAACCCCGTTTCCTTTCAAAGCCTTCCGTTAAAAGGCTTTTAAATCCATTGTATCCCTTTTCGTGAAGGCCCTATTATATTCGGAATTTCCAATTTCCCTTTCCCTTACATTCCCCAAAGTCATTTTTGACGATTGTAAAGTCCTTATCGTGAAATCACTACTTCGAGGAGGAAGCCTATAATGCCTTCTAAAGTCCGATTCCGAAAGACGGTGCAATCAGTCAAGGAAGTCGAATCACAAAGGGAGTTTCACGTGCGAAGGAGACGAGCCAAGAACATAATTCTACGACCAAGGCAAGAAGGTTGAAGTCTTGATGGCTCCTAAGAAGGCACAAGGCGCAACTATAGGAGGATCATCTCCTAACATCCATGTGGACATTTCACCACAAGTCCAGGTTTTCTTCCTAATTTTGATTTACGTTGTAAGATCACAATTGTGCACGTATCATTTTTGGAAATAGGATGCACTTTTTTGATTGAAATACTTTGGCTAATTAAAGGAAATAGCTTACGATCAAAGAATCGGTCATTAGTATTTTTCAAAGGAACGAATGAAAGAAGGACATAAGACATCTATGCATTCTTAGAAAATTGTTTATATGCATTGCAAAGTAACGAAATTAGATCAACTAATGACCATCTTTACAAAGTTGAAATTATTGTTGTACACTTCGATTATGCATGGAAAGTATAAATCGCATGTCGCATTATTAGACATCTTTTCTTCGCAATGATTCGTTAAAGAAAGTTACTAATAACCATAGGAATTTGCAAGGCATGGAAATGATTCTAGGGCTGCACGAAGTAGATTAATCTCTAGGAAATTGACATACATCTCAATCAATTACGTAAGTAGTTACGAAAGGTTGTGTAAATTCAGCATGCGAATAATTCACTCAGAAATGAAACTAGGAAAAAGGCTGCATGGTTCGTTTTAAACATAAAACCCTAAAGCCTAGTAGCATGAATCTTGATTGCATGTTATAAAAGGATCAATAGGAATTATGCCATAACTTAACATACGCTTTGATCTTAACCAGAAAAGTTAGGGTTTGTAAATCTACTCATACGTAGGCAATGAATCATGTGATTACAAAAATGGTATCGTAAATATCTTCAAGAATAGACAAGTAAATTGGTTTAAACTAAACACCTAAAACGCGAGGGACTCACTCAGGAATGGGTAAATCGATGCAATATATCCCAAAGTGCTAACTAGGGTTTAGGACGTTGAGGACGTGACCTAGTCGTACTATTTGCCAAGTTGAAACTCTCGTAACCCTAAAGACCTTCCCACATTCACGGAATGTAGGGACAATAGGACATACTTGCGTGAAACAATCTAGGGTTTCTACCCTAAGGATCGCTCGCTAAAAAAATGAAACTCGGTTTGAATTGGAACCCTAGGACCGACAATGTCGACCTAGTGCAATTAGGAATGGATTGGTTATGAAGACACCCTAGCCTGGTTTCCTATCTAATCATGATTCCATGATTAGAAGACACCATTCAATGGGTAAAATAGTCCCATGGATTAGATGCGACACTCGTGCAACAAGTTGCAGAGTCGCATGATCTTGTGATTTGATCACAAGGGAATGGCCAAATTCCTCGGAATGAGATTGGCAGATTCTTGCGCAAGTCCATCTTGCAAGAGGATGAATAATCATCCTATTATAGTACATTTCTTGGGAAAAGTGACCAAGATAAGGGAATTAGATAATTGCTTGGAAGCAAAAGACCAATCAGTAAATTGGAATAACATATTTACTACTAATAGAACTTAAGGTATTGGTTAAGTTGGGTTAATAGGGTACGGCCCTAACCCAAGGATATAAGGGTTAATAAACAAACCCTTGGGAATCTTTCCAAGTTGCAATTGATCCCGGATTGAATGCTGAATGCATTCGGAAAGAAGGATTCACTCCTTAGCAGTTGGCCAAAATAACGACCACTGGAAATGATTGTGCTTGTAACAATTTAGAGAGCACTGTTTGCTTTATTTGTTCAAGGAATAAAGGATGAAAAGATATCTAATGCTTCAGGTTGAAGGCTTGAAGGAAGAGGCAGCCTCAGTTACCCCCGACTGCCTGCTTGACCCTAACCAAGGGGGTTGCTAACCGTGCCGGGAAGGTGGACCGAACCCGCTGTGAGAGGTCTCTCCGTTGAGCGCTACTTGGAGCAGGAGGATGCTTGGGTGCCAGGGGGCTCTAGCCGTAAATCCCTCACCTTCTGGGCCCTGCACAAGAGGCCAACGTGACTCAGGATTGGATCTCGAGGCCCGCATACTAGTCTACGGGAAGAATCTTGGATTAGTAATCCCTGTGGATTGCTGGATAGCCTTCGGGCGGATTATGGATAAGCCTACGGGCTGGACTTATAAATGTATTCCAAAGGTAAATATGATAACGTGTTACAAAGGAACTTGTTTGACACTGCTTTTCTATATCAAGTGCTATGTTTACGTGAAGGAACTGGTGCCTAATGGGCTAATTAAGGAAGCTGATTGATGCATGTCCAGTTAAACGTGGTAGGTAATTAGATAACTAAAACAACCTGAGGAAAGTGTGATGGATGTGGCCATGGGTCTGTCCTACGGATGGGTGGTCTTGGTTGGCCGAGAACTTTTCTCAATCATAACTGACAGCAAGAAGATCGTTTCAAAGGACATGAACAACAAGGGCACTGACCTAGAGTCTAAGTTTTAATAATCCCGATTTACGTTGTCTTAGGGGAACGGAATGGGGCTATGCCTTATGGCAGAGAGGTTGATCTTTGCATCCCTCTCGTTTCCTATTCTCCTTGAACCAAGTGCAACGTGAATCCGCTTCGGCCTGGCGTTTCTGATGTGTAAAGTAGTTCGCTTGGGGTTCGACGCTAGTTGCTGTTTAGGAAATGACCATTAGGGAAAACTCGGTCCTAAGTGGGAACGGCCAGAATGCTTCCGCTACGTGGCAGACGCGGAAAGTCCTAGATCGCAAACCCCGTGACATTCCACGGGAGTGCCCGGCGGAGCTTTCTAGACATCCTTTCCGATGGACTGCTAAGACGTGTCCTGAAGATAACAGGTGGACATGTTACATCCCCACTTCTAATAATAGGGAATTATAGATCATTGTAGTGAATTCCTATGTTCTCTCAAAATTCCCTACATGAAAGAGAATATAAGAATGTCATTTCCCACTTCTAATAGTAGGAAATTATATGTACGTATGAAGAATGGCCTACATTCTCTCAAAATTTTCTATATAAGAGAATATACCATATTCAAGCATTACTTTAGGTATTTGAGATCTGGGTTATAAACAAAACTATAAATTTGTTAAAGTTGGAATTGACCACATGAAGGTATCTAAGAGCCATCTATCCCAAGTACACACATACACACGTATACATGCATGCCCACACACACCACAACAGAAAGGAGGCATAGATGCGCAAAGTCAGGCGCGTCTATCATTGCGTCTATATGCATGTGTAAAAGAGCGTGTAAATAGACGTGAATTTTGTGTCTATATATCCACGCAGATAGAAGCGAATATAGACACGTTTGCAAATGCATAATTATTTAACCACCTGAAATCGGACTTAATATAATAAAAAGCTAGAGTTAATAATTATTTTTGCATTGCTCTCTAATGAATGGCATTTCCTCCAATTGACAAGCCTGATATAAGTAATTAGCGGCAAGCGACACAAACCTTATTATACAATTAGTAGCAAGCGTTTCATTTATCTCATAATTTCTCTACTTGAAGATGATAAAAAATACTTCCTTTTTATTATGGAAAATTCAATTTAGCTTTTAACTTGACTATTGATTCTTGAGTATGCACATGTGCGTATGATATTTTCCATAGAATTAATAATACACATTGAATCATTAAGCGAATTAAGTATGTTATAGTGAATGATCCATCTCATCTTCAATGAGATCATCCCTTGCTAAACTATCTACATCTAGGTCTATGTTACCAAGAGGTAACGAAACAAATAAGTCTATCCCACTATCAGATGTGTTGCTATATTGCTCAATAACTTCATCATCATCAACCACATTATTGTCCTCTTCTGTGTTTCCTTGAACATCCTCGCGAGGTTCATCTTGTACTATATCACGCATATAATCCATTATGGTGTCATCATGTATATCATCATTAATTGTTGGATTATCATCTGCTATCTCTATGTCGGTAATATTACCATATATTGGTTTTGAATGATTAGATATAGGGATGGCATACCACCATCGGTTATTATTTACCATTGGATGATACACAACCTGTATTTGAAAAATAAAAATAAAAAACTTAAATACTTATTAAATTGTGTATATGTATCACATGTATACATATAAAAAATTTAGCTTTTACATATATACTTGCTCGCATTGTTGAGGTAGTACTAATGTGTCATTCTTGTTTTGGTGAAATTTTGTAAAGTCAATAAATTACAAAACCACTTAGATGACGTCTGATTGTGCAATGCTCACCATTTGTTACCACTTCTTTAAACCACTTCACATCCAGTATATATATAAAGAATCGTGTGAAGTCAAGCTTCAGAATATCTTAGATCAAGCCACAATAACCTTCCATGGTACCATTGGTATCCTCGAAGTGAGCAAGGACACCATAATCTTGGGTATTTATTTTTCATCTATACGTTGAGTTCAAAGATGTTTACCCTCACACCAAATAGCATTGAATAATGTGCACTAGTAGTAAAAGATTAAGATCAAACATGTCAACTTATTATATAAAATATAACTAAAAACAAATTAATTGATAGTATGTCTCACCTTTGATAAGCAACCTCGTGCGTATTCCCACTCTTCTTGAGATATATTAATTTCCTCCTCTTTTTCCATTCTCTCCATTTCCTCATGTAGCCAATCTATATCAATATGACGTGAGAGAGCATTTAGATGATTTGGAAATGAGATATTACGTCCATATCTGGTGCGAAATGCTTGTCTTTCGTTTTTTCTTCTTGCCCTTGCTTCATTATATAGTGTCACCCATTTGCTCATTACATCACTATTGAGCACACACAAACTATTTAACTTACGAAGTTCTTCTTTTGTTAGTACTTTACTCATTCCTTTTCCTTGAGGTATTATAGAGGTCATCCTCAAGTCTTCATCGTCTTTCCATAGTCGTGGTTTAGAGGGGTCCATTTCAGCAAGATATTCAGAGATATAAACAAGGGATGATTGTGCTAACCAACCCTCAGCCATGCTTCCCTTAGGCCGTGGTTTTTGCCTCACAAAATCTTTCAAGGTTTTCATGAAGCGCTCAAGAAAAAACATCCACCTTGCATGAACTGCCCCACAAAGTGTGATCTCATCAATCAAATGTACGAGTAAATGTAATTGAGTAGTCAAAATGGAGCGAGGAAAAATTTCCTCCACCAAACAAACCACCTCAACAGATAATACTCGAGCATCTTGCAATGTGTTTGGATCAATTTCCTTCGAGCTCACGTATCTGTCAGGATGTATTTGACAATTGTTTATTTTTGTGTAGAAATTCAAAGAAGTTCACTACATACATGATGTATGCAATATATAATGAAAAAATACAATTTATACACACCTCACAAGCTCTCCCATCTTGTAAATGATATCACGTACATCTTTGGATGCACAATGGGATATGCTAGTAGGAAGTACGAACTAAATGTAAATAATATTCATAGATCAAATGATTAGTTGAGGAAAAAGTCATCATACCCCAAATTTTACACATAGTTACTCCACTAATTACTATATTCATGGTTAGAGATACCCTTACTTGAATCATTTTGTGCCAATCATGGGACTTCAAACCAGATAGTTGCTCCACACCTCTTTTCTTTTTCTTTATGAAGGCTCCCTTGAGACATCTCATACATCCTATGGGTGTTCGAAAGCTACATATTTGTTGCTTCACTATTTTTTCCTCGTTCTTTGACAACATCCAAGGTGCATGGGGTAGCTCAATCTTTCCTTTGGGTCCAATGCGTGGCCAAGCTCATCTCATGCGACCAATGTTACGTAAATCCTCCCTTACATTGACTGAATCGGGAGCCCCTATCAAGTGATCCCATAATGTAGATACAACATTTTTGAATATGTGCATGGGGTCCAACAGGTGATTGATCTTGAGTTCAATCCAATACAAAAGACAAAAAAATATAGAAAACCTAACAAACAAACAATATATTATGTAAACAATTCATCATGCTAAATACTTTAAAGTCAATCGAGAGAAATATACTTCTTACTGACTCATGCCGAGTGGAGGGTGGCTGTCGGCATTAATCCATCTCTCCTTCCAATCTCGAATGGTTAGAGATTGTGGAGTCATTCCATTAGTAGGGAGAACATATTTGGGATGGTCAATAGGAAGAAATCGATGATGATTGTCATAGATAACCTTCTTTAAATGTGCCGGCCTAGAGGAAACTAGAGAGGGACCGCAAATAGGATATGCATGATATCCTGATGTGGTTAAACCTGAACAAACAAGTGAATTAATAACATGCAATTGATTCAAGTCTTGAATTTAAAATATAGAGTTATATACATGTACCTCAACACTCTCCATATCTTGGAAAGTCACGCATGGTCCACAACAACATGTCCTTCAATGTGAAATCTCTAGAGAATACAGATGTGCTTGTATCTGGCACCTCAATACCTTCCCATAACATTTCTAACTCTTCAATCAAAGGCTCTAAGTAAATGTCCATGTTTTTTACCTTGTGCTTTTTAGAAATTAGAAGGAACAATATTATATGTCCCTTTTTAATTGCCATGGATGGAGGAATATTATAGTTCACCAATACCACTGGCCATACACTATATGATGTGCTTTTGATGCCAAATGGATTGATTCCATCCATACCTTAACCAAATCTCAAATTTCATGGCTCTTCTTTGAAAACGGGCTACAAATTGTCTATATGTTGCCATGCCGGTGTGTCTACAGGGATCCTCCATTTTCCATCACTTGAATGATGACTAGCATGCCATGACCTGAGCTTTCCAATAGACTTACACTTGAACATAAGTTGAATACATGGAATTATCGAAAAATATCGCAAAACCTTACGAGATACATCCATTGACTTCATCTCCACTTCGTATCTTGATTCACATCAAACAGGACACTCTCGTGCGAACTCATGAATCCCATGAAATAAGACACAATCATTGACACATGCATGAATCTTGACATAATTGAGGCCTCCCAGAGATGTCAAGTAATGTCTTGCTTGCTCTCTCTTAGTTGGCAATTTGTTTCTTTTTGGAAGCATTTGTGATAATAACCTACATATATTTTTAAAAGTGAGTTAAAAAACCACCAACATATGTTTGTGTCTGATTTCAAAATAGAACAATTAATATTATGATTCATAAGCCAAACTGAATTGATACCTACTTCAATAACGCATTCAAACTGACATTACTCCATCCATAAATTGTTTGCAAGTTAAGTATCTCGAGGGATGCACGAAGAACGGAGTACATACAACCGTCATACAATGGAGTAGATGATGCTACGTATAGTGGGTCATCTGGCTTCGTAGAGTGACCTTCTCCCCGAACCGTAGTTGCGAAAATAGATCATATACCATGTTGTCCAAAATCTCATCCTCTACAACTTGATAAGGCATTTCATGAGGGCTACTATCATGGTCGTCAGTCTCCACTCTTCTTGAAGACTTTGCCTCCTCGCGTCGATGTTTTGCAGCCTCTCGACGCCCGAGAGGGAGCATCTGAGGATGTGGCACCGCATGCTGCTCAACCACAAAGGGGAGTTACATGTACATTGATATATATTGAGTAACATAGACTAGCAATCTTAGTGTTAAAAACAATGTATACCGGTGATTTTTCTCGATCCCATTCTCCATACATGCTGAGGTGTGACATTGCAACTCGACGTGCTCGAAAAATACACCCTGGATAACGATCACACATGCATTTAATTTTTCATTGTAGCCATGCATCTCGATTATGAAGACGTAATGTTTCATCCTCACTTGAGGATGTGCTCATTGACTCATCAACATGCACCGCACTAGGTGATGACGACGACATGATTAAACCTAATTCATGACAACATCAAATTTGTTATTAATATGTTTACATAAAAACTTCAAGGCGTATTAATTATTCTAAGATATTCAATTTTAAATACACAAAACTTATCATAAATACATAAAAACTTATGATAAGAACTTACTATCAAAACTTATCTTAAATACAAAAACTTATGATAAAAACGCAAGTGTACTAAATGCACGTCTATACCTGCGTCTAACTGCACGTCTACATCTGCATCTATGTGCGTATCTAACACTGTGTCTACGTAAACTTAGACGTGCATATACATGCAAAAATAGACGTAAATATCAAAATTCAAAAGATACAAGCGATTTCTTTTCAAACTGCGCATTTCTTGCATTTTTTGCACGTTCTGAAGCTCGAGTTCAACCGACATGCAGTCTACCTCCACTAGTCTCTTCATGAATCACCTCTTCTTTCACTTCAAAGAGATAAGAGGGGAAAGAAGACAACTAAAGAGAAGAAAGCCAAGGAGAGGAAGAAAGAGAGAACAAAAGAGAGGAGAACAAGAGGAACAAGAGGCAAAGAGAGGAGACAACAAGCAACAAGCATCAAGGGAGAACAACTCACCAAGGTGGAGCCCCGAGAGGAACACCAAGGAAAAGAGAATTCTCTTGCAAGAAAATCTATCTTGTAACATCAACAAGCTTGTTTTTCATATTTCATATGATCACAATGAAGAAAAGAACACCAGGCACAACAAATCTTCATGCAGCATCATGTAAATCTCCCACGCATTTTAATAGAATCAACCATATTCTTCAACATCTTCACAAAATCCATCAATGTCACAAAGAAAACAAAGAAGTACACCATCTTTGAATGGAAATACATCACATAGTATTCATCTTCAATATCTTCATAGTCTTCTCTCTCAATCTCTCATATACAATCACTCTGTTTGAATAGAATTGGCTATCTCTGACTCTCTCTCACACACTCCATCAATAATACATAATCTCCTCACTACAATCTCTCAAAATTACTCTCAATAATCACTCTTAGGTCGTGGATATCCCTCCCAAGAGGTATGTCTGATATGAAAGGTCACCAGAGCCACTACAGTGTCTCTTCATAGCTCACTACTGTCACTTCACTCTAGTCTTCTCTTGAGTCTTCAGCAGCTACTTATTCCACTTCTTTCAGCTCTTTTGCACTTGTATTCACCTCTTTCCAAGGCTAGAAAACTTTCCCAAAATCAGACATACATTCCACAGAACAGTCTACAGAACAGTACCAGAACAGTTACAGTATAGAACAGAAACAGAAACAGAACAGAACAGAAACAGAACAGAAGCAGAAGCTCTACAGAAGACCTACAGAAGGTTACAGAAGGTTATCAAAACTTCATAACTCATTCTCAAACCATTTCAAACTTTCACAAACCATTCAATAAGCTTTCACAATATCTCATTCTTCATCAATCAATACTCCATCCCTCCTTACAGAAGACAATCAGAACAAAACAGACCAAAACAGAACAAAACAGAAGGTATACAGAACCATTCAGAACATCACAGAACCATCAACAAACATCATGAACTTCCAAAACACAATCAATATCATCCAAAATACTCTCAAACCACTTCTAAATCAACCAATCATCCCATAAAATCAACCATTCAGCTCTCAAAAACAACAAAAATCAACCAAAAAACAAGTCATTTCAACACTCAACATATCCCCACACTTAATAAGGAAGCGTCCTCGCGACCCAGGAAAAAGGGAATACAAGTTCATTGAAAAGCTTCACTTTGATCTTCAATATCTTTTCAAAAAGAATCCATCCACCACGACCCCAACTTATAACCTGTTTCTGATATAAAAATACAAAGAAAGGAAAACTCTATTGAAATTAACACCTCTTATCAAACTAAAAATCACCACAAATTTGTAAAGGATATAAGAGTTTGCTTCTTCTTTTTCATCTTCATCTTCTTCAACTCTCCAACCATGACCCCATCTCAACAAATCTCCAAAACATAGCTCGTACACAAAATCCAATAGGAAACCACCATGTTCGTTTGACATAAATGAACTTACAACACAAATACACTAATACATAACACAACCATCTGAATGACTTCTTCAAAAAGAAGAGTTTGGTATTAAAAAGCTTCCAGTATACATTGGAAAGGCATCAATGAAGATGATCCCTGTTAAAAGATTGATGTTGTCGGAAGCGATCCATAGATAAGGATTCATCTACAAAGTTTTTAGGAGGATTTTGGAAAAATTGGAGACAACACATCCTTTCCAACAGGACCAAGTATCTGCTAGGTAAACAGAGGGCATGAAAATACAGTATCTCCAGCTGTTGAGAATCAATGCTAACATTGACATTCATGCACAACTTTGGGATAGGCTTTGAATCAATATGAGAGTGCCTATGCATATACGCCAGGTACCAAGAAAAGTGAGCAGTTAATCTCACTGAGGGATCTGCAGACTGTGAATATTGTTGGGCAAAATGAACATAGTTTTGATAAGCTTGACTTGAAGCTGTCCATTCCCCTGGAATTACTGGCCAATTAATCTGCGGTCCTGTAAGGCAATCATCCGAACTCCATCCCCTTCTTCTGGAAATCTGATTATCAAAACCGTCACAGTCACTAACCAACTGAGGTGGTTGAGATATGGAAGTGTTAGGAGAGGGTAATGGAATAAGGGAAAGTGGATGTAGGGAAGGATAGGAAAAATCATAAAAGGAAGAAAAGGTTAAAGAAGGAGTGGCAGAAATTTGTAAGGAATCATTAAGGAAATGTGTTAACTGATAAATAGGAAATGTAGAGGGTACATTAATAAGGGGTGAAGGACAGGGTGGAGAAGGGGAAAATACCCTATCCTCAATAAAGGAACATTAAGTGAAAATGGGAATTTGAGGGAAATTGGAAGGTTGGAAAAGAAGTGGTAAAATTACTGTGGAATTAGTTTGACAAAGGGAAAAATATATAGCATAGCGGTGAGCCAATTGTTGGTAATAGAGGAGGGTAGGAACAGAAGGTCCCAACAAAGATCGTCTATGATAGGCATCAAAGAAGATAGCATCAAATGGATTATGTTTGGAAAGATAGGTTAAGAGATCCATCCTCAGTTGGTTAGTACTCTGTACAAAGGTAGGAGCTGTGTTTTGTCTTTGATTGAGGACCACCGAATCAATCATGGGATGCCACGAATTATCCTGACAATCAGCCACTTTGGAGGAATAACTCTGGAACATATCAGCTATGCGCAACTCCAAATGATTGACATAGAGAACAGCCTGTAAAACCACATCCCCCACATACCATGCCATATCTACCTCATCTGGAATTAACAAATCTCCACGGAGATACATGTATGACATCAGCATGGTGTCTAGCGTGACAGAATCTTCAAAGAGCATTCTGACTACCTCTGTCAACAACTCAGCAGACCAAGCCCCACTCCAGCCATCCTCTGGAAAAGGTAAATCCATCGTGGAAAGCTTCATATAGAAGACCAACTTCTGTAAGTGGTAGTGGACAAAGAAAAAATGGTCTGGTAGGACATATTCCTGAAACTGTTCAAAGGTAGACCATAACAAGTCCATTCTAGACTGCAATCTTTCCACTTTGTCTTGGAATAGAGGGCACAAAGTAGCCTGTCTCTGTAGGGCAGCCAAGTCCTGCTGTGAAAGAGAAGGAATTAATGGAACAGGAGGGCTTGGAGGAACAGAGCGGGACTTTGCAAGCTGATCATGCAACTGCTGGATTTGGGAGGCTTGGTTGGCCACTGTGTCATTAGCCGTCTGTAAAGCTGAAAGCTTGTCATCTAAAAGAACTTGGAATTCTTTCGCTTCACTGGACATTCTCTCCTTCTCTGCTGAAAGGCTAGTAACCTGTGACTGAGCCTCGAATAACTGGGTCTTCAATGAATAAATCTCATCGCTTTGAGTGGCAACCAGTTGGGTTTGTTGTTCCATTTGCTTAAATAGATCTGCGAGGGTATCCTTAGCAGAAGCTAACTCAGATGTTGCCTTATGCAATTGGTCTTTGGACTGCATGAGCTCCTCATAGAAAGATGCGTACAGCTGTTGAACACAGGCTGTCACTGACAACTCAATGGAACTTTGAATATCCTTGCAGAGGAAAGGAATGGCATCTCCTGAAACGAGACTGTTCAGGCAAGGAACTGAGATCTCTAAGGATCCTTCTCTATGTGCCCGGAATAGATTATTGCAAGTGAGATACCCAGGGAGTTCACTGCCAGAAGTAGCAGGGATAGACACTGAGGGAAGTACAGCAGGGGCTTTGTCCGCTACCCTCTTCAAGCGTTTGCGCTGTATGACCAGGGGAGGCGGAGAATCATCATCCTCAATGTCAATAGGTTCTGACTCTTCTGAAGGTGGAGGAGGAGGTACTGGATCTGATGGAGGAGGTGGAGGTACAGTCTTCTGTAAACCTGAATAGGTCAAGAAGGCTGACAAATAGGATCCATAGGTAACATTGGTAACATTACCCCTCGTGACTTTAACAAAATGCTGATCCATTTTAGTAAGGAGGTATGTGCTCCAATCAATGGCAACTCCTTTTAGCACCATCCTGGAAGCCGTGAAAAGCTCTTTGGACAAATAGTGGGATGGCGTTTTGGCAGGCATGAACCTGTCCTGAAGGGACTGGCACATCGACTTCCAGACGGGATCAGTGATCATAGAAAACGAAACTCCTGAAGAGTTTATCACCTTCTTAACATCAAGGACTTCCCTTGTCTGCTTCTGCAACAGCTTGAGAATCTCTTCATTAGAGAAGAGCTGACGAGTGGTTACAAAAGGTTCTCCTTTGAAGGGTAAGGGCAGAGCCTTCCCTAAGCCTCAAGACGTCAATGTCATAGACATGCCTTGGACTACTCCTGTCTTCTTGCTGTAAGAGGCCAGGAACTCATCACATACGGATGGATCCTCTGGAAGTAATGGAAAAGGAGTGGCCACAAAAGCAGCAAGTCCTGCCTTCGTGAGGGGCTCAAAAGTAAGTAGGGACGAGTAATCCCTACTAACTAGTGGGACGTACTGGATAGGGGGAGGAGCATGAGAAGGCGCCATTCAGATGGTTGCACACACACCACAAACACAGACAATCAAGGTGAATGCCTGCAAAGCAACATACAAAAACCAAGGATAAGAGAATTACCAAATAAGACATGACCCGACCTACGAACCCCAAGCAAACCACATCCTAGAAAAAATTTGACATGACCTTGAGACAAATGCGACCAAAAGCTTCATGCGACGCATCAGACAAACACCCTGAACCTCGTATCAGGCAATAAAAGAAAAAAACTACATACCGTACCCGTAACCGTAACAAAGACAGGAAACCAAAACCATACCATATCCGACATATATCAATACGACATTTGTGATAGAACCAAGACTGGACCATGGAAAATAACACTAATGACTGCGTATACCCATCCTACGAAACGCTTCATTAAAAAGGGGATTAAGTGCAGTGAAGGGGGATTTAAGTTAATTAAGGGTTGATTTTAATCAATTATTAAAAATGGGTGAAGTTTTATTAGGTGATAAACCTTAATAAGAAAACGGCGGTTCCTTATTATAAATTTAATTACCAATTATTAGGTTAAGCGGTGCAGTTATTCGATTCTCGGACTTCGATTCCCGACTGGGTCTCTAAATGCAATTCATTGATTATAATTAAGGTGATGTGGAGCGCTTTTTTGCCAGCGCGTGCTCATGTGACGGCTGGTTGATTTTAATTTAAAAAGTATGTGTGTTTAGCGCGAATGCGCGTGGAAACTGTGGGTGAATTAAAGGGTTCATTTTAACAATTAATTCGTGATTAAGGGGGAAAATAAATAAATAAATAACATAAAATAAATACTTGGAAGGGTGTGTATGTAATGCAGGAATGCGCACGGAAGAGTCCGAGTAAAGGAAAAGCAAAAAGCAGTGATGAAACAACAAACAACACCTTAGCAGATGTGGTAATTTGATTTATGTTGGTTTTTTTTTTTTTTTTTTTTTGTTGTGATTTTTTTTTTAATGGTGGAATAAATGGAAAATGAGCAAGGGAAGCGAGGGAAATTTTTTAAAATGTTTGTAGAATTTTTTAGAATTTTTTACAATTTTTAAAATGATTTTTCCATATTTTTTTGGCAATTTATGGATAATTTTAGGAAAGATGGAATTTTCAGAAATTATAGGGTAGGCAATTCCTAGCAGACAAAGGTCCAAAAATTGGCAACTGGCAGAAGGGATTTTTAGAAATTTTTTTGAAAATTTTTTAGGGAAAAAATATTTGTAGTGATTAATTAAGTCACATTAATCACATTAGACATAAGTCAGGTTAGTCAGGTAAGTCTACCTAGGTCAGTCTGGGAAGTCTACCTAGGTTAGTTAAGTTAGGTCTACCTAGGTTAGTTAAGTAAGTCTAACTAAGGTCTAACTAGCTCGAGTTAGTTAGGGTAAGTTAGGTATGTTAAGTTAAGTGGGATTAGGTTAGTGTTAATGAGTTAACTAAGGTTAGTAGCTAACCTTAGGAGGTGGGGGTGGTGGAGGAAAAAGGGAGGTGGTGCAGGCGGCGACCAGGCCAGGCGAGCGAGGAGGCGCGACGTGGCGCGGCGTCCAAGCAAGGAGGCGGCGGTTCGAAGGCGGCGAACGCGGCGACGGCGAGGCTGGCGAGGAGGCGCGACGTGGCGCGGCGTCCAGGCGATCCGGGCGGCGACCAGGCAGAGGCTGGCGAGGAGGCCCGACGGCCAAGCGAGGAGGCGCGAGGTGGCGCGGGCGGAGGGCAAGGAGGGGAAGGAGAAGGGGAGGAAGAGGAGGAGAGGGTCGGCAGGAGAGAAGGGAGAGGAGAGAAGGAAGAAGGAGTGAGAAGATGGAGGAGGGAGAAGGAAGGGATGAGGAGGTCGTGGAGGGGGGAGGAGAAGGAAGAGAAGGAGAGAAGGAGGAGGAGTGGTAGGAGAAGGAAGAGAGAAGGAGAGAAGGTACAGAGAGGAGAAGGAGAAGAGGGAGAGGAGGAGGAGTGGGAGGAGGTCGTGGAGGGGAGGGAGAAGTGGAAGGAGGAGATGGAGTGGGGGGAGGAGAAGGGAGTAGGAGGAGGGGAAGATGAAGGAAATGGAGGAGAAGGAGGAGAAGAGATGGAGGAAGAAGAGGGAGGAGGGAGAGGAAGGAGATGGAGGAGGCGCAGAGACGCACAGAGAGAGAGAGAGAGAGAGAAGAGAGAAAGAAAGAGAAAGAGAGAGAAGAGAGAGAGAGAAGGGACGGTTGGCGGGAGGGGGTATCCGTTTGTTGGTTTTTTTTTTTTTGTTTAAATAAAAGGTGGGTGGGCAGGGGCAAGGGAGGATGGGCGGGGTCAAGAGGGGGCGGATCCCCGTCCCGCGCACGTACGCGGGGCGGGGTAAAAAAATTTGCCGTGACGGGATTGAAACGACGTGAGGAAGACGGTACGGGTTTTGTGGACACGACCAAGGCGCGTGGAGACGCGTTAAATCGAAAAAGGGCGCGTTCATGCGCAAAACGGGCGCGATAAAAAACGGAAAAATAAAGAAAAATTAACAACTCCCAATCCGGATGTCAAAACGAAATATCGTAAAAACGAAAAGTGGGCAGGACGGCAGGGGGAAACAAGAAAAATATGGGACGGGGGTTCCGGGAGGGATAAAGGGCGTTCACGTGTAAAAAACACAAAAAACGAACCAAAAACGCAATTTAAAAATTAATATCGAAAGATCCGTGCATCGGAATGAAGTGCAGAAAAAAGGAAAACTGTGCAGAAAGATGTGCCCGACAATCCTATCATGTCAAAACATAATCCCGACTGAGAGAAGACGCGTTCACATGGGAAAAACCCAAAAAATAAACCCGAAAATGGGATAAGAAATTAATATCGAACAAACCGTTTACCGGAATAACATGCAGTAAGAAGAAAAAATGTCCGCAGGAAGGGGTGACACAGGGTTATCACGTTAAAACGTAGTTCCGGCGGAAATAGGAGGGGTTCATATGTGAAAAACTCCAAAAATACTCCCGAAAAGTCATTTAAAAATTAAGAAGTAAAAATCCAGAAGTCGAAAAAGGGTGGAGGAAAAAGGAAAAAGGTAGGGGAAGGCACGGGGGATACGGCTGTCAAGTCAAATTGGAATTTCGATGCAAACAGGGCAGGTTCACATGGAAAAATGTCAAAAATACGCACGAAAAAGTTGTGAAAACCCCGGAAAATTAATAACGGACAAACCATGTATCGGAATGATGCGATATAAAAAGGAAAAATGTCAGGGAAAAAGCACTAGTCAGGGCTATGACGTCAGATCACGGTTCCGAAGCAAGAAAAGCGTGTTCACACGGAAAACCGTCTAAATTGCGTAAAATGCTTCAAAAATTAAGAACTCAAAAACCGTGGACCGGAAGAGGGGTAGGTAAAAAAGAAAAATGAACCGTTCAATGGGAGGAACAGGGCTATAAGGTTGGATTGGGACTTTGGTGAACGTAAGAGGCATTCACATAGCAGGACCTCAAAATCAGGGAATGAAGAAAAATTGCAAGGGAACAGCCCCCAAAGGTGGGTGGAACATAACCGGGCGGGTGGGAAGGGACCCCAGGAGGGTAAAAGCAAGTCATGGTATACATGCATGAGCAGGGTAAGGCATATGCAAAGGATATGCAATGTAGACGCGCAGGGACGCGTCCCCACACTTAAGACCTTAACGGATAGGGTTAACCGAACAACAAGGACCTAGGACCATGCCACAGACCATCCACTAACTTCCCCACACTTAAAACATGACCGGCACAAAGAAACCAAAGTGTAGGGTTAGATAAACTTGGCCCGTTTCGTCAAGAATCAAGGTTGAATGTCAACGGCACGTCCACTATGGTTGTCGCCGCTGGAGGGACCAAGGCATCTTTACAGCACACGTCCGTCATGGAAGGGACCACGCGGCAGCACCCAGGGATGTAGCTGATAGAAGGAATCGCAGGAAATTCGTCGATGATGATAAGGGATACTACACTCAACTCACAGTCACTCAAGTGGAATGAAAGAACAGTCACTCGCCCCATGACTAATATCACTCGAGGAATAAGGAGTAAGACCCATATCTCATACCCGGTTGAGGAATCGACAAGGGGGGAATGGTGCAGAAGGAGTATGCCAGGGTGCACATTTGATGGTGCATTAGTGCGTCCAACCCGTCTGGCATAAGTGCAAGGAGGAAGGCAAGGGAGCCTTACAGTGCCGTGTACAGAACAGGGTGATGTGTCTTGTGATGACGGTAAAGACCCATCCCGTGGGTGCATAGGAAAAGTGGAACATACCTGACTCCAAGTGTCGTAACGTCCCTCAATCTCACCTCTCGGTAATTGATTGAAGAAACTCCTGTCACACTCAACCCACCCTCGGTCTCACGCTCGGTGGATAGATACAGGAGGGCAGCCTTTTCCTGAAACCCATTGATGTAATCCTCACAGTCACTTGTGCAAAGGTTGTATGCCTTGTGCGCATTTGATGGTGCAACTGTGCATCCCGCCCTGTGCCAGCATACGGTGCAAGAAGAAAGGCAAGGGAGCCTTATGGTGCAGTGCACAGAAACAAATTGTGCTTTGTGCTTTGAGAGGCCCATCCCGTGCGTGCAACACTTCCTTCACACTTCTCACCTCTCATGTGATTGGAAGGGAAAAGACTGGTCTCTCGCCCCACCCTCTGTCTCACTCTTTGTTGATAGATACAGAACAGAGGGCAACCATACTCACTTCCCCATCCGGTTAGGATGAAAGCTCACATCACTCGATTGTTTGTCGATGAAGATCGCGTCATCAGTTGTTGAAGAGGCGTACCCAGGGAGGTAGCCATCAAATCGAACATTGTGTTGGATAGAAACATGTTGTCTGCTAGAGGACAGGTACTCACTTTGCAGAAAGACCCATGACACAGCGTACCAAGGGAGGCAGCTTCAGAAGTGGATCCTAGGGATATCAATTAATGAATCCGCTTTCTGGACTGCTGGGTGTTACCACCTTTTCCACAGCCAGCTTCTCGCCCAAGGGTGTTTACCACCTTTTCTTGGAACGAGGCCTGCTATGACAGGGAATTGCTTCCTTTTCTCTCATAACAGATTTGTTTGTTTGTTTGTTTTTTCTTCTTTGTTGTTTTTTTTTTCTTTTTCTTATTTTCCCCTATTCCCGAGGGTGTTTCCACCTTTTCTCGAAGAAGAGGTCGGCATGACAGGGACCTAAGTCCTTGTCTCCCATAACCGATATATTTTGTTTTTTTTTTTTCTCTCTTATCTTTCTTTTTTTTTTCTTCATATTGAACAAGGAAATGGTAGAAAAACCATGTGTCAAGACCCACCTCGCCACTGTCGCTGGTGGAAAATAGAGGATAAGAGATCAAGGCTGAAAGGGGGTTTGGAGGGGACAGAGGGTTGCATCCACTTCAGCAGGAGTGATTGAAGAACGGCTATCAGAAGTAGCATCATAAGAAGTACAGTGCCGCGCCAACGAGGGAAAAGATAAAGGGACCGTAATTGTCAAGATCCCCAAGGAGGGAAGTACTTCTTCAGGCGATATCCATTGATCAGAAAGGGATCATCAGAGGCATCAACGGTCTGCACTTGGACAGAACCGTTCGGGTTGACGGCAAGTACCTTATAGGGGCCCATCCACCGCTGTTGGAGCTTGCCAGGAAACTTGCCAAAGCGTGAATCATAGGCTAGGACCAAATCACCTTCTGTGAACTCTTTGTGCTTGATGAAGCTGTCATGGTAAGCCTTACGTCGAGCTTGCGTGGCTTCCATGCACTGTAGAGCCATCCTACGAATTTCGTCCAAACATTCCAAGTGCAGGAGACGACGTTGCAGTGAATCATCATCCCCCAAACGCTCTTTGACAGCCACTCTCAAAGAGGGTAGTTCCAGTTCAACAGGAAAAACTGCTTCTGTACCATACACCAGCTGGAAAGGTGTCTATCCCGTTGCTGCTTTATGGGAGGTTCTATACGCCCAGAGGGCCTCTGTAAGTCGATCATCCCAATCACGACGATGTGCAGCAATTGTTCTTGTCAGAATCGAGCAGAGGATGCGATTGGTGACTTCGACTTGGCCATTGGCTCTGGGGTAATAAGGAGTGGTCTTGCGATGGCGGATCTTATACAACTCTGTCAACTCTTCCATGACTTTGTTGAGGAAATGAGTGCCTCTGTCACTTACCAGCTCTAAGGGACTGCCAAAACGGGTGATGATATTCTCGTACATGAACAGGGCCACGCTGTTACCATCGTCCCGCTTGAGGGCTTTAGCTTCACACCACTTTGTGACATAATCCGTACATACGAGGATGTATCGGTTTTGTTTCCTTCTGGTGGGAGGGTCGATCGGACCTACGAAGTCAATGCCCCACTTCTCAAACGGCTTCAAAGGAAGGATAGGTTGCAATGGCATGGCACTTGTCTTCGTGGGTTTCCCCATTCTTTGACAAGCATCACATCTTTTACAGTAATCATAGGCATCCTTATGAATGGTAGGCCACCAATATCCTGCTAGCAGAGCCTTCCTGGCTATAGCTTCTCCTGCAAAGTGACCTCCACATGGCTCGTCGTGGCAAGCCTTCAGAACAATCCCAATCTCATCTCCTGCAACATATCTTTTGAGCACTTCATCTTTGCCTTTCTTGTACAGTGCACCACCTAGCAGGGTGTAGGGGGATGATTCTAGCATGAGCTTCTTCCTTTCCCGACTAGAAATACCAGGAGGGTACTGTTGGGTTGCCAGAAGATTGGCAATGTCTGCATACCAGGGAGTTACAGTTTCTACCAAGAATAGGGAAGCATCAGGGAGGTCTTGATCATCCTGCTCCTCGTCTGCAGTTTGTGGGAACGACCAGGCTTAGTAATCACCTCAAAGTCGAACTCCTGGAATAAAAGGAGCCATCTCATCATTCGTCCTTTCACATCTGCTTTGTTCATTAAGAAGGACAGGGCCTCATGATCCACATAAAATTTAAAGTGGGTAGATAGGAGGTAATGGCGGAACTTCTCCAGGGCAAAGACCATTGCCAAGCACTCCAGCTCTGTCACTATATAGTTCCGTTCCCTATCAGTGACTTTTCGGCTTGCATAATAGATCGGTTGATCCAACTTTGAGGAGCCCTTTTGGCAAAGGACAGCACCTAAGCCTTCAATTGATGCATCAGTGTGTACGTGGAACTCTTTCGTCCAATCAGGAGGTTGTAGGATGGGTGCCTCTATCAGACACTGCTTCAGAGTGTGGAAGGCTTTGTCACATTCTTCTGTCCAAGTAAACTCTGCATCTTTCCTCAGGAGCTTGTGCAAGGAAGTTGCATTTGTCGCAAAATGGGCTATGAACCTTCTGTAGTAACCCACATGGCCTAGGAATCCCCTCAACTGTTTGAGGTTGGTGGGTGCTGTCAAAGCTGCGATCTTTTCGATCTTTGTAGGGTCTGTTGATATCCCTTGTGCAGAGACAATGTGGCCCAACAGGACTCCAGAAGAGACCCCAAAGATGCATTTGTCGGGGTTGAGGGAAATCCCATACTCCCGGCATCGGTCAAAGCATTGTTCCAAATGTCCCCAGTGTTCACTGATCAAACTATAGACACAAAAGTCATCCAAATATACCTCAATAAAGTCGTGCAGATGATTTTGAAATGCAGCCATCATGACTCGTTGGAAAGTAGCAGGGGCATTGCAGAGCCCAAATGGCATCACTCGGTAAGTGTAGGTTCCCCATTCTGTGGTGAAGGTTGTTTTGGATTGGTCTTCTTCTGCGATCTGGACTTGGTTGTATTCGCTGAATCCATCCAGAAGAGAATAAAGTTCATGTCCTGCCACTGTGTCCAACAGTTGGTCTGTGAAAGGGATAGGAAAATGATCCTTCTTTGTCTTGGAATTAAGCTTTCGAAAATCCACACATATTCGCAATTTGCCATTCTTCTTGGGTACAACCACGATGGGTGAAACCCATTCACTGTTTGCCACTAGATAGATGAACTTGGCCTCCAGAAGCTTCAACAGCTCCGCTTTCACCAATGTGGAATAATTCGGGTTCATTCGCCTCTGTCGTTGCCGTACTGGCTTGGCATCAGGCTCCAAGTCAATATGATGTTGACATATTGTGGGATCAATCCCCTTTAGGTCTTTGTAAGACCACGCAAACACGTCCAAATTTTCTTTCAACAAGTTGTACAAGGTTAACAACTCCTCTTCTGGGAGACTGCTACCCACCTTCAAGTGGCGTTCAGTGCCTTCTGAATCCACAAAGGTTAACTGCTTTTCACCTTCTACTTCACGGATGAAGGTCCCGCGGACTGCTTCTGGATACAGATCCGACTCCTTCAAGGGAGTGGTGTCCTCTTCTGATGTCCCACTAGAACCGATTTCTTCTTTTGGTGGGGACTTAGGTTGCTCTTTAAGATATTGGAATGGGATTAAAGCTATTTCGGGTTTGGTTTCAAGATTAATTACCTCTTGACTTGAAGACTCATCTTCTGATGACATATCCAGGAACGTCACATAACAGGGACCCTCTGATGCTTGTTGGGTTAGTTGGATTGGTGCTTGTTGGCACGGTGCATCATCATCATCTTTCTTCGGCAAAAATAGGTTAGGACGGCAGGAGCCACACTTAAAAGACGGCTTGCTCTTCTTAATCCATTTCGTAGAAAGGTTTTGCATATGAGAAGATCCATTTACCAGACCAAATGGTACCATTGCCATTCTGTCCCATAGCATGAGCTCATCGGCTTCTGATGCTTCTGGAACTTCTTCCTCAAATGTATCCTCTTCAAGTGGGATAGATTCTTTTGGCTCACTTTCATAATCTTCTTCGTCCATATCATATCCATCCTCTCCTGTCTCTGTCTCTGTCTCTGCGTCTGCTTCTGCTTCTGTCTCTGTTTCTACTTCTGCTTCTGCTTCTGCTTCTGCTTCTGCTTCTGTCTCTGTAGGAGCTTTGTAACAGAAGAACAGATTCTCTGGTTCCTCTCCTGCCTCTGTCTCTGGCTCTGCTGTGGCCATGTAACAGGGAGAGCAGTACATCCATGCCTCTATCTCACTATCAGAAGTGACTTCAGAAGTCATTCCCGGTTCAGGCAGGAAGTATTCACCCATTGATAATGGCTTTGCATCCTTTGGAAGTCGGCTTACTGTATCCACTGTTAAGAAATGTGCCACTATTTTCTTAGGAAGGATTTGTTTGACAGCATCTTCGTCTGCTGATGTTCCATCCGTAGCCTCATTAGGGGAATCAGAAGATAATTCCAAGGAGGTGGATCCATGTCCTTTTTGAGAACCATACAGTTTCAGCACCACTTTGTTGGGTCCTCTACCCAAGGTCAAGGTTCCTTTGAACCAATCCGTCCTTGCTCTGGCTTCAAAAAGCCAAGGTCTGCCCAGTAACAGAGGATAGGATGTACCATAAGAGTTTGGCTTCACCACCAAATAGGTCAGCCAATAATCTTTTTCAGCCACAGTAGTCTTCACATATGGGAGAATGCCCAAAGGCTTGATTCTACTCTGATCCGCCAGTCTGATGAGCCATTGGGTGGGTTGCACACCTTGTAGGCCTAGATCCTTCATCGTCACATCCGTCATAATGTTCACTGATGAACCACCATCAATCAGTGCATTTGCAATGAAGCAGCCTTCTATCCATACGCGAGTCTCTGGAGTACCTGGATCTAGGAAAGCGTTAGCCACATCCACTTCTTTTACAGGCTCTGGAGCCTTGTTGGACTTGGTTGCTGTTGAGGGTGTAATTCTTAAACCTCGTCTTCTTGTCAGTATACTTTTGAACCTTTTTCAGCAACTGGGGGACAACATCAATAATTGTCGGAATGTGAGGTTTGGTTTAAAGGTATCTAGATCTCTAACTAGATCGTATTCCTTAATAGGATCCACTGGCTTTTCTAATCGGTTAGGGAATGGGGCAACACCCATTTTCATTTTCCCTCTTTCTTCCATCAGAGGAATTACAGGAACTTCTTCTGCCACTTGTGGCACTTCCTCCTCTTCTGTATCCTGGACCTCTGGTCCTGTCTCTGTAACTGTCTCTGTAACTCTCTGTGGCTCTGTAGTGCTCTGTACGGCACTGTTAGGCTCTGTTCTGTTTTGTTCTTCTGGTGGAAGATTGAACTTCACTGTTCTGGCAGGAGGGTTATTTTCTTTCTGGATAGGTGGTTCCTTCTGCTTTGCACGCGTGATGGCAGCAACTTCCAATTCCACTAAATTGGAGGTAGGCTCTTGGGCCTTGGACGGACTATCAATAGCACTGTTTTTCACTGGGGCTGGGCTTGGACAGTCTTTTGCAGTGTGGCCTTCTCCTTTGCATCGACTGCATAAGGGCTTGTAATCCACTGACCTTCGAGGATTTGGACAATTTGGTGAGATGTGGCCCTTTTCTCCACATCTGTAACATTCCACTTCTGATCTCTGACCACCGCCAGACTGTCTTCCTCTGTAACTTTGAGAAGGAAATCTTCTGGGTCCGAAATTAGGACCAAACTCTCTAGGCTTGGGTCCAATATCTTGTGTTGTCATTTTGGATTTCAGCAAGTTAAAACTTGCGTCTTCTTCCTTTCTTCTCCTATCATGCATCTTCTTCAGAGAGCAAATGTCCTCTGTATGATTCTTTCGCAAACAGTAGGAACAGAAGGCTCCAGGGATGGTTGGTTTCCGTGTACATTCAGTGGCTAAATGGCCTGCTTGATGACACTTACCACACCAAGTATTTGACCGCATCACATCTCTTCCTGCTCCTGCAACGTTGGATATGCTTGCGGTATTCACTTTCAACGTCTGTAGTTGTTTTGTAATCACATCCATCAACTCCTTTTTAATGTTTGCAACTGAGTTGGATAAATAATCCTTCAAGCTTTCTCCTCCGGACGTACTGGCAGGAGGGTTTTGAGGAGTTTCTGTAATCACTGCATAAACTGGTTGGGTTGGTACAGAGGGGTCTCTGTTCTGGTTCTGATTCAGAGCTCCTGTTTGAACTGTTGGCTGTTGACTCCAGTTGGTAGGGTTCCACTGTTGCTGCTGATTTTGCATCGAGGAGATTGGTTGAGACCATTGTTGTGGTGGTTGGGCCATCATTTGAGGCATGGATTGTGGCCACTGAGGATTTGGTGCACTGTACTGTGATACCGGGGGCATTTGTTGGTAGGGATAGGGAACAGTCCCTGGGACTGCATTTGGTGGGTACATCATTCCTGGCACCGGAGGAGGTAGGACTCCTCTTCCTGTATTCATTGCTAATCTAGCTTCCACTTCATCGTACAGTCTTGCACCTTCTGTTGCAGCTTGCAGGGTGGCTGGTCTTTGTAGCTCCACAAACTTACGGACTTCTGGTTGTAATCCTTTGAGAAACACTCCCTTCTGAATGCCATCATCTAGATTATGGTTAGTCCATCTCTTCAGGATGGATTCCATTCGTGAGACATAGGCTTCCACTCTTTCTCCAGAGGACTGACTTAGGTTCATAAATTCCTCTCTCATCCGCTCTTCAAAACCTTCACGCCTGAATTTAGTGAGGAAGGCCAACTTCAGGTCGTCCCATGTGCCAAAAGTTCCTGCTGCTTGTCTCTCATACCACTGAAACGTCGCACCCTTGAAAGTGGCGGGGAATATTGCTAACCAATGCTCAGGGGTCCTGGCATTGTTAGCCACACATGCTACCATAAACTCTGCTACGTGAAGATCGGGGTCTTCATTGTACTCTCCCTTAAAAACTGGCAATGGGACTACATTCGCTGGTCTGTCATCAATATTTCCAGGACGGATCTGGCTTGGAAGTGGACCTCCAGCAGGAGGAGGAAGGGCTTGATGTGCCATTGGGACTTCTGTAAAGAGTTCCGCAAGGGCGTCAAAGGCGGCTTCTGCTGCGAGCTCGCTCTCGGCTCTGATTCTTGCTTTCTCTCTTCTCACGTACCTCTGGACTCGTTCCAACGCTTGCCTTTTTATTGCGTCATTCATCAGGGGGTTGACTCCACTATGTTGTTAGTGCTCCACAGAGGGTTAACAGAAGGCTTCAGTCTCTGGAGGACTCTCTTGCCAACATTTCTTCTACTTCTTTCCTCTCAACGTCCCTAAATTCTGCTTTCATGCCACTGCACAGAGGAAGGTATTCGGTTCTGAAGGTGTCAAAATGCATACGTCTGAGCATTGTGGTGGTGCCATCATCATAGTAATGCCAGCTTCTAATGGTTTCAATAGTGTATGTTGTGAAAAACACTCTGTCTACCAACTTCCAGTGGGTTGCTAATTGAACAAACAGGAGATTATCAGTACACCAAGCATCCCATGTATCTTGCTGTTGAGCATCCACGAACAAATTCCAACTCTTTTCCTTCTTGTCCCTGTGAACCTCTACAGACCAAGACTCCTGAAGCTTCTTCACAATCTCCCACTTGATGTTGTCTGGAAACTTCTCAATGAATGCCAAATCTTCCATGGATGTTCATTCTCTCTGTTTCTGCTCTTCAGTTTGTTCCCAAACAGTTTGCCACCAAGATGCAAGTTTCTGCTGCTTCAATAGGAAGAGGAAACTGTCCACCACATAGAGCATGCATCATGATGGTGATGTGTTTCTGCCATTGTGGGATGAACTTCTTGTGAAAAGTAGCTTTGATTATGAGAAATTCCAACTCTTCCGTAGAAGAAGGAACTTTACAATCATCCATTGAATTCTTCTCTTCTTGGCAATGCCAATTCCTTCATTTTCAGCCTCTTTTGGTGCTTGTTGATTGCAAGTTTCCCCGGCTGCGCACCAAAAACATGGAGCCCCGAGAGGAACACCAAGGAAAAGGGAATTCTCTTGCAAGAAAATCTATCTTGTAACATCAACAAGCTTGTTTTTCATATTTCATATGATCACAATGAAGAAAAGAACACCAGGCACAACAAATCTTCATGCAGCATCATGTAAATCTCCCACGCATTTTAATAGAATCAACCATATTCTTCAACATCTTCACAAAATCCATCAATGTCACAAAGAAAACAAAGAAGTACACCATCTTTGAATGGAAATACATCACATAGTATTCATCTTCAATATCTTCATAGTCTTCTCTCTCAATCTCTCATATACAATCACTCTGTTTGAATAGAATTGGCTATCTTTGACTCTCTCTCACACACTCCATCAATAATACATCATCTCCTCACTACAATCTCTCAAAATTACTCTCAATAATCACTCTTAGGTTGTGGATACCCCTCCCAAGAGGTATGTCTGATATGAAAGGTCACCAGAGCCACTACAGTGTCTCTTCACAGCTCACTACTGTCACTTCACTCTAGTCTTCTCTTGAGTCTTCAGTAGCTACTTCTTCCACTTCTTTCAGCTCTTTTGCACTTGTATTCACCTCTTTCCAAGGCTAGAAAACTTTCCCAAAATCACACATACATTCCACAGAACACTTACAGAACAGTCTACAGAACAGTACCAGAACAGTTATAGTACAGAACAGAAACAGAAACAGAACAGAACAGAAACAGAACAGAAGCAGAAGCTCTACAGAAGACCTACAGAAGGTTATAGAAGGTTATCAAAACTTCATAACTCATTCTCAAACCATTTCAAACTTTCACAAACCATTCAATAAGCTTTCACAATATCTCATTCTTCATCAATCAATACTCCATCCCTCCTTACAGAAGACAATCAGAACAAAACAGACCAAAACAGAACAAAACAGAAGGTATACAGAACCATTCAGAACATCACAGAACCATCAACAAACATCATGAACTTCCAAAACACAATCAATATCATCCAAAACACTCTCAAACCACTTCTAAATCAACCAATCATCCCATAAAATCAACCATTCAGCTCTCAAAAACAACAAAAATCAGCCAAAAAACAAGTCATTTCAACACTCAACACAAGGAGAGGAAGAAGGGGAAGGAAGCAGCGCCACCACCCATCCACACTAAAGACCCAAGGTGAGTCCTCTCTCTCTCTCTCTCTCTCTCTCTCCCTCTCTCTCTCTTTCTGTATTAGGATCTATGATTGAAGTTCTTATATCACAAATAAATTATGGATGGCAGTTGTCGGATTGAGAGCGACTGACTTAGCGCGTTCGACAGCGCATGCAGATTCCAGTGCAAATGCAGACATAGACGCGCAGCTATGTTTGCAAGCATCGCGTCTGCAGTCGCGTCTCCAAGCGCGTGTATTCTGCATCTCAGATGCGAGAATACACGCGCTCTGCCCAGAAGCTTTGACTTCAGAGACGCATCTGAGAGCACATCTATTCTACATCTCAGACACGAATATACACGCGCTCCGCGCATAAGCTTTAACTTCTGGGAAGCGTCTAAGAGTGCGTCTATTCTACATCTCAGATGCGAATATACACGCGCTCTGAAGATTTAACTTCACGGAAGCATCTGAGAGCGTGTCTATTCTACATCTCAGACGCGAATATATACGTGCCAGCTCTGATTAAAAAATTTTATTTCTGAAATTCTACGAGCATGTTACACAATAGTACAGTTTACACAATATTGTAGTTTAGCAAATTTGTCTTATTCTTGTGTTTTGTTTGCAAATGTCGCATCTTGGTTCATCTAACAATGACCCAGATTTAGAGCGCATGAATGATACATTGAGATTCTTCAGCAGAGGAGTCAATGCTTTTTTTGGAGGTTTTCCTAGTAAGGAAGACTTCGTGAAAGAGATGACTAGACACCTTGACCGCTCTCCCACAGCAGATGAGATGTTCAGCATCATGTCTGGAATGCCTCTGACGTCTTTGCTTGGCACTGCTTTCCAAACACCAAATGTCCAAACTCCAATTGTAGGTACTCCACGTGCAACACCTATGCATGCATCGGCTGAAGCACAAGCGTCAGCCAACACACGTGCATTTGCGGAAGCATGTGCATCCAGCGAGGCAAAGGGTAGTCGACAGAGAGGGAGGAGGGAGAGTTGAGGGGGAGGACGAGGCTTGTGTGGGGGTTTCCTAGGAGGTGGCGAGCGATCACCCTCGCCAGAAGATCACATAGAGGAGCGTGCACGCTAGTACTATAGAGTTACAGATACTGGTGGCATCTCCCATGATGATGAAGGAAGGGATATAATGGCGTATATGAGGAGCATCGTGCATGAGATGTATAAAGATTGTTTCGTTTACTTCAAGAATCAGAAAAGTGGCTTGTGGCAGGAGGTGTTCAGGGCAGTCCATAGGAGGTAACCAAATCTAGAGGGTCAGCGATTCTCGGATGATTGGGGACGCACAAAAGTGAGGGATTTGCTTCATAACAAAAGATCCCACCTCATGACACGCGCCAGGGAGTCACTGCGAAGACAAGAGGAGGGGCGTGGAGCTTATAGCCAACCACCTATGTGCCACCGCATAGAGTGGAAGAAAGCCAAGAAGAAAGCAGTAGAGAAAGTAAAGAGTCGCCAGCATGCAGAGGCGCGACGCATCCAAAAGGAAACCATGGGATTGTCGCATTACGGATTGGGCGGTAGAGAGTCGTGGGAGGCAGAGTTTGTAAGTATATTTTGATTTCTAGTTTTTTAAAATTTATATATTTTTTTCACTTTTTTATATAATTTGTTCTAATACATTGTGCCTCATAATTGTTTGTATATATCATAATTGTTTTGTAGACTACTATCATTGATAGGATACCTACTCCTAGAGAGGTAGATTACCATTGAGGCCATAAGTGCATAGCCACATGGCTTCACTTCTATGAGGAGAGTCTCATCACTGAGGAGCAATACAACCGGGCTATGAGGATTCGACAGCCAGAGGAGCTATGTTTTTTTTACTTACCTATTAAAAGTATAGCTAATTATAACTTTTTATTTGCAATTGTACGTAAGCAACCTTGATCTTTTGTGTGTGTAGGCGAACCCCGATGTGGAGCATAGCGAGGAGGGGGATAGCGAGGCTAGTAGTGATGGTGGTGCTAGCGAATATGTTTCTTCTTCAGATTCGTAGAGGAGCACCATATCTCCTCTATGGCCTTGTTTCCTTGTATATCTATTATCCATCTTTTAGCCTACTACTTGCAGCCACGCTTTAGGTCGCAAGCACTTAAACTCCCCATGTAAATGCGTTTTATATATAATGAATACATGGATTTTTGTTTTCAATTCTTGTGCCTTCAGATCCATTGTGTTTTTTCCAAATGCACAATTTGATGTATGGGAGGGGGAAAGCAACCACATGCTCTTTGGTTTTTTTTTTCCAATTCTGTGCTTCGCGTCTATTTGTGCGTCTAAATTAGAGAAAATGCGCGTCTATACTTGCGTCTAAAATGCAGAATACACGTGCTATATAATTCAAATTAATTAAAAAAATCAAATATCTTTTTAAAAAAATGAGATTTTTGGTTTTGTGTACGCGTCTACTGGCGCATGTAAAAGTGCGTCTATGCACGTGTCTATGTGCTCCTCTAGTTTTCCATGTAGACGCGCCTGTAGACGCACAAAAGAAATTAAATAAATAACAACTTTGGTTTTGTTTTTCACGTTTATTGATGCGTGTATATGCGCTCTAAAGCACGTCTATTGGTGCGTGTGGATTTCCTTATACATGCGACTATAGATGCGAAATGGTACACGCACAAATAGACGGGCTTATAGAGGCGCCCATAAGATTTTCTCTCAATTCAAAAATCGCGTCTAAAAGTGCATCTAAGAGGCCTTTTTATTGTAGTGACACACATGCCCTCTCCACTCCTAGTTAAAAGGTCATATCTAGATGCAATTGTGGACTTCTTTTCCTTGCATTAAATGTTAGAAAAATCATTGAAAATGGCCCCTGTATTATACAAATGGGTGGTCTCAAGCTAGTTGCTCAATCCTATGCTAAACATAGTTCTATTTTGTTCATTTCATGCCCATCTAGAGGACAATGCTTCTTGTTTTTGCTTTGTTAATTTGAAAAATTATTCTCCTTACTCCTTCAAAAGTTTATTTCAATGGTGCAACAAGCCATGTGAAGGTAAAAATATGACTAATTATTAGCCAACATTTGAGTAGCTCAATACATATATAAACACTAATAGACATGATAGTCTAATTAGTATGAGAGAACAATTTATTGTCTCTGATATGGAATCAATGAAATTAAATTATTATAGAGCTTCTAATGAGTATTAGTTGTAAGTTATTTTGTTACTATTACTCAATTGAATCTGGTTCCTTTTTTGTATTATAGAAAATGTTTTGATTGAGTAAATTGTCTAGTTTAGTTCTTAATAAGAGTTAGTGTAAAAGACACCTTACCTTTCTTAATTATAGTGAGTTAAAAATGTTTAGACTAAGATAGATTCATATGGTTTGTTATGTTTAGTATGAAATAGAATTTATATTGAATATTTACAAACATAAAATTTGGTGACCTGGCAAGCCAAAATGCATCAACTCTTAGATGGGTGCTTAAATGCAACCTTGAAGACTTGGTCATTTTTTCTAAGTGTCCTAAGTAGAGCCAGAGCATTGCTTTATATTTTTAAACATAATATCTATTGAAAATTTATTTTTCTTATTTATGAAAACCTTGTTCCTAATGGTCCAAATTATTTTTAGAATAATGGCCCTTACTACTTTCGAAAGCTTTAAGGACTCCTCATCTAGGGATTGTTCCAGTTTTTTCTCTAACACCATTTGTGTCTAATTGATTGGATTGCACAAAATTTGGCTCAAATTTATATTTTAGTATCCTACAATCCAAATTGTAACTTTAATAAAAAATTACCACACAACTATTGCCATATGATCAAGGGTCTTGCTAGATCATCACTGCCAAAACACCATTACCACATTATCCTTACCATATCATCATATTTTAATTTTTTCAATTTTTGCCCATTGGGACAAATAAGTTGTTATTTTATTAAATCTATCCATCATTAGAACCTCACTTATGGAATTCTCTTCTAGCAGTAGGGAATTTCTTGCAATTGGTGTTGGATATGCATGTGTGTTTATATGCATGCATGTGCAAGTGTTGTGTCCAATAGGGTTGTCTTCTCTCATCTACTTGGAGAGACCCTATTTCCTGCATTTAGGAGGATTCATTGAGGAGCAATGTCACATGGAAGAAATATGAGAATGAGGAGGAAGTTCGAGGACCTAGTACTAGCATCTTGATGACTTTCAAGTTGACTTAAAACCCTACAAATGCTTCCACTTCCAGACTATCAAAAGTGCACTTGGCACCACGAATGATTGTATGCCGCTCCAATAGCAACTTTTCCCATATGAGGACTTGCTAGAGCTTTTACTATATGCGTTTAGTGTGATCTTTCTTTCAATGGGAGTCTTGTCCTGATGCTGATGAGTGTGATCCAAGTCATTGAGTAAACAAGTTATGGGAGCGACAACAAACTAATAGGTTATGATGAAGAAGAGCAGGATTCATTCCACAAGGACTTCTTCAAAACATTGGAAGTCCAAAACGGTACATTGCATGAATCAAGATCTTGCAATATAGGTGCTTCTAGATTCAATCGTGGTGGTAAAGAATTTTAGTGCATACCTTTTTTTAAAAATTGGCAAAGATGGATATTCATGGGTGAAAGCTCTTCAACAACATGGAGAAAAGGAGATAACCAAAGAAACAAGCATTCAGACAAGAGAAGGGAAGGATTGGGATTGATATAGTGGTGACAAGACTACATGTATTGACAACATATGTTGGAGGTGAAACAGACAAATTTTGAAGAGGTGATGTAGAGAAAAAAAAAGATAGGAGAATATTAGTAATTACCATGGGATCTCCTAGTAAGGCCCCTTATAGATTAGCTTTTAGGGGTCCTTAGAAAGGAGTGTCCATGCATTATGTATGCTAAAAAACCATAGAAAATAATAACAAAAAACATTAAGAAACATGGTTGAACAACTAGTCGCAGTGGCTAGTAGCTTTGCACTGACTTTTGATTTTTGGGTTAGCATAGCAAATCTCAAAATGAATGAAAGGGCAGGGGGATTTAATCACAAAAAAAAGAAGCACTTTTGCTTCTTTATCACAATTCATTCTAGAGTGACATATGCTTGGAATGTATGCATAGTCTTTAAGTGATCTAAGCATACAAATTAAGCCAAAGGTATGTTTCCTTTAGATCAATGCTCTAGAATGACTAAGCCAAAAGTTTCTCTCAAGGTGATGGGGTCCATAAGTGTGCCCAACCAAGATCAGAATACTATTTCAAGTCATTCATAAATCATATTTGTTTGCTTGTAGGAGATAAAATCTCATCCAACTCACAATTATCATTATCATTATTAACTAAGAAATGCATCGCAAAGGAAAAAGAAGGAACATGAACAAGAACACAGACAAGCAAAATACTTGAGAGGGGCCTGTTCAATAGGATAAAGAGCTTCCAAGAAGGCTTGTGGGAATGACTACAAGCTGGGAAATGAGAGCAAGGAAGTATGGAAGTAGCGATGTTTAGCTTGATATTTATGTAAAGAAATTGGTGATTTCATCAGATAAGGGCTTGAATCTGGATGAATTTCCAAGAGTAGTAGTCATTGTTGACTCAAAAAATTTTGGCTAGGCTATTGCGTGCCTTGTTGTCCACTATTGCGCATTATGTGCAGTGTCAATAGGCTATTAATTTTTGTGGGAGAAAATAGCATGTAAGAGAGAATCTTGGGAGTACCCATCTCAATCTTTGAGCTTCAAGTATACTAGATGACAACTAAGTGCAAGTAGAATGGTGGAATTGAATGTTTGAGTCATGCTATTGGAAACAGGATGTGATGTTTCACTAGGCTAGCATGTCTAATGGCCAAGAATGTGTGTGCCTTTTATGACCTAATCTTCTAGAGAATAGATTAATATGTTGACTAGATTCTGGGACACTTTGATTTAGGGGAGGGAGTGGTTGACATGCAAGTGGCTAGTTTACTGCAGTAAATCATTGTGAAGAAAGTGAGGTTATGTAATCATGAATGTTTGATAGAAAGGCCATCAACCAAAAATTTCGTGCCAAATAATGGTGTTGGTTTCTGATGTACATGTCGCATATTAGTGAAGCTTATCCATACAGCATAAGGGCATTGATTTGATTGTCAAGGGAGCCACCATGAACTACATCAAATATTTGGAAGTGAGGAGGAGGTAGCATATATCATCTTCTTCAAACGGGGGGAAAGTTTTAGGGGTTGGAACCATTCATTGAATGGGGTTTTGTTGGGAGTAGGACAATGAAGAGGGTGCTGAATGAGGAGCAACATTTGTGCTAATATGCACAAGAGGCATTTTTTTTGTTTTTCTAAAGATAGAAGGGCCACTGTTGGGTCTATTAATAGCACAAGACCAAAAAGGGCTACTGCTACTAAAATTGAAAAAAGCAATGAGGGTATGGTTGCTACTATTATCAAGTATGGTAGTGTGTTGTTCCTTGGAATCATAATGCCAAATGTGATGAAAGCTTTTCAACTAGCTAACTGACCTATATCCATCATAGTGGCTATGTTGACAACTGTCAGCTTTTTTCAGCAAGAAGGCCCTTGATTCACAAAATCATTTTTCCCATTTTACTTGCCATGTTAGCTATGTTTGGATGCTTGAAAAATGTTTGGAGCTGTAGCTAGCATTTAGATTATTGGTAGCTACATGTGGAGAGAGCTTGCTGTAACAGTCAAGATTTTTAAGAGTTGCTGGAAGAAGGGACTACTGTTGCAAAAAAAAGGGGAGTCAATTGTATAGTCTTAGGAGATTCTACAGGAGACATTCTAGTTGGATTTTTGATTAAAATGAAGACCTCAATAGGGGGTAAAAGTACGTTGTGTGGAAATTCTACTAGTAGGAAGCACCATCAACCGATGATGTCTAGCAATGGCACTCTACATTAGTAGATCCTTGAAATGGAAGGGATGATATAGGCTCTTTGACTTTATTGATCTACTAAATTATATTTTCATGCAACTCGATATCTCTACTTTCATTTTGAAAAAGCTTGTGGCTGGCAGATTTACACCAATTGTAGACTCTAGCAGACCAATTGAAAAATGTGGGTGAAATCCTTGAAGTTGCTATCACACAACATGGAGACCTTCACTTACAAGTCACAACTAGCACGATGAATATAGGTTCTAAGTGTAGAAAACTTAGAGTGCTTAGTGTGAGAGATGAGTGTGCTAAGGTCTACATTGGTCATTTTACAAATGCTTCACAGTCCATATTTTGCACCATGCTCTACAACCTATTGATGTTGGTTTATTTGAGATGTCTACTTCATACAAAATTCATGCTTAGTAATTCTCATATTCTTGTGCACATGTTTTAGTACAATTTACTTTTATTGTTTCAGCATGGTTGCTGTCACATTTGAAACTAGACTTGGCTTTGATGTAGGCATAGTTCAGTAAAGCATTTGCTTTGAACAATCATGTTTTTTAGCTAGCAGATCTAAATGCAAAACTGAAGAAGATTATTATATTCACTTCTTATGGTCAAAGATTTTTCTTGGTCTCCTATTCGCTTTTGCCCTACATAATGAGTAGGATTTCTCTACTTGTAAATTGCATGTGTTGTGCGTGCAAAAGTGTGATCAATGCTAACAATATATTATCATGTGATTTTGTCTCTAATTCTCTAGTAATTGGTGGATACACTAAGTAGAGACACAATGAAGCTTTCAATAGTATAGGAGCAACTAGCAAGGGAATAGAAGGACATGGCAAGATATGTATGCTAGGCCTATTGGAAAATTATAATGCTATGCAATGCATTGGTTAGTATGTCTACAAAGTGTGGTGTGCTCACAAAGTCTTCGAGCCACTATTGTACTTCTATTGAACTCCAAGACTCTAAGATGGGGGGGGCATACAGTTGGAAATATTGTATTTGGATTGGGAGCAGGAGATTTACAATCTGAAATGATCCATTTTTTTTCCTAGAAAAGGGGCTTGCATGACTATTTTGCAACCTATTTGGAGGTTGGGATGCAAGTGATTTTGTATTATATTGTTCGAATGACATATTTAATTGTTTAGAAATGAGATAATATGACATCTGGGCCATTGGCAAATGTGGTTTGGTTTAGGGTAGTTCTTGATGAATCCTATTGGGAGTGAGTGAAATATTACAAAATATAGGTTACTCCAACATGGTGAGGTTTGTGAGCAAAGCATAGATGGTGTTTACCTGGAAAAGTGATATAGAACACTATTGATTATATGTGCAACTATTTTAGATTTCTCAAGTATAATATTTTTTGTCCGTACAAGTCATTCAAATTAGAAACAAAATATTCCATTGCATGAAATCTAGTCAATGGCTATAGGAAATAACATTCCATTTTATAGAACTTTTTAATACGAGAACCAAAAGTAAGCTTATAATGGTAAGAACTCTTTTCTCTCTAAGTCTATTCTTGACTTTTTTTATGAAATTTTAAATGGTTTTAGATTCATAAATTTACTATACTTTGTGTTGTATTAGTATGCTATTAATTTGATGACATTGGATTTATCTAGCATAGGGTTTACTTAGCTGACATTAGATTCATATATATATACCATATTTTTTGTTGGATTTACTACATGGTATGCCATTAATGGTATCTAGGTTTGTATAGGTCTTTCTAGATCTTTCCTTTTGATCGATAAAGGAGACACTTGCAAAACAACCTGTGGACTTCGTATGTCAGTGGTAGGGACAGACAGTTATGTAATAGGATAATATATTGATTTTTTCTGATAAATGACAGCTCTGTGAGATGCTAGAGAACATGGCCATTATGTCTATCATGATTCCTTCAATTTTGTACTATTGTTATTGAGTTACAATGTTTTAAGGGATTTCCTTTAACATTAGGCACTTGCAGTTGCTAAAGATGTAGCAAAAGGAGTAGCTAAATTACAACAGAGCATGACAAAATGACTCAATCTTGATACAGAAGATAGTACTATAGAAGAGAAGCTATTGATGAATCTGCAGAAATCACAAGATCAAAATCTACCCAAGATGAACTGTGAAAAGCTTCATTGGAAAATATCGAAGGAGGTCAAGATTTTGCTTTTGGACACATACTTTGCATTATGTGCTATGTAAGCTCCTTTCACTTCTAACTAGTTTGAAGTTGACTTGATGTGGTTTTTGCAATCCATTTTTATGTGAGTGTAATTACGTGTACTACTTCTTTAATTGTGTAGGGACTAATTGTAGGTCATCTAGGAGACCCAATTTGGTACTAATATGGATTTGAAGAACACTCTGTGATCATAGATGTTCCACAAGGTAATCCTTTATCTTTTGTTTCATTTGAGCATGAGTTTGGTACTTTAGATTTATCCTCACATTTTATACCCTTTGCTCCCACTTTCAATGAACATATACATTTATCTACATTGACTCTAAAACCGTACTTTAGACCTACCATAGGTTATCTAGCCTTAGCACACATTGTCTCGATGCACAATTAGGCTTTAGGCCATCATTAAACGCTTAGAGGTGTACCACTTTGCACCCTCATGCTTTGTTGTTAGGAATGGTAGTTGTGCATTATGCACCTCCCCAATATCCGCAAGTACATCATACTCTATCATCTGATCTGGTCATGTGTGGAAAGGGAATCTCCCCGAGCACATTGTACGACCCTCCCTTGTTGCTTATAGGCACGATTCCCACACATGTGCTAATGAGTCACCTCCTTCCTTGAAGGAAACACGGAGTGAAAATGAATCACCTCATATTTAGACCTAGTCCCACCCTCCGTGATTGATCAATGCCAAGTTTGGATCAATTTTGGGTTGTCTCAAAGTGTATCTTCCATGTTGGGATACTTTTCTCCCATGGGTTGTTTGGGGTAGATCTGAAGAAGGAGAACTTAGTTGTGAGTAGGGGATAGGTGCTGAAGCTCTAGGACAACAGGGCGACTTGATGTTGAGCAAATTCTAAGGCTGCAAATGACATGATGCCTTGAAAACGAGGTTATTGACAATTGTTGGTGCAAAATTAGGTTTTAGATAGTAGTTGAACCTTAAAAACCAATAGGTGACCTTATTTTTTCTCTTTGAAACAACAGAGGTTGCTATTAGAGCACATTCTTAGTAGCATATTGAATGTCTCTCTCTCCTCTACTGTGTTCTCCCTCATCTTAGCAAATCTGAAGATACTCAACATCGTTTTGCTAAAATCAGGCCTAATTATTGCTATAATTAGGGTTTTGCTACAGTCTCAAGAAGTGCACCATTGAAGATTGGCCATTTTCAATTTTGCTCACATGTTTGAAGGTGGACAACTCTTATATGCTCTTGGAGGTTTGGAAACAATGATGGGTCATTGACTTTTTTTGCTTGACTAGCAACAAGCATTGGAGAAATACAATTTTCAAGTTGCAGTTAGGATTACTAACAAGCCTAAGAGACATAGACAAGTTGATAGGGAGTTTGGAGGAAGCATACTAGTTAGAGGAACAATTTAGGACTACAAAGTAAGAAAAATAAGTGTTTTTTGCATCTATGTTAATTGTATTGTGCTTGGCAAAAGCACAAGTATTTGAGCGGCTTCTAGCATAGGCTTTAGCCTCCTAGACATCCAATGTGGGTTCAATGGTAAGTGATAATTGGAAACAACAGCCAGGAACAAGGAGCAATACCAACACAGAGCCGAACATAGGTGCTTTAGCATGAAGAGCAAGCTATCCACATGGAGTAGCCAGATCAAGTCCCGCACAAGTCAAAACTCAATTAGTAGGAAGAAATTTTAAGCAACAATATCCTAAATTGTATAAGTGGAGTGAAGGCTCAAAACAGCCTAGTCAGGAGCATCCCCAACCATGCCTTCATGTAATTATGTAGCTATAGCAACCACAAGACGTGCCTTCAATTTAAACTATAATTGAGGGCAACAAGAAGCACCACCTAGGAATGGAAACACAACAACTGTAGCCTTTAGAACTACAAAACAATGTAAGGGAGGAGCCATTTGGATCTGATCAATAGCCCACAAGCACTACATGACACCAGAGCGGCCTCAAACACTAGAAAATGTAGCACCCACTAGGCGCCATGATCTCTGTACATTGCTACTAGCATAACTAATCTACTGTGGTTATACTACCTAAATGTTGACTACATCACCCCCCTTTGTAGGGCCTAGGTAGGGTCGTTAGGTTGCAAGTCTGACCGGCCTCCGACTCATTCAGCTGACTAGGCATTTTTAGTGGAGCAAGACAACTTGGCTCATCCACTGTCACCATTCACTGCATCACTCATTCAACAAATCTTGGGGAATTGCTTTGTGACTTTGCAAGGAGCTTTCTTATGTTTCATGGAATAAGGTATGCATTCCTTGTCTCTAAGAAGTTTTTTTAATTGTGCTTCCAAGTGAATCCTTGTGTTTTTCCAATTCAGCTGTCTTAATTGTGTACAATAGACGGAGACACCATGAGGGCACCATTCTTCGTAACGATTAATTTTGAGCACGTCATGGCCATTGACTTGTATACAACATGAGACATTTTCTTTGGCACGGAAGGAGAGTGTTGCAAGTCTTGTGAGAAGACTCCACAGACTTTGGTAGCTCCTGATAGCTATTATACTTAGTGGGTAGCCATTACAAAGAGTAGTTTTAATTGCCTAATCTAATACAAGAGGAACACTAATTACACCATGACATTATCATCATCATCATCAACTTCTCTACCTATTGCAATCATGGGGACACAAGCAAGAATGTGATACATACAATTGTTTGTTATGCTTGAGAACTCCAACATACAATAGCTAAGCTAGGCTACGCTAGGCCTTGTTAATCAATCTTAATCATGGTTTTATAATATCCTTATCATATTCTCATGTTTATACATCTTTGAGTATTGTAGAGGGACATGCATGCCATAACCATCGATAGCTATGTTGAAGTTCTTAACAACAATGAGCAAGCCCTCCTTCAAGCAATTGCTAAGAAACTTGTTACTAGTGTTGGCATTGACGCAAGTGATAGAAAATTTTCAATTCTACGTTGGGGTAGTGTACAATTCAACGCCTCTATTTACCATTTCATTAGCCAGTAGGGATCAACTTGAGTAAGAATATAGTATCGCCATATTATGGCATCATATAGATTATTTGAATAATCTTTTTCAATAAAATTACCTATATACAATATTTTTCTTGACATAGGGAAAAAATGCTATATAGGAAATTATTATCTATTAACGAAATTTTTCTTGACATAGCAAAAAGAAGCCTATATAGTGATTTTTTTTTACATAATCTATTAGATGTGTATTATGTCTTATTTAGAATTAACTAAACAATCTCTATATAATTTTCTAGTTGAAATTTTACTTGAAATTTTTCTATTAGAAATTCACATAATTAGGAATATGTAAACTAAGAAAATGCAATATTTTCAAGCTAGAGAAAAATTATAATCACATAAGAAATTTTCTATACATGGAAATTACAATATGCAAGGAAACATAGTGAAAAAATGTTCCTACATATAAAAGAAAAAAAACATTCCCTAGTTAAAATTACACATAAGTAAGGAAAGTAAATAATAGGTAAAGTGAAACATTTTCTAATTAGAGAAACTAGAGAATTGCATAGAAAATTCGCTATGGAAATAAAATCCCTATGTAGGGGATTCTTTTTCTAGGGAATAAATTCCCTACATACGAGATTTTTTTCCTATGTGATTCCCTAGTTTCTCTAACTAGAAAATGTACAACTTTCCCTACTTACGTGTGTTTTTAACTAGGGAATTGATAGGGATTTTCTTTTTTTTTTTTGCATATGTAGGAAATGATTAAAAGTTTCTTGTGAAAATGATGCGACAATAAGAATTAAAAACTAGAAAATACATTTTTAACCATGCAACAAATATCCATCCAATAAGTTATATATATCATTCTTGGACATTAACTCACTCAAGTAGAATATACCACTTTATTGATCCAATCCTAATGAATAAACCTTTGTATATCAATTGTAATAACTAAAGCATCACCTATAGACCACTACATTAAATGACCTCCAAAACTAGAAAATTTCTCATTAGCAAATATAGCAATATCTTACAACTACAATAATACATTTCAGAAACGAGAAAATGAACAAATAATATGTTATATCAACTATAACAAACACAAAGTTCAAATTAACAACTATAGAGAATAACTTTTATTCTATGTATTGTTCTGTGATACCCAAAATACATTTCTAAAAATCTACAAAACTTGATAAGATACATACAATGCAAATATCAATATCATTGAATAAAAATCCAAACAACATACTTACATTTAAATGTAGAATGAACAAAGAAATTGGTCAAAATTTAAAGACATTGCTTTAGACTTAGCAAGCAAAAAAAGAGAGGAAAATATTAAACATATATTGAAACTAATCACAAATACAATTGAAATTTAAAAATATATGATTAGGCTCAAAGATAAAATACATAAATCATATATACAAAATAATATAACAACTACAAACATCTATAACACAATACCATCAAGCATTATTCAAATGACAAAATGACCAATAATATAGCGTAATCCATTCTTTAAACACAAAATAAAGAACTTCATTTGATGACATAGCATATAAAATCTAATGTATAGATACATGTATTCATCTATTTGTTACTGGAGGACTAGGGATAGGAAAAGCAACATTGCTTAAAATTCTGGTTGAATTGCTTTCACGAAAACTTTCAATAGTCAACTCTAATCCATTGAAATCTAAAGTCTTAAAACTTGCATACACAAGAAAAGCAACATAGAACATATATGATTTAACATTATGCTCTACTTTTGCAATACCAATAAATCAATAACAATACATTCACCTATCCGATGACAAGCTCATTACACTCACAAAAGCATACATGGAAGTCCAAGCTTTAGTGGTTGATGAATTTTTACTCATAGAAGCATGTATCTTATCCA
The DNA here is from genome assembly GCF_053477565.2 of Lygodium microphyllum. Classification (NCBI taxonomy): domain Eukaryota; kingdom Viridiplantae; phylum Streptophyta; class Polypodiopsida; order Schizaeales; family Lygodiaceae; genus Lygodium; species Lygodium microphyllum. The sequence goes on from NC_141136.1 coordinate 175,511,513, forward strand.
TTATCAATAAAATAATGCAAGTAATAAAATGTGCACATCATTTGTAACCATTTGGAGACATTCATGTTCCATTTTTGGGAGACTTACACCAAATACCTCCTATTCATGATAAATTAGTACTTTTTGAAAATCATCCAATAGTTCCATGTTTTTGGAAAAAACATGGTAACTTGTTACCAACTTCAACAAACAATGCGATAAAAAGATATAACATTTATTTCTATTTTAAGAAAAATATGATAAAACCAATGTATTGCACATTAACACATACAAATATTAAATAACAATTACTTCAAAAAACCTCTATTTGTTCTTACAATACCACATTTGTTTTATATTGAAAGAAGAATCACACAACATAACAATTTCATATTCAATAATACAATTAGAAAAATATTCTCATTTCTTGCTCTTGACATACAATCAGACACTTACCCATACTTAGTCATGCTATCTGAGAATCCTAATGATACTACATGACTAAACCAAAAAATCAAACTAAAGTCAGAAAGGATTATTGAAATTTATATAGGAAACTACGATACTAGTGATGAGCTTGTAAATGGAGCATACGATCTATTCAAGACAAGGACTACTTGCAATAACCAAACCATAATATGGATCAATTTTTGTAACAAATAAATCTGAACCACAACATGAGAAAAACATGAATATTTACAAGAAACACAAATCAACGAATCATGAACTCAAGTACTACCAATAAAAATATAAAAAAATATATTACACAAAATGACAAGAATTCAATTTCCTATATAGACAACTTCGACACGAACAATACATCAATCACAAGGATTAACAATGAATGAACTTGATTTTTATTCTCAAAGAATTAGCAAGTAGAGACTAACATTACAAAACACTATCAAGAGTTCATAGCATGCACACTCTATATTTTTTGTCATCTTTACATAAAAACAACGTACACTTGGACAAAAATATCCATAACAAAATGAAAAGATCACAAACCACTACTATTACATATAGAACAAATACTAACATTTAAAGTGACAAAATTATTCATAGAAAAAATTACCCCTATCATCATTATTCACATTACTATTAGCGATGTGATAGATCCATTCCTATTTGTGTCACTATTTTCAATTAGATTTAATGACATATATTAGCTCTAATTATAATTACCGATGCAAATAGCAACACGTATAATGTCGCAAATAGCAATGTAAATAGTGACACAAATAGCTACGGATATAGAGTAAAATTTCAACAAAAATAGCCAAGGTTACAAAGGGGAAAAAAAAGGTGGTAGGGCATGTAGCCCTGCGACCCTTGTAGCTATATACATTAAATATTATTGCATAATTCATTTACCAATGTAATGTATACCTAAGGTAAAACAGTTATGTATCATGACTCTCTAAAAATAAGGAATCCATTTATTACAAAAGGTAGATATAATTAATTCAAAAAAGTACTACTCAATGAGCTTTTTCATCACTTGCTTAGGCCCGAGAAGAAGAGCTTCACTTCAAGCTTTCATGGCAGTCAAACTCAGCGGTATACATAAGTCCCATTGATCTTCTACTCACTCTTTCTTATTCCAAACTTAAATATTTAAGTCTTTTGCGAGAGTGTTTGGGCATTCGTAAGAGTTCCATTGTGCCTCACTCCATCAGCCACATCAATAGAAGTTTCAAGATAGCTATTGTGATTTGTAGTACATGACTTGGTTATCCTAGCTACCCCCCATTTTCTTGCAAAAATCTATCTACACTAAATGGGAGAAAAAATGTTCTCCTTAGGTAGGGTAAAGATTGCAAATACATGTATGAAAGAGACTGCATACAACAATAAAGTAAAAACATCATATACAAGGTTTATATACTCTACAATCAATGTGTTGTATCATGAGTGATATGGAAACTTTCATTATGAGGTACCACTATGAGATTCTCAGTGCTAAGGGGTGATCCTAAAAACTGGTGTGAAGTGAAGTATTGTCATCAACCTCATCTTGAGAATCAAGGAAGAGCACGGTGGCATCATGTGGTTGGCCATCATCCATCATAGAAATAAGCTTTGCATTTCATGTCTCCATGGAGATTACGGGGTCATCTTCTGTAGTGAGCCAAGCTATGTATATAGATTGTTGGCCATGTCGTGAGGCCTAGAATGATTATTGTACTTTTTGATGGAGTGACAAGTCATCTGAGGGCCTAGCTGCTGTGTTTTCTAGGATGATGGCATGCCATGGAGTTACTCTTACCATGTGATTTGAAGATGGAATATTAGTACACATAATGAGTGTGGTTGATAAGAGACTCTCGACCTAATCTAGGAGTTTATGCTACCACAAGCATGACCTTCTAATCTTTGACTTCCTTGATTTTGGCATTTGATTGAACTATCTACTCAACCACTTTGATCTCACTTCGGAATAAGATCATTGTATTTGATGGAATGCCTAGTCTCACACTGACAAAGTGTGACATTTAGCATGCTATATGCACCACATTCATGTAATGTCTCTTTATTATGATGTTGTTCAAGTATTGCATCACACCTTTGATTTTTTTGCTCAATATTATCACTAGCTTTCTTCTTTCCCTTATTTCTAGTGATTTTGACTCACTATCAATGTGCATTGCAAGTGTGCCTCCTATCACAAAAACGGCTATAATTTTTCACCTCAATATCAAAATGAGGATTATTTTGGTTCAAAATGAAGCTAACAAATAGCTCTTTGAGATGAGCTACCATAATTTACTAAGATCTAAATCAAAATATTTTGAAAATATTATTTCTTTTTGGTATAGAACAGTCCAACACCTTGTAGATTCAATGTTTTATCCTCTCAAGCACTATCAAGTTCCAAAGTAAGATCTCTGAACCTTATAACAATAGGGATATGACTTGTAGGCACTACATATCACCTACAATCACATGTACAAGACCTATATAAACTTTGAAATACCCTGTAGCATCTATAACCAAAAGTGAAAAATGCCACCAAAATTATGACCCCGAGTATCATGTTTCTTTATAATAACTTGTATCCTGCTAGAAGAGAAAAAAAGGACCTAGGAACATGTAATCCCTAAAATTTGATCAGCCTTGTTTGAATGTTGTTTGCGTAAAATCTGTAAGTCTTTAATTTCTCCACTCATGAAACATGCCATCATGAGGGATAAATTGGTGAGATGGACTCCATATATGAACTCCAAATCACCAAGCAGAGAGCAAAGTCCCCCTTATGTTCATTGGTCACACCCCTTCGAGATCTTTAATAGTGAGGAAAGGTCTCTCGACATCTATCTTTTTCCTTGGTGGATATATACATGGCAATAGCATTGTATTCTATAAAAATATAGATGAAATGCATTTCTCCTTTTCTTTCATCTCTCTCTCCTTCTCTCCTTGCCCTCTATTTGTGTCTCTCTCTCTCTCTCTCTCTCTTTATTTCTCCCTCCCTCACTCTCTTTATTTCTCTCTCCCCCTCCCCCTCCCCCTCTCTCTCTCTCTCTCTCTCTATTTTTCCTCCTTTTTTAAAATCTCTCTCTCTCTCCCTCTATTGTTTCCTTTTTTTCCCTCTTTTTTATCACTATTCCTCTCCCTCCCTCTCTCTATGCATCTTTTCATTTAAAAAAAGAAAGAGAGAAGCAAAGAAAATAAAAAAATAAGGAGAGAAAAGAGAATACATTTACCTCAAAGCTTAAAGAAGAATCCTTTGATGATTCTATCTTTCTTTTTCTTCTCCTTCATGGGTTCCCTCCTCGTTTGCACACCTCTCTCTCTCTCTCTCTCTCTCTCTCTCTCTCTCTCTCTATTTTTATCTTTCTCTCCATCCCTCTATATATACATATATATTCTCTCTCTCTATCCCTTTCTCTCTCTATTCTCTTTATTTTTCTCTCCCTCTCCCTCCCTCTTGTTCTCCTTTTCCCTCTGTCTCTTTATTTCTCTCTCTCTCTCTCCCTCCCTCTCTCCCTCTATGTATCTCTTCATAGACAAAAAAAATGACAAAAGCAAAAAAAAGAGGAAAGAGAGAATCCACTTACCTCAAAGCTTGAAGAAGAATCCTTTCATGCTTCTCTCCTTCTTATTCTCCTCCTCCTTTGAATTTGTCTCCTCTCTTTTCATGAATGGTGGTAGCAATGGTAGTGGTGGTGGCCTCTCTCTCTTCATGGATGGTAGTGGTGATGGTGGTCTCTCTCTCTCAACCTCCCTTGCTTTGAGCTCTTTCCGTTTCTCTCTCTTCCTTGTTTTTTTTATGCATCTCTTTATCAACAGAAAAAAAGAGAGCAGTGAAGAAAATAGAAAAACAAAAGAGAAGAGAAAATACACTTACCTAAAAGCTCCAAGAAAAAGTCCCTTCGCGCTTCTCTCCTCCTTTTTCTCCTCCACAAATTCTCTCCTCTTCTCCTTTATATCTATCTCCTCTCTTTTTGTGAATGACGATGGCATTGGCAGCGTCCCTCTCTCTCTCTCTCAACCTCCATTGCTTTGAGCTTTCTCATGCTCTCTCACTGTCGCTCATTTACAAACTTGTAAAATGTCGCGCTCATACCTTGATGCTTTTTTTCTCGAGAACGTCGTTGCTATTAACATTGCTATATGCATGGCCATCGCTATGGCAATACATCCTAATCCCATCAGAAATAGCTGTTGCTATACTTATTTTTCCTTGTAGTGCACAATAAAATGGCATCTAGCTACTTCCAAAATAATAAAATATAATTATAACAATGATATTTAACACAAATATATTGGAAAAAAATATACAAGACATCTTCGGTATACCAAATCTAAAATATATATACTTTATAATCAATGAAATACATATAAATATCATTAAACCATATCTACTACAAACTAACTTTGAATCAAAGCAAACAAAACAATATACTTCTATATAATCAAAACTAACAAACTTTTCTACAAACAAGCAACAAGCAAGCAAAATCACCTTGCTCAAAGCTCTTTTCAGGTTCTGGAGAGAAAAAACTTAAAAGGGTAATGGTCTAGTATATGATAGTGCACCCTTGAGGATGTTACTATATGTATATCCTCTACGTTATGTGTGTTCAAGGCCTATTTATAAATATATTTATTTGTGAACTTTTTCTAAATAAAACATAACCCTTTTCTATTCAATTTGTAAAAAACCCTTTTATATTATACTCTTTTGTATATATGAAATATATAAAAATGATATTTCAAAAAGATCTTATTTTGAACCCACGTGATCCACACATATATTCATGAGTAACTTACTCAAGAGTGTACCCTTGTTTTTCGTAAGTTTAGCATCAATGTATCACTAAAATGCTAAAGCTAATAGCAATGCTTTAAGAAATTGTGATATTGATGCTATCATATATTGACCGTATTAGAACTTCTATTGGTGATGCTAATAACATGTAATAGCTATGATATAAAAAGCATTGGATATGAAGCGTTGATACAAGTGAATGTTCTTATTGTGTTCATGCAATAGTCACTTGCAAGAGAGACAATCTCTATGTGGTAGCAAGATGTATGGCACATTGCTAATATAATACATATATAGAACTCTAACTATGGTATTTTCTCTAGTTTTTCAAGTCCAAGATCTTAGACTGGGATCTGAACTTGTATATATCGTTTAATCATCATCTCGAGTTATATGATTGTGATGTATTGTGCACATATATATGCGCATTTATATTGATCTTAGAATATTCCTTTAGTTCCTACTTTTACACGTAATCTTACAAGTGGTAGTAGAGGCACCTGTAAACGCGCGAATGGCAATCACCTCTATACTTTCATTCTAAGGTAGTGATTTGGATTTGCGGATTATCCTTTTTGTAAGAGGCCATTATGCACATTGCAGTTTCTGTCCTTCTAAACCTCCTGCAAGCATTGCATGTTGCTTTCCAACTTCCAAGGCTCGCATGGGCTCACTCTTTTCCTCCTGGCTGATTGAGAGGGTCATTTCCATGTGAGAGGGATTGAAAGTCATTAATTACGTATTGAGCACCAGTATTGGTAAAGAGGAGATTGCCCAAGATTGAGACATGGTTTGGTTTTAGGCATCCAACATGCTCGGCCCATCTTGATTGTAGGGTATATGACTGTTAACCATGATGCCTGTGAGTACTATCCCCGATTGAGGCGGGACTGAGAAATCCTGGAGAAGGGTCTAGCATCATCTTGAGGGGATCTCCCTTGGTAGCAAGCCGAGGTCGAGAGCGTCGGTAGGAGGTCCGAGGAGCTGACGTGCTTATAGAGAGCAGACGGGGTTCTCCATCTAGGGATGAACCAAGGGAGAGGCGAACGGATAGTTAGCTTGCGCCTTCTATCGCGCAGCTCAGGAGCTTCCCTTTTGAGATGGTCCTGCATCTTCATAAATATCACTATAGGACACGCGGAGAAAGGCAACGTAAATACGGAGTGACTCTAAGGTTTAAGGTGGGATCGTATCGAGATGGCTAGGAATTAACGAAAATAAATATTCACCACAGCACACGCGAAGAAAGGCAAGGTAAAGATGGAGTGACTCTAAGGTGTTTGGACAGGATCGCTCAGTTTCGTTGAAGCTAAGCCTAGCATAATTTGTCAGGCTTATAGACCTCTCTAAATTCCCTGTTTCTGTTAATCAAACACCGTCAAAATTTCACTAAGATTACATTATGCGTTGTCCAGCCATTGAGAATGGAGGAATTGATGACAATATTTAGACACGACGTTTTTTAGGGGGTCGGCATCCATTACATGGCAAGGTGGGATCGTATCGAGATGGCTAGGAATTAACTTGCGTTGAGAGCGTGGAACTAACAACGAGCGGATGGTGTGAACGGCCTCGTTTTTAAACCCGTGGTAAACGATGACACGACCAAACCATCTATGTGCAGCACTCTGATGGCATATGGCATAATGGGATTGGGTTCACCAAGGTCCATCCTTTTTCTACATACGTGTGGGAAAGGCAACATGAAACAAAACAGAATATAACCACCTTTCCAATTTAGCGAATGTGCTGTTTAGTGGGATTATGGATACGAAATAATTAAAGAAACAGTCCCGTTATATACATGTAATGTAATACGACACAATAGAGTACTATACAGGGATAAACGTATACCCTATAATACGCAGATACTCACTCGTTCAACTAGTGGTCCGCTCGTCCATGTTCAAGCTCAGGTCTATGTTCAGCACTCATAGCTTGAGATTGACTTCACCAAGGTCCTTTAGCCACATACGTGTGGGAGGGGCAACATGGACAAAGTCGCAAAAAACGATGTAAAAACGTTTCCAAGTTTACGAATGTGTTTGCTGTGTAAGATACGCAATACAGTAGGATGTTCTAGTATATAAGACATTGACTCGTTTTCGTAGTGGTTCTCTGGTCCACGTCCAAGCTAGGGCCGACTTGATCATGCTGTGGTAAAACTTCTTCAGGTCGTTTTTCATCTTCCTTCATTTCCTCTCCCGTCTCTCACTTTCAGGACTCTACTTTCCTCTCAGTAGTACCCTTCTTTCATCTCTCCTCCAAGGCTCCATCCTACTGCACAGGTCACGAGCCTGGTTTAGAGGGTTGAGTACACCTTCGTCGAAGGTCTGATTCCCTGTCCTTGTCGGGGCTCTGGCAGCAATACCAGCAGCAGCGGCCAAACAGGATTATCAATACATCAAAGTGGGATGCCCGATCCAGCGCTGCGTAGCGGAAAAGGGGGAGGGGGAGGATTTCTTGAGCATATGCATATATGTCACATATCTGCGTTCATAGACTCTAGAGGCTAGCGTTATCCATATATTTTTGCTCTCCGGAGCAGGAAGCGGCAGCGTTGCCGGGCTCAATTAGGGCCGGCAGCGAAAGGATGCCTGCAGGCGGCGGGGGCGGCGGGCAGCATCGACGTCATAATCGTTATCATCATCCTGTTCATGATTGGAGTGCTTCATGGCCGAAGGCGCTGATACCCGCTGGTTTCTGTGGCGTGGAAGACGGCTGCGGAGGCGGCCCCTGGCCTTCCAGGAAATACGCCTGCAGCTTCTGCAGGCGCGAGTTCAGATCTGCCCAGGCCTTGGGCGGTCACATGAACGTTCACCGCCGCGACCGGGCCCGCCTCCGCCAAGCGTCCCCTCCCACTACTTCCTCTTCTTCGTCGGCCACTAACGCCGCCGCAGCCGATTCTCAGGAGTGTCACCCTCCCATCACCATTTGTTCGGCTTCGCTTCCTCCTCTACCTGTTGTAAATAAAACCAGCTCAGGAGGGCCTTCCACATCCCTCAATTCGTGTAGTCCTTGCGGCCCTGCCCTCGCCCTCTCCAGACTGACAGCCTTGTCAGCCCTTTCCGATCCAGAGGTAGCGCGGCCAAAGCAATTTAGTAATCACACATCCCTCAATCCATGTAGTCCTTGCGGCCCTGCCGGGCTCGCTTTCACGAGAGTCACAGCCTCGTCACCTGTGTCCAATCTAGGGGTACTGCAGCCAAAGCATTTAAGCAATCACGATGACGTAGGCGGGCCGTCCACAGCAGCTTATACCTGCAGCAGCTCCGTAGGCTCGACTACGTGCCTACAACTCATGTGCTCCTCTCCAGCTGCTATTCACCGTGTACTGCAGTCGACGCCAGAGAGTTCTTGCCTTGATGATCACATGGCCTCGTCGACGTCAAGCACAGCTGCTAATGGAAAACATCATCATCGTCGTCATTGTATGGAGTTCGATGCAGCTGAGGACTTACAGTTGGCGTCGGCGATTACATCTTGCGGACCGACGCAGAGGAGCTCCCTCATCGCTCCGCTGAAGCAGGAGACACATTCGAAGAACAGTAATAGCACCTTGAAGCCCTGTGCTGATAGCTCTTCGGGCATTCAGCCCTACCTGCTGCAGCGCTGTCACAATTACATTTACTGTACTCCTCGCAAGGACTACGTCGATGACATCGTCCAGCATGAAAGTGCTACTCAAGATAGCTTAATCAAAAGTCCTGCAACAGGGTTGGACTTGGAGCTACGCCTGGGCCGGAAACTGTCTTGATATCATTAACATTGACGCCTCGCCTCATTCAATAAGTACGCATCTCAAACTGGTATCACCAATTAATATAACTGGAGTTGTACAAACGAATACTTAAAGCTTTTATTCATTCAATATTTTCTCTATTCACTGACTGCATAAGTTCACAGATACAGTGCTGAGTGAATGCTTTGGACGTAGAGCCTAGTGTTGGAAATTCAGACTGGGTTATAAATTCGCACTTCTGGATATAAATAGCCTAAATTTGAGGGGATGCCCAGTTATGTCGCTTGAACTCTGAGTCTCTTACAGTGCCATTAAACGGACATAGTTATGAAACTCAAAACACCGAGCAAGACCCTTGGGCTTCAGGTTCATTGTGCCTCAATGGATCAATACCCTTTCCTTTATGGAGAATCTCCCCTTAGACAGACAAATTCAGGAGACCTAATTGAAGTTGTACTATCAAGCTAGTCATGTTTTGCCTATAGAAATTGGGACTTGGGGATGTTAACATAATGCACTCCAATAAGTAGTAATGTGTACCCATTTAGGTGCTTTGCTCGACCATTCAATACTACATTTGAAGCTATATCTTTATTATTGTTGTTCCACGACTTTATTACATTCTTAGAGTGGAGACTTCAAAGTCCTTTCTTTCTTAGTTTGGTATAACTTTACATGCTTTTGATGGTGAGACTATACAAAGACTAATTGCGCTAGTCTTTGAGGAAACCATTGCATTGAATTGTTCCTAGTGTAATTAGCCGTCTTGTGCCATGCCTTGAGGAAGGAAATTCATTTGCAAGGTGAAGTCCATTTGGTTGGTCGTTGTACATTTTCTCCCTTGGTCTTCTACACATGCAAGTTCCCTAATGAAGATCTAATGGCTTGCTTTCATGTTTGATTGCATTCATAGACAAGTCACATATTTGGATTGTTTTCCTTTGTCTTTTAATTACAACATACTTGGTTTGTTTTGACTCGGGAAAGTCTTATGAGTAGCTTGACTTGTTATATGATTAAAGGTGTAGTCTTGTTGCATAATTCCCCTTTTATGGTTATTTTTAGCTTATTGGAAAGCTAAGATACTTTGAGTGGAGTAAACTATATCATGAAGTCTTCACATTTGAAGTAGATGTGTCATTGACTCTTTAAGCCAATCCCTACTTCATTGTCCTTTGGAATTAATTTGTTTGGCAAGTGGAAATAAAGCATTGGTGAATAGCTTAATCTTTAATATATCTTGCTAGATTTTCCCTCAATCGTGACAAGTGTGGGAAAGATGGGTAATGTGGTGTTGTGCTAAGTTATGCATGATAATAATGTAACGCAAAGACATAATTGCTAACTAATAATGAAATATTTGAGGTCAAATTGATTAGCTCTACAGCTTAAAATAGTTGAGGCACAAATGAACTTGATAGAAATCTATTCTTTTTGTTGAACTTTCAAATAAATACATCAATATGTAGCTTTCTACATTCATCCTCTTTGTCACTTTGTTTGTAGGTTTTAAAGTCAACTTTCCAGACTAACATTCTCTTTATGAAACAACCACACCCTCATCAAAAGAGTTCCTATATATTTTTCCTTTTCCCACTATTCATACAAACATGGTCTAATAGACTTGCTCTTTAGGCAATCTTAACAAGCTAGAGCCTCAAGTTTTTTTGCATTTGCGCAATAGTTATAGAACATAAAATAAGATATGAAAGATCTACGAAGGAAACATTAGAAAGAATATATATATATCTTCTCCTCTATTAAAACAAGAGTTGCATTTGCATAGGACCATAAGCCAATTATACATTGTGCATTTTCTATGAATAGGGGAAGAATAGACTACATAGACATTTGCTACAAATAAGCCTAGCACCTAGCATATGCTATCTTATAGCAAGGGTAAACATTAGGGGTGCATTTTAGCCCAATGTCTATTTTCAGAGTTCTTTTGGCTAATAGGGATAGAGTTTGTCTCAAAAATTCAAAAGATATAAGAAATTGGATGTTTTTTCTCAAAACTTACCCAAAATCATGCAAAATTAAGTTTCTTTTAGCAACATTTTTCTCCCTTTTCTTACTCCTAACCTTTGATCAACAAAAGATTCACCACATATTTACATTTAAGAAAAAATGGGGATCCCTTTATTTTTACTCTGACCCTAGTTTAGTATACCATAACTTGTGCTTAAGCTCTTTGCCCATAGCATATCCCTTTATGCCCAACAAACGCCTAGCCTAGGCTAGCTTATGCATATCTAAGGTGTATGCATAATCTATATCTAGCCGATATGCAACCTATGCCTAGACTATGCTACCCTAGATATATGTCTAGCTCATGTCTTGTTGCTAAGCCTAGCTTATGTTTAGTCTAGCCTAACCATAGCCTAAGCCTAAGCTCTAGCATATTAACCTAGCCTAGCACCTAAGTGTGAAGTCTATAATTCTAACCTAGCATAGCCCTAGCCTAAAACCAGTGTATGCTTATTTTATCCTTGTTTATGCCTAGAATACACCTTTGTATATAGATGCTAGGCTAGGCATATATAGGCTAGATTGGGGTAGACTAGGGCTTGGATGTGGCTCATACGGTTCTCTTACAGACTTGTTTTAGTCTCCTTTACAAAGATGTGATAAAGGAAAATAATTCCTAGCGTAAGTTCTAGCCTACCTTATATATGTCTGCTAGTGTGCCTTATATATGTCTACCCTAGCCATGAAAAGTTTAGGTTTAAGCTAAACTTCACCTAGGTTAAAGAAAATGTATACTAGGATTAGGCTAGGTTACACTTATACTTATGGTAAGGCTAGGACAGACCAAGTTTATGCATAGAATGGGCTTGAAGTAGTGTACAGATGTAGACTAGGCTAGGCTAGTTAAGGTAGGCCTAGGATAGATTTACCAGGCAATGCTATAAAAAAGCTAGAGCTTAGGCTTAGGCTAGAGTTCAATTAGACCAAGTGTAGTTTATGAATATGCTTAGGCTAGATTCAATTAGACTAAGCTTAGGTTATGAATAGCATAAGCTAGTCATATTCCTAGGTAAACATAGCCTATGCATGCAAATAGGCTAGTCTAGGTTGCACATCATTTAGGTATAGGCTATGCATATGCATTTGGATAGGCATAGCATGAGCATAGGCCTAGTTAGGCTAGGTGTTATAGTTGCCTACTTGAAACAAACACAAAAGGACATTAGTATGCCTCACACATCAATTCTTACCATGTTTCTTGCCTATAGCTTGGTTGGACAAACATAAAAGCACAAGGATATATGCACGTGCATACACATATCAAATCTTATTGATCTCATAAAAACTAGAAGCAATAGTTGCACCAAAATAGAAACCAATACTCACAAAGTTGTGCATTAGTTTAATGTTTTTCTAGAAACCTATATAAATGTGTGTATGAATGTGGTTAATAGCATGTTGAATCTTAGACTCAAATGTAGTGCTAAACATGTATATAGTTGCATGTGAAAAGCATTTTCTCACATGTTAAAATCGCAAATACTAATATATGTGCATCCTCCAAGAAAGAAAAAGCAATGCCAGTTTCCAGGAAATACATTTAGTAAAAGGAAATGAAACATCTATAACCATGAAAGAACAAATACCCTATTGGTCCAAGTGGGTTGGGAGAAGTTAGAGGGTTGCAACGGCAAGCACTTATAGAGATGATGAAATGGGATAATGCAACTAGCTACAATGCCAATACTAACATTGTTATGGGCTTTCATTTATACGTCAACTTATAGAGATAATGAAATGGGATTATGCAACCAATGGCAATGCAAGTACTAACATTGTTATGGATTTCATTTATATGTCAACCTTACCAACAAGGAATTCTAACATTCATGCTATATTACTTTGTTACCAAGGTGATGAAAAAAGAAAAATATTTATGAGTAGTGCTTAAGAAACACTACTCCTTTTTTATTAAGAAAACAAATTTAGGGGCACATTGCCACAAGAAGATGTTTCCATCTATATTTCTCTTCTCTTCCTTTCCCCCCTCATTCTACTCTAGTCTCTCTTGTGATATTTTCTTCCTCTCATCCTCTCTCTATCTTCCTCTTAGTCTTGGGGAAGAGAAGGGTGCCATTCTTTTATATTGAAACTATTTTAGTACTCTAAGTTAGAACTACATTGGTATTATAAGTTATTGTTCAATGTTAGAAAGAAGTCTTCTCTAGTATCGATGTCCATTAGTACTATCTATGTTGATTCTCCTCTTTGTTAGTACTATTTGCCAGTAGTCTTTTACATTAGCACTTTTCTATGGTAGTCTATTATATTAGTATTATCTATTAGTACTATATCTTATCCTATGTTAATGTTGATTAGTATATTTTATGCTAGTTATCTTTGTTACTCTATGTTAAAACAAATTAATAATGGTACTCAACATTAATACTGTGGTAGTACTACATGTGTAAGTATTTTCTTACTTAATACTCTTCTATACTAATACTATGTTGTAAGAGTCTTTTGTATTAGTACTCTCTATTGGTCTATGCCACTCCTATGTTAGTACTCTATGATAGTGCTATTGTTTAGTTTGAGTCAGTACATGTGTGTGAGTATTGTGGTAGTTAGTTTTGACACTATATATATGAGTACTATATGGACATCAATGTTATTATTATGTGTGTAAGTACTATGTTTAGTTTGTGTAGGTACTATGTGTGTGAGCACTATGGTACCTTGAGTTGGATCATGTAAGTACTCCATGATGGCACTCTTTGTTAGTGCTTTCTGTACATTGTTAGTATGATATGTGTAAGTAATATGTTAGTCTATGTTGGTAATGACAAGTGTCTAATACCCAATAGGGAAATGCTATGGAGGTACTTTGACATTGGGCATGATGAGGGGGAGTATGGTTGTGTAGATAGTGCTCTAACAACTAAGAAAGTGAATGAAAATGGTGCCATCTTGTAGAATGCCCACAATGTTGTTGAATGATTGACTTGAAAGATGGATGATGACAGAAAAAAATGGATTTTTATGGAGATGAAGATGAATGATGTAAATAGGAGCAATGCATGTATATCCTTTTTACACAAATACGCTGCACAAGTTTTGTTTTTAAGTTTTTAATGATTTTGTATCGTTTGTGTTGATGAAATTTTTGACGTGCATTAATATAAGCCATGTGCAGTCATGGAAGTTGGATAGGATGAAGCCTAATAGAGAGTTGAATTTAGTTACACATGGAAGCAAGGTGATGTTGTCTACTCAAACTAGCATGAAAAATTGGCTGATTTTTCGGATGTTGGAGACCATTGGTAGTTCTAAATTCTCCAGTGAACATAGAAAATGAGGATTAGTATATTGTTCCATGCAAAGAAGCCAAGACAAACCTCTCAAAGAAATTGAAGGATGCCTAGGGAAAATTTTTTAACATTGGCGACATAGTGGTGCAAGGTATTTACTATGCTAAGCTGCCACAATGCAAAAATAGTTATGCCTTGCTAAGGGATGCACCTAAGCCTATGTTACATATTGATGCATTAGTTGCAATATATATTCCAATGATACAAGCAAAGCACAAGGTAAAAGGGTACACAAGAATTTATTATGTCCCTCAAGAGGTGTATAAGTGTATCCTCAAGAATGGTCCACTTCTTACTTCATATAATGCAAGCACCAAATTCAAAAGGCTACTCAATTTTTCATTTGAAAGGTCTTAGAGAACCCCCTATATTTCTTTGTAAACAGATTGGAAGGTTATATAAATGTTTTCTATATTTTCTATAAAATTGATGAAGGATGATATATTTGAATCCTCCTCTAGAATGTGAGTTGTAACAATACTTTCTTTGGTGATGTGGCTATATATTAATTAGTAAATAATTAAATATGTTAAAAATCCCTTTTTAAAATGCACATAAGGTAATTTAATAATGCAAAGAGGACTTTTCCATTGTCTTTTTATAAAATGCACACAATGTAAATTTAGAATATATGTATTCTTTTTAGCAATATCAATACACGTAACTTTTGCACTTAACAAGTTATAATTGGTTTTATCAAATGAGCACTTGAACATTAAAAACTTCTTCAAGGAACTACATGTATGGATGCTGCATGAATTAGCAACAACAATGGTAAAGGAAATGGTGGGCTAGTGATTGAATGCAATTGATAGAGAAGGAGGATACACACCTAGTTGAAACTAACTAGGACATGCAAGTGATAAAAATATTTAAATGGATCCAGTGAAATGATGATGCTTTATATAAAGGTAAATTTTATTTTGATTATCACTATACTAAGAGACTTCTTCTTTGGCATGTAGAAGCAGAAAAGAGAGAACTATCAATCAACTGGTGAAACATGTATGGAAGAAGTAGCAAGCTGAAGTGCATAAAGGTCAAAGCTTAGGCTATTTTGGAATCAATTATAGAGGAGTTGAAACTTTGGAACATCATGGCCATCAATGATGCTACACCTCCAAAGAAAACACTAAATGAGGTTGTTGCTAGGACTCCTACTTGCTCTTTGTTTTTCACTATCACCATTGTTATTTGTATCTAGCCACTATATAATTTTACCTAACTGTAGTCTCCAAAACTATAATTATCAAGCTATCCAACTTCTCTATCTTTAAAATTATATAGTTCTATAAGTGTCAAGTAGTGATCATTCCCACCCTAAGTAGTGGTTCATGTAAGTATTTCATGCCTCAGTACATAATGCTCATTTTTAAGAAAAGTCTTATCTTACCAAATGGCTTAGTACTTGCTCTTCGTTTTTCACTATCACCATTGTTATTTGTATCTAGCCACTATATAATTTTACCTAACTATAGTCTCCAAAACTATAATTATCAAGCTATCCAACTTCTCTATCTTTAAAATTATATAGTTCTATAAGTGTCAAGTAGTGATCATTCCCACCCTAAGTAGTGGTTCATGTAAGTATTTCATGCCTCAGTACATAATGCTCATTTTTAAGAAAAGTCTTATCTTACCAAATGGCTTAGTATTATGGGTGGTATAATACCATGGGTTAGTATTGTGGATACTATATAGTACAATGAGTTAATCGTATGGGGATCTAATTTTGATCCCTACAAACATTGAGTATTGTTGCATATTCTGTTAGTACTAATTATTATAGCAAGTTGGTAGAGCTTAGCAACAATGAAATAGAAAAATGAAAGCTTCTCATTCTACTTTGTTTAGTGCATCTCACCCACCTTTCACTTGTGTTGTACTCCTAGATTACTGTGCAAGAGGTGTAATATCGACACGACTACCTCTTTTTTGTCTCCCCCATGTTCCATAAAAACCAAGGTTTCATGTAGAATGAACTTTAAAGGTTAAAAAATCTTAAAATTTTCAAAGTGATGATTTAAGTATCAAAATTTTTAGTTTTAAAAATGATAAAAGAATGGTGAGTAAATCTCTTGTCATAGAAAAGCAATAAATGAACATTATTCATTAGTCCAAATCAATCTCATCAAGTAGTGATCGTGCAAATGATAGGATGCATCTTTTGTTGAATTGATACTTAGCAGACTTACCAAAAGAACTAATAAATAGTAGTAACAAGATCCATTCTTGCCAATGCACTTGCAACAATATCAAACAAAACAACCAAGCCAAAATGCATGTAACCTTCTATGATGTCTCATCTAGATCAGTTGAAGACAATGTATAGGTCAATTTTGTGTAATGTGCTTTGCAACACAACAACATCAACTACCAATTTCCACATGAATAAATCTCCAAAACAACATCAACAACCCATCTCCATGTGATTTAGTCTTTGTGGTCCCTTTCCATAGACCAAGTTTTCCAATAGAATTCCTTAAAACCTAGATCTGAAATAATTGGGAGCCAATGAAATGTAAAATACATTTCATGCAAATTTTATTGAATAACATCATGTTATTCTTGTTTGAGATACAAAAGATAAAGCTTACCCTTCTAGGGCATGGATAATTGATGTTAAGGAATTCACCCCTCTCTCAATTTAAATGGATAGATGACTTTGACCCCTTAGGGTCTAAACCTTCAAAGATACTAGTTGTGATAAACTATCCAATGCTCCCCTCCATATGCAACCCTTCTCAACAATATTGGTTGTCTCCGTAAGTAAACTTTCAAGGCAAAGATTGACCCATATATACTAGTTGCCTCCCTAAACTTTGGCATTGGCTAAGGGAGGTATATCTCTCAAATATTTGGATATGCAAAAATCAAATTTTATTTGAAGAGAGCTCAAATGACCTACTAATTGGAATCAATTTGGATGTATACTTGCAAGTATATATAGAGGATGATAGTCTAATTCCATAGGATGAAGAATGGCTAGAAGAGAGAAAGAGGAAAGTGAAATCTAAAGAACTCATTAAAACTTTAGCCTAAGGTACAAAGTAGAGGCAACTTCAAGCTCAAAGGCTAATTTTTAGAGGTTTTATTTGTCATTTGGCTAAAATGTTAGGCTTGAAAACTAAAAAAATAGTCACAAATACAAAAATGTACTTATTTTAGCCTAGAGTTGTTGGAAAAGAGCTCAAACATAGTGTTTTGTCTTCACATTTTCCTATTTTTTGAAACTCTTTACTATCGACAACCAAACATTTGGCCACAAACTAAAAACCATGGGGATTACTTATTTTTACCTTGGTTTTGCACTAAACAAAATGCTAAAGTTTTCTTGAACAACTCCAAAGAAATAATTTCAAAGGAAAAGGGGATGAATCTAAAGTTATGAAATTCATCAAGAAATGTTTAGGTCCATCTAAATCTCATAAGAAGAGGCTACCATTCTTTTCAAACCTATCATAATTCGCTAGATAGATTAGTAATATACAATAGAATATTACATATTTGTTTCATAAAAAACTTAACTTCTGAAATGGTCAACAAAGAGATTGATCTTCTTTTTTCTGCTTATATCTATCTATTCATTAATCAAGTCTATGTTATTTGATCAATGTGACTATGATTATATTGATTAAGTTCTTAATTAGTACTTGGCTCTTATCTTGATTAATTCTACTATCATTACTTGTTTGGAATGGACACTATTAGTCCATCAATTAGTATATCATAAAAATCCATCTACTAGCATATAGTGCCAACTTGAATAATAGTATATAACACTATTTTATTTTAAAATATTACTAACTTGAATCATTAAAGGAGATCTACATAGATATCATAAAGTTCTAGAATGATATTGACTTGAGCAATACTAAAATGAATACCATATTGGGGAATATGGGAATTTCCCATAAGTTTGGGACACATGGTCAAATCTTTGGATTTGTCATAACTTGAGCTCTATAACTTCAAATCGAGCACTCCATAGCTCAATAGATTCCATTTTTCGAGCACTTTCGAGTGGTAGGTTACATCATATGGTTTTGAGAAACTTATGGGCATGTTATCCGGGTGCCACATTTTTAGTATTAAAGAAATGGGAATTGGTGGGAGATTCCAAAACTCACTAATATTGTGTTAATGGTGGTAATCGAAATGGTATTAAACTAACCCAAATTGAATAATACTAAACTATTAAAATTGTAATGACTTGAATAGTAAAAAAAGATTTACAAAGCTATCTTAAAGTCACGAAAATACCGAGACCATTAATATTTAGATGAAAGGAAAAGGCAAATAAAACAAGTTACCACTAATTTGGTAAAATTTCACAAACGTGGCTACAAGCCACCTAATTGGCTTAGGTATTATATTTGACTATATTTGAAAGAATGTGTGCACATGATAGAAAATTTGGACAAGACTTTACATATATTGTTAGATAGAATAATAAAAGTCTTGGACCAAATTTAAGAGGAAACTCAATATTCTCAAAAATAAAATTTCAAATGCACATGAAAATTGGTCAAAATAGCATCAACAATGCTATTTAGAGCTATTGAAAAAGTTAGTAGTTTTTATTGAATTGCAATTCTCTTAATGGGAATACATGTCACACATATCAAAGTATGTTTCATGAAAATTTTCACCTAATTAAAAATATTTTGAGATGTTTTTGATTAGACGCACTACAAGTTTACAATTTTTTGCAAAAATGATGTGAAAGGTATATATGGAAATATACAATTCCTAGCTTGTTTTGACGCCTTCTATTATCTTTCAAGTATGGCTAACTTTTAGTCAAAATAAATTTTACAAAGAAGTGCATACAAAGAAGTACATGCACTCAAGGGGACACAAAATATAAAACACATGCTACCACTAGGATGGCTCAAGTGGCCAAGCAAGGAAGGGCTAATAGGGGGGGCATATTCAAGAAGTCCATCCAATAGTATACACCACCAACTTTGATGGTACTAACTAGTGCTAATATATAGTAAAATAATACTAAATTGAATCATAAAATAAAATCAAAATATGTATCATGAAGTTGTGAAATAAAACTAACTTAAATAGCACTAAAATGATATTAAGTTGAAATAGTATTTAAAAGTACCAAATTGAATAATATTAAATTATTATATTAGTGTTAACTTGAATAGTAAAAAAGGATTTATAAAGGTATCCTAAACTTACAAAAAACCCAATATTGTTAGTTGTTAGATGAAAGGCCAAGGCTAATAAGAAGAGTTAAAGAAAACTTCTATTACTACCAAGGAGCCCATATAAATGTGGCTAATTTTTACTCAATTTTTTTTTCAAATAAGTTCACGTGCTCAAGGGGATCTAAAATCTAGAGATTATAATGTAATAATTATATGAATTCTATCATATGAAGCCAATTTACAATATAAACTATATTTGCTCAAATAATCCCCTGGCAGTCATGCATTCGTCCATGTAGAGAAGGGGGTCTTTCCTCTAATGGAATTAGTGAGTTTGGGTGCAAATATCCAAATTATCTCCCTAATTCCTTGCTAATCTCTTTGTATTAGATCAACTTTGATGAAATATATGGTATATTGGATGTTTTCAATATCAATAAAGTCAACCTAAATTACATTCAATAAAACATGGAGGTCATCCATATTCTTCAATGTGTTCTTCTCAATAATAAATCATTCATAAGGATATCTTTAGAAAAAATCTAGGATAGTTCCCTTAGATCTATAAAGATTTAGCAAAAATGATGATTGTATCTCTAATAACACATTATTGCTCAAATGTCCATTATAGGTGATGATACAAGAAGTTATTATGATTGGATTCAAACACACCTCAAATAGGAAGCCATTCATGTGCAATGTATGTTGAGGATCCATGTGAATGTAGATATCAATGAGCACTATGAATAACTTTAGGTACAAAATCTCTCTAATCCACTTTGGTGATAGCTACTTGGTTGCTATACATAATCATCTTGCAACAACTCAAATTGAATTGAAAGTCTTGATCAATCATAGCAATTTATTTCTCTCTTGATTCCCCAATTGTGCAAGGAGAGCCTTGAGGATGCGACACACTTCCCAACTTTGTGGATCTAGTCCATTTGTCAACACATGGGGTGGAACCTGCTAGTAATCACCTTTTCACCATAACTCTATTAGCATTGAAAGAAAAGAAAACATCTTGCATGAACTAATGTTGAGCATTCACCTAAATATAGAGTTCAATTTTATTACTTAGATAAACAAAATATTAGTGAGTTTGGGAATCTCCCAATTCCCATTTTTTGAATACTAACAAGGTGGCACCCGAATAACATGCCCATAAGTTTCTCAAAACCATATGATGTGACCTTTCATTGGAAAGGGCTTGAAAAATGGAATCTATTGAGCAATAGATCGCTTGATTTGGAGTTACAATGTTCAAGTTATGAAAAATCCAAAGATTGGATCACATTCCCAAACTTATGGGAAATTTCCATATTCCCCAATATGGTGTTGATACACAAAAAGTATTAAATATACAAAGGAGTCACTTTAAAAAAAAATTCATACAAATGAAATCTCCTAAAAAAAGAAAGATTTCAATATGTTAAAAGGCCTCTGCTCAGCATTCAAGAGAAAGGGTGCATTACAAAAACTAAAATGCATTTATTAGAAAAGGAAATAGAGTTAGATATGCTAATTTGAAGCTCCATGATCTAGTTTTCCACATAGGTTTAGAGGCTGAGAAGCACTATGGTATAAAGGCGATGAGGTTTTATATTTCTAAACCTAGTAGGGAACAAGTTACACAATTTCAAATCGTCACTAAGGGATTATGCAAATGCCTCATGCCCCTTGGTATCGGTGTCCTCATGCTCCTTAGCATGCCCTTCTCATGTATTTCTTGGGTAGTAGCCTCATCATGCTCCATGGCAATGTCCTTAAGGAATGCAGCAAGCACCTCTTGCTACTCAAAAATGGCCTCCTCATCCTCATGCGCCTCTTTATGAACAGTTCATTCTTGGTTCTATTATGGTGTGGTAACCACTTCGACCTATATATTATCATGTTAATCAATGGAGTGACAAGGCCCATTAGAACTAGATCAAATGAAAATTATGACATAGAATTCAAGACTAAAAAAATTCAAAGATGCATTTCTTGCTAATCCTTTTTGACTATATAAGTTTTGTCATCTATTGTTTTTTTTTTGAGTGAGGATGATCCCTTGCACTTTAAAAACACCCTCATGGACAACCTTATTAGGAGCTTGACATGAGCAGCAATTAAACTACATGTAAAACACGATGCAAGATTTGAATATATTACATCAACTAGAATCAAAATCTAAAGTGTGCACCTTCATAGTGCATTTTCGCTTGTGGAAGAGGAGATCTACTTGACACCCCAACTAGGTGACTTTTATCACTATAACAACGCTTTAAATCTGTATTTGTGTACTTATGAATCTCTTCTTCCATCTTGCTCATCATAGGAATATTTTATATCCTCCATAGTATCCAAATCAAGGCTTCTTGCTTGCTTCTTTCTCTCCCAAGTCCTCAATGTGGAGGATTGACCTATGGAAGGGTAGGTGTTGAAAGGTGAGAAGGATCGAAGCTCGCTTGGAAGTGAGCTATGGCAAAGAGCAAGAGCAAGAAGAGAGAGACACAAATGGAAACTCCAACAACCACAATGTGTGGCCGGGCCTTCCTTTATTCAAACTCTCACTAAAAGAATAAATAATAAGTGACTCTGATGGGCGCCCGCCACCTGAAGTGTGTAGTGGCAGGTACTGTCAGTGTAGTAATACACAAGCAGCTAGGTGGAGGCGCCTTTACCCCTAACAACCTTCCACTTAAAGGTGAATCTGCCCCAGCGACATAGAAAAAGAAAAGACAGTACAACATATACAACAAGATGAGGAAAAAGACGTCATCTCATCTAATGCCCATCAATCTCCTAAGGAAGGCAAAGTGCTTGATAGTGAGGCTTTTTGTGAGCAAGTCTACAGGATTCTGCTCAGTTGGAATCTTGACAAGGTCAATAGACCTGTCCTCAATGATCTCGTGCGACTAAAGTGATAACTCACCTCAATATGTTTCGTCTTTGCATAGAAGACTGGATTCTTGGCCAACTGAATGGCACTAAGAAGAGAGAGACACAAATGGAAACTCCAACAACCATAATGTGTGGCTGGGACTTCCTTTATTCAAATTCTCACTAAAAGAATAAAGAATAAGTGAGTCCCGCCACCTAAAGTGTGCAGTGGCAAGTACTGTCAGTGTAGTAATACACAAGCAGCTAGGTGGAGGCACCTTTTTCCCTAACAACCTTCCACTTAAAGGTGAATCTGCCCCAGCGCGACAGAGATAAAGAAAAGACAGTACAACATGTACAACAAGATGAGGAAAAAGACGTCATCTCATCCAATGCCCATCAATCTCCTGAGGAAGGAAAAGTGCTTGATAGTGAGGCTTTTTGTGAGCAAGTCTACAGGATTATGCTCAATTGGAATCTTGACAAGGTCAATAGACCTGTCCTCAACGACCTCGCGACTGAAGTGATAACTCACCTCAATATGTTTCGTCTTTGCATAGAAGACTTGATTCTTGGCCAACTGAAGGGCACTCACAGAATCCGAATGCAATGTAGGCATATCATTTTTTATACCAAGTCCTGCAATCAAATGGCCTAACTAGATAGCCTCCTTGCAAGCCTCTATGACTGCAATATACTCGGCCTTTATAGTAGAAGGGGCCGTACACTTCTGCACCGTAGACATCTAAGAGATAGCCCCTCCAACATAGGTCAATACATAGCCTGATGCCAGGAGGCATATTTCATGGTGGATTCCGTGCCACAATGGATTCCGTGAGGTTTTACAGTGGATTCCGTAAACTTTTATTACCGGGGCTCATACACAAAGTGGATTCTTTGTGCGAGAAGTCGATGGAGACGTCTATCCTTTTCGGGCATTTTGTTAATTTGATGTGTACATGGGTGATTCCATAGCGGGTGATTCCGCAAAATACATATTTAATTAATAAACATTTATGAGTTTAGAGTGCGCACTCGTAATAAATTAAGGTTAGGATTGATTTCTAACCAATTGATTTATTTAGTTGAAGACTACTAGGTATTCACTTTTGTCGGTTTGATTGTATTATTTTACTAACGATTGTGAATGCTTCAGTTGATGTGTAGAGATAGCAGCAGTGGCGGTGGAAAGCATTGGAGGATAGCATGTATTCCAGTTATCGTCAATATTTTGATGGGCGCATACCTTAGGCATGGTGCCTATATTTTGTCACACCTATTTATCAAGACGTTTGATATTTATTTATTATATTTTGTATGTGCATGGACACATGATTTAGATATTTATATTTGGACATTGTATTTGGATACGCCTGACTCCTTCGGCACCCATTAGCTTTATTTCTATTTGGCACTAATTAAAGCAAACTCAAAAGCCAAAAGCATGCTATTTTGTAATTTGGGCTATTATTTGAGCTTGAAGATGATTAATACATAAAATACATGCTTTGTGGAGCGCTCACACAAGGCATGGGGGGAGATTGCACCCAATTGGTTTCTTGTTTATATCGTGCAAGTCTTCTACATTGATTTGTGTGCAAAAAGTAGAGTTCTTTTATTCTTGGGGACGTTCTAACGCTCACTACGCGCACTTATGGCATCCGATCTGTGCACCAGTGGTATCAGAGCGAAGCTGAGATCAAGAGCTTCCAATCGCTTACCATCTTGCGTAAAGGCGGAGCTCCTAGAATGAACGAGCTCTACAATCAGTTCATCGCAAACAATCGATACGGATGACTTCCTGACGGTCAAGAACCTCTATCTGCATCCTCTGATTGCGAAGGACTGGCCTGAGGAGGCGGAGGACCACGTCAACATCTCCTTCTACAAGTCGTTTTGAACAGAGATAGTAAGCTTTACTTCCATAACCAAAAGTTTAAAAAACTTTAAAATAAAGCTTAGTAAGCTTATAAGAAGCTTATAAAAAGCTTCAACCACGAAAATTCATGACGGGCGGCAACAGCATGTCGACGTCAGCAACGGCGTGAAAAACGGCCCCCCGTCCTAAATCGTTGAACAGATCATATTGAAACTTAGTTACTTAAGCTTCTTAATTCACCAAGTTATCCAAGTCCTCCAAGTTCACTTATTTCTGCAAGTCACAAAGGTTAATCAAGTCACCACAGACTTACTCCAACTATTCCCATAAAGGCTGTTCACGCGCAGAAGCACAGAATCACAGAATTGCTCTCTAGAAGACCCTATTTCTATTTGCACACTTGCTGAACTAGTTTCAGCAAACGTAAAAGTTCATACGCAGGTCATACAAAGATTATACGCAACTTCTACGAAGATAACGAATACCGCAACCGTGAAAGCCAAACAAAATATATAAGCCTTGTATACCCGACTTTGAGCTACGCTCATCCTGCTAATCAGATTTTGAGAGTGTGAGGTCTTTTGAATTTTACAGGATGACGGAACAAAATTGGACGATTTAATGGCTAAAGGCGATCTTCCCGAACCAACGATGGAACAAAAATTGGATTTAATATGATGCAGCTTGATAAAGAACGAAGAGCCCGACAAGCTTTGCAAGTTCAATTGGCCAATTTGCAACGATCTATCACCGAAAAAGATGGACCACAACTCGAAGATCTTATACGATGTACCATCGATGTAACGCTCAAAGCTTAATCCATCTGCAAAGAAACAAAGATAAGTAAAAGAAATTTCAAATTTTGTACTTTCAATGGATCTCGAGATGGAAATACTGTACTTGCATTTATCAGTCAGTTGGATGATTACTTTCATGAAGAGGCATATGCTCAGAAAGACAAAATTAAATGTTTCACTAATCATTTAGTCTATCGAGCATCTCTATGGTGGACTGTGGTTCGTAAGAGCATTGATTGTCCCACTACCTGGGAGATTTTCCAAAAGAAGTTTTTGCAGAATTTCCTTCCTCCCCAATTCCATGAAAAAGCCATAAAGCAATGGGATCTTCTACAGTAAAGAGAACGTGAACCTATTTCCCAATACACTGAACGTTTTTGGAATGCCCTACTGCAATTACGCATGCTCGAAGATGTACCTGAAGTGACTCACAAACGCAAGTTTATGTCTGGCCTACTTGGACATTACTATGTTGAAGTCAATATGTTCAAGCCAAAAACCCTTGAAGATGCAATTTCTTTGGCTCATTATACTGAAGACAAGATTCGAGGAAGAGACAAGCGGCCACAACAATTTAAAGCTAATGGTAACTATGGTTCCAAGCAATTCAATTCAAATTTTCAAAGATTCAATCAAAGTCGTTTTCTTCCATCTTCATTCCGTAAGTCTTGGACATGACCGCTTGCTTTGCCATCAAATACCAATCCAAACCCTAAGCCATCATCACAGCCAAATCCCAATATTCCTAAACTTCCTGCCATTGCAAACAATGTATCTAAAGCCAAACCTATAGTTTATTACAAATGCCATCAACCTGGATATCTAGCAGCCAATTGTCAATCGAAAAAGCCACATGTCCATATCAATTATCTTGGAGCAATGGAAGATGAAGAACGTGAGAAAATGCCTGACTTTACGAAAGATGATGATGACATTGGTACTACTTCGGATACTTTGCCAGGTATGCCAACTCCACATTCTTTGTTGACAATGAAATGTTTTGTGCATGGTAAAGAAAAGATTATTTTGCATAATGATGGTAGCACACATGATTTTATTTCTGTAGAGTTAGTGAAAGAATTGAAATTACAAACTGTTTCTACACATTATCGCATTAAAGTAGCATTCCTAGGCACAAGATATAATGGAACACAAGAGGTGCATAACTTAGAAATTAAAATTGGTGAATACATTGAACAAAGGAATTTTCTAGTTGTACATTTACAGTCTAGTGATATTATCTTAGGTATGCCTTGGCATCATCAGTATAATCCTGACATAGATTATTCCACGCATTCAATTAAAATTTATTTTCAAGGAAAACAAATTATATTGCATGGTATGCACGCTTCTAATAATTTTTCAATGCTTACTCATACCCAAGCTAAACGTGCATTATGTAAAAGTAGTAAATCTTATTTAATTTGGGTGAATGAACTTCAAGTTAAAGAAAAACATATGTATCCTAGGCATAAATGATTTTTTGCTCAATTTAAAGATTGTTTTGCTTATGATTTATCACCTGGACTACCACCTTCACGACCTGAAGATCACAAAATAGATTTAATTCTTGGTACACAACCACCATGTAAAGCACCATATAGGCATAACCAAATTGAACAGAAAGAAATTCAAAATCAAGTAGAAGAATTGCTTAATAGAGGATTAATTAGACCTAGTAGTTCTCCATTTGGCGCACATGTATTATTAGTAAAGAATAATAATAATACTTATCGCATGTGCATAGATTATCGTGCCCTGAATAAAATTACTGTTAAGAATAGATATCCGATTCCTAGGGTAGATGATCTTATGGATAAACTACAAGGTTCTACCATATTCAGTAAGATAGATCTTAAATCTGGTTATTATCAAGTTAGATTGGATAAATCTGATATATTCAAAACTACATTTAGAACACAATTTCAACATTATGAATTTCTAGTGATGCCTTTTGGATTAACTAATGCACCTGCTACATTTAGTCAAATGATGAATCGCATATTTTTGAAATATCAGCATTGTATTATAGTATTCTTTGATGATATCTAAGTATTCAGTCAAAATGAGAGCATTATGAACACTTGTCTTTAGTTTTCAAGTTGTTGAAAGATAATCAATTGTATGCTAATCCAGAAAAGAGTGAACCCTTTCAAACAGAAATTGAATATGTAGGTTATATTGTTTCATCAGAAGGTATTAAGGTTGACCTTAGAAAGATAGAAGCAATTTTAAACTGGCCCATACCTAAAAATGTGCATGAGTTACATTCTTTTCTAGGTCTTGCTAGTTTTTACAGAAAGTTTGTGCGAAATTTTTCATTACTTGCATTACCTCTGACTAAACTTTTAAAGAAGGGTATTGTTTATCACTGGTCTGATAATCAACAAAAATCTTTTGATTTATTGAAACATGCATTATCCCATGCTCCTATATTACAACTACCTGATTTCAATAGATCATTCTTTTTAGTAGTTACTGATGCTAGTGGATCTGGAATAGGAGCCGTACTTATGCAAGATAATCATCCCATAGCCTACTCTAGCTGTAAACTGAAACCATCCGAACTTAAATATTCTACATATGATAAAGAATTGTTAGTTGTAGTACAAGCCTTACGCCAATGGAAGCATTACTTAATGGGTTATGAGTTTATGATTAAAACTGACCAACAAAGTATTAGACATCTCCTTAATCAACCCCAAATATCTGATAGACATATCAAATGGGCAGCTTTCATTCAGAGTTTTTATCCCCTTATACAATATCAACTAGGAAAAGAGAATGTAGTAGCCGACGCTTTAAGTAGAAGACCGACAATTCATAATATTTCTGTCATATCATTTGATTCTCTTATCCCTATGAAAGATACTTATCATCATGATATTACTTTTTATGCTGATTGGAATAAATTAGTTGCAAATAATTGGATTCCTATTGATTCATTGTCTTACAATAATGGATTCATGTTTTATGAAAAGAGATTATGTGTGACAGTTCCATTCAGATCTTTTGTTTTGCATGAGATTCATTGCCCTCCATATCAAGGTCATAGAGATATTATATCTGCTTTGCGTACATTGACTGAAGATTTTTATTGGCCACATATGGACACTGATGTATCTAACTTTGTTTCTGAATGTTTAGTTTGTCAACGAGTTAAAAGACACCATGGTAAACATTATGGTTTACTAATGCCATTGTCTATTCCATCAAGACCATGGGAATAGATTTCTATTGATTTTATTACTGGTTTACCTAACACTAAAGCTAACCATGATATGATTTGGGCTGTTGTAGACAGGTTTAGCAAACAAGCATATTTCATTCCATGCAAGAAAACTTTAACTGCATCTCAAGCAGCTCAATTGTTTTCGAAAATTGTTTTTACTAATCATGGTTGACCAAAAGTTATTATTTCTGATCGTGATTCTAGATTTTGCAATAATTTTTGGATTACTTTGTTTGCTAACTTAGGAACAAAGATTGATTTTTCATCTACATTTCATCCTGAAACTAATGGTCAAACAGAAGCTACTAATAGTACTATTTTAGATCTTTTACGTGCTTGCACTATTTCAAAACCACACACATG
Source organism: Lygodium microphyllum (assembly GCF_053477565.2). Classification (NCBI taxonomy): domain Eukaryota; kingdom Viridiplantae; phylum Streptophyta; class Polypodiopsida; order Schizaeales; family Lygodiaceae; genus Lygodium; species Lygodium microphyllum. Next base: position 175,540,155 of record NC_141136.1, read on the forward strand.
GGATACGGATCTACATTTACTTCAGTTTGCATATAACAATATACCACATACAGCTACAAAGAAAGCACCATTTGAAGTTATTTATGGTTATAGATTGCCTACACCTGTTGCATCATTATCAAATAAAATTTAAACTGCTGATGATATTGCTAACATGCACGCTAATATTTTTGATGAAGTTAAAGATATTCTAGATATTTGGTCAAGTTTAAAAAACATCCTATTGAAGAGGCCCAATGGATGCACACTAGAGATTTAAATGCTTCCCCACTCTGTTAGCTCCACATTGAGCTAATAGCAATTGAGGACAATTGCTATCCCACCTTGGGGGTATGATGCCAGGAGGCATATTTCAGGGTGGATTCCGTGCCACGGTGGATTCCGTGAGGTTTTACGGTGGATTCCGTAAACTTTTATTACCGGGGCTCATACACAAAGTGGATTCTTTGTGCGAGAAGTCGATGGGAATGCCTATCCTTTTTGGGCATTTTGTTAATTTGATGTGTACATGAGTAATTCCATAGTGGGTGATTTCGCAAAATATATATTTAATTAATAAACGTTTATGAGTTTAGAGTGCGCACTCGTAATAAATTAAGGTTAGGATTGATTTCTAACCAATTGATTTATTTAGCTGAAGAATGCTAGGTATTCACTTTTATCGGTTTAATTGTATTATTTTACTAACGATTGTGAATGCTTCAGTTGATGTGTAGAGATAGAAGCAGTGGCGGTGGAAAGCATTGGAGGATAGCGTGTATTCTAGTTATTGTCAATATTTTGATGGGTGCATACCTTAGGCATGGCGTATATATTTTGTCACGCCTATTTATCAAGGCGTTTGATATTTATTTATTATTTTTTTATGTGCATGGGAGCATGATTTAGATATTTGTATTTGGACATTGTATTTGGGTACGCCTGACTTCTTGGGCGCCCATTAACTTTATTTCTATTTGGCACTAAAGCAAACTCAAAAGCCAAAAGGGTGCTATTTTGTAATTTGGACTATTATTTGAGCTTGAAGATGATTAATACATAAAATACATGCTTTGTGGAGCGCTCACACAAGGCATGGGGGGAGATTGCACCCAATTGGTCTCTTGTTCATGTCGTGCAATTCTTTCACATTGATTTGTGTGCAAAAAGTAGAGTTCTTTTGTTCTTGGGGACCTTCTGACGATCACTACGTGCGCTTACGGCATCCGATCTGTGTACCATAGCCTCTCTCCTTTCTCTCTCCTCTAGGGTTTCTACCCTAAGGATCGCTCGCTAAAAAGATGAAACTCGATTTGAGTGGAACCCTAGGACGGACGATGTCGGTCTAGTGCAATCAGAAATAGATTGGATATGAAGACGCCCTAACCCTGTTTCCTATTAGCAAAATCATTGATAAACAACACCCAAATCGCATCATTCAAATACCCCACCCCCTACTTTTAGGTAGTTAATCATGATTCCGTGATTAGAAGACGTTGTTCGATGGGTAAAGTAGTCCCATGGATTAGATGCAACACTTGTACTACAAATTGCAGAGTCGCATGATCTTGTGGTTTGATCACAAGGAAATGGCCAAATTCCTCGGAATGAGATTGGGAGATTCTTGCGCAAGTTTATCTTGCAAGAGGATGAGTAGTCATCTTGTTATAGCACCTTTCTTGGGAAAAGTAACCAAGATAAGGGAATTAGATATTTGCTTGGAAGCAAAGGACCAATCAATAGTTGGGAGCAATATATTTTCTGTTAATAGAACTTAAGGTATTAGTTAAGTTGGGTTAATAGCATACGGCCCTAACCCAAGGACATAAGGGTTAACAAACAAACCCTTGGGGATCTTGCCAAGTCGAAATTAATCCCGGATCAAGTGCTAGATGCATTCAGAGAGAAGGATTCACTCCTTAGCAGTTGGCCAAATAACGACCACAGGAAATGATTGTGCTTGTAACAGTTTAAAGAGCATTGTTTGCTTTGTTTGCTCAAGGAATTAAAGGATGAAAAGATATCTAATGCTTCATGTTGAAGGCCTGAAGGGAGAGACAGCCTCAGTTACCCCCGACTAACTACCTGACCCTAACCAAGGGGATTGTTAACCGCACCAGGAAGGTGGACCGAACCCGCCACGAGAGGTCTCTCGGTTGAGCGCTACTTGGAGCAGGAGGACGCTTGGGTGCCAGGGGGGCTCTCACTGTAAATCCCTTACCTTTCGGGCCCTGCACAAGAGGCCAACGTGACTTGGGATTGGATCTCGAGGCCCGCATACTAGTCTATGGGCTAAATCTTGGATTAGTAATCCCTGTGGATTGCTGGATAGACTTCGGGCGGATTATGGATAAGCCTACGGGCTGGACTTTATAAATGTATTCCAAATATAAATATGATAACCTCTTACAAAGGAACTTGTTTGACACTATTTTTCTATGTCAAGTGCTAAGATTACGCGAAGGAACCAGTGCCTAACGGACTAATTAAGGAAGCTGCTTGATGCATGTCCAACTAAATGTGGTAGGTAATTAGATAAGTAAAACAACTTGAGGAAAGTGCGGTGGATGTGGCCATGGGTCTGTCCTACAGATGGGTGGTCCTCATTGGTCGAGAACTTTTCTCAATCATGATGGAAAGCAAGAAGATCGTTTCAAAGGAAATGAATAGCAAGGGCGCTAACCTAGACCCTAGGTTATAATAATCCTGGTTTACGTTGTTTTAGGGGAACGAAATGGGGCTATGCCTTATGGCAAAGAGGTGGAGCTTTGCATCCCTCTCGTTTCCTATTCTCCTTGAACCAAGTGCAACGTGAATCCACTTCGGCCCTGGCGTTTCTGCGTAAGGTAATTCACTCCAGGGATCGACGCTAGTTGCCATTTAAGAAATGACCACTAGGGAAAACCTTGATTTCAGGACGGTCCTAAGTGGGAACGGCCAGAATACTTCTGCTACGTGGCAGACGCGGAAAGTCCTAGATCACAAACCCCGTGACATTCCATGGGAGTGCTGGGTGGAGCTTTCTAGACCTCCTTTTCGATGGACTGCTAAGACGTGTCTGGAAGGGAACAGGTGGACACGTTACAAGGCTGGACTTTATGGATGTATTTCAAAGATAACCTGTTGAAAAGAAAACTTATTTGAGATTGTTTTTCTATGTCAAGTGCTAAGATTACGTGAAGGAACCAGTGTCTAACTAGATAATTAATGAAGCTGTTTGATGTGTGTCCAACTAAATGTGGTAGGTAATTAGACAACTAAAGCAACCTTGAGGAATGTGCATTGGATGTGGCTATGGGTCCGTCCTACTGGTGGGTGGTCCCGGTTGGCCGGGAAGTTTTCTCAATCGAAATGGATAGCAAGGAGCTCTTCTCGAAGGAAATGAACAGCAAGGGCGCTAACCTAGAGTTTAGGTTACTAAAATCCCGATTTATGTTGTTTTAGGGGAACGGAATGGGACTATGCCTTATGGGCAGAGAGGTTGAGCCTTGCATCCCTCTCGTTTCCCATTCTCCTTGAACCAAGTGCAGCATGAATCCGCTTTGTCCCTGGCGTTTCTGCGTAAAGTAGTGCGCTTGGGGTTCGACGCTAGCTGTCGTTTAGGAAGGTGACCATTAGGGGAAACCCTGATTCAGGTCGGTCCTAAGTGGGAATGGCCGAAATACTTCCGCTAAGTGGCAGACGTGCACTACAACAAAAAGGCCTTATAGACGCACATTTAGACGTGATTTTTGAATATAGAGAAAATCTTACGAGCGCGTCTATCCGCCCGTCTATTTACGTGTCTACCATTTCGCGTCTATAATCGCATGTATCAACGAATTTACATGGAAAAATAGACGCACAATAGACGCACATATACACGTGCATATAGACACGCTGATAGACGCATTTTTACAAGCACTGGTAGACGCGAACGGAAAACAAAAAATGACATTTAAAAAAAAAAGATATTTAATTTCTTTTTTAAATTTGAATTATGGAGCGCGTGTATAAGCACATGTAATCTGCACTGTAGACGCGCGTATAAATGCAGATTATCTACAATTTAGACGCGCGGATAGACGTGCAAAACAGAACTGGAAAAAAAAACCAGAGAGCAACCACATGCTCTCTAGTTTTTTTTCCCCCTCCCATACATCAGATTGTGCATTTGGGAAAAGGACAATGTATTTTACGGGCACGAGAATTGAAAATAAAAGTCCATGTATTCATTATAGATCAAAAGCATTTACATGGGAAGTTTAAGTGCTTGCGACCTAAAGCGTGGCCGCAAGCAGTAGGCTCAAAGATGGATCATACATATACAAGAAAAGAAGGCCTCATGAGGAGGTATGGTGCTCCTCTACGAATCTGAAGAGGAAACATCTTCGCTAGTACCACCATGGCTACTAGCGTCGCTATCCCCCTCCTCGCTATGCTCCACATCCAGGTTCGCCTACACACACAAAAGATCAAGGTTGCTTACATAGACATGGTGGAGAAAAAGTTATAATTAGCTATACTTTTAATAGGAAAGTAAGAAAAACATACCTCCTCTGACTGTCGAATCCTCATGGCCTGGTTGTATTGGTCCTTAGTGATGAGACCCTCCTCATAGAAGTGAAGCCATGTGGCTGCGGGGTTATGGCCTCGATAGTAACCTACCTCTCTAGGAGTAGGTATCCTACCAACAATGGTAGTGTGCAAAACAATTATGATATATACAAACAATTATGAGTCACAATATATTAGAATAAAATATATAAATAATTGAAAGAAATATAAATTTTAAAAAACTAGAAATCAAAATATACTTACAAACTCTGACTCCCATGACTCTCTACCGCCCGATCTGTAATGCAACGATCCCATGGTTTCCATTTGGGTCCGTCGTGCCTCTGCGTGCTGGTGACTCTTCACTTTCTCTGCTGCTTTCTTCCACTCTATGCGGTGGCACATAGGTGGTTGGCTATAGGCTCCACGCCCCTCCTTCTACCTCCGCAGTGAGTCCCTGGCCCGTGTCATGAGGTGGGATCTTTTGTTGTGAAGCATATCCCTCACTTTTGTGCGTCCCCAATCATCCGAGAATCACTGACCCTCAAGATTTGGGTATCTCCTATAGACTGCCCTCAACACCTCCTACCACAAGCCGCTTTTCTGATTTTTGAAGGCAATGAAACAATCTTTATACGTCGCATGCACGACGTTCCTCATGTACGCCATTACATCCCTTCCTTCATCATCATGAAAGATGCCACTAGCATCTGTAACTCTATAGTACTGGCGTACAACCTCCTCTACGTGATCTACTGGTAAGGATGATTGCTCGCCACCTCCTAGGCAACCCCCACACAGGCCTCGTCCTCCCCCTTGACTCTCCCTCCTCCCTCTCTGTCGACTACCCTCTACCTCGTTGGACGCACAAGCTTCTGCAGATGCACGTGCTTCAGGCAATGCACGTACAGGTGCTGCACATGGAGTACCTGCAGATCGAGTACCTGCATATGGAGTACCTGCATGTGGAGTACCTGCATGTGGAGTTTGGGAAGTAGTGCCAGGCAATGACGTTAGAGGCGTTCCAGATATGACACTGAACACCTCGTCCACTGTGGGAGAGCGGCCAAGGTGTCTGGTTATCTCTCCCATGAAGTCTTCCCTACTAGGAAAACCTCCAAAAAATGCATTGACCCCCCTACCAAACGAGGCTAATGTATCATTGATGTGATCCAAATCCGGGTTATTGCTAGATGAACCAAGATACGACATCTGCAAGAAAAACACAGGAAAAAGACAAATTTATTTGCATACAAAAAATCATATATTACCTACATTTTCAAAGAGCTTTCTTTAGACATTGAGCATAAAACTTAAGTGATAATGCTTCTCATAAACAAGAAAACTGATAAACACAAACATGGGATTGGTCACATTCATCATTGCAAAAATATATTGTTTACTATCAGAACTGGGAGACCTGGCACGTGTATCCCCGCGTCTAAATTGCAGGTTAGACGCGCCCTTAGACGCGCTCCCAAAGTCAGCCTTCTGTCCAGTGCGTCTATATTCGCATCTAAGATACAGTACAGACGCGCTCTCAGACGCACATTCCAAGTCAATGCTCTGCATGCTCGTGTATCATCGCGTGTAGACTACAGAGCACACGCGCCAGCATACGCGCCCTCAGATGCTAGGAGAGGAAACATTTTTTGCGTCCATATCTGCGTCTACACTGAAATGTAGACACGCTATCAGACGCGCTCAGTCGGCTGATTTTAGCCCGACGACCGCCATTGATGATTTACAAAATGCAATAAATAATGAAATCACAAATCCTAGATACACAGACAGAGCAAAGAGAGAAAGAGAGAAACAGAGAGAGAGAGAGAGAGAGAGACTCACCTTGGGTGTTTGGTGTGGCGGGTGGTGGCGCTTCTTCCTTCTCCTTCTTCCTCTCCTTGGTAAGTTACCCTCCCTTGATGCTTGCTTGCTTGCTTGCTGCTTCTTCTTGTTCTCCTCTCTCTTGTTCTCTCTTTCTTCCTCTCCTTGGCTTTCCTTTTTCCTTTCTTGTGTGTTTGAAATGAAAGAAGAGGTGAGTCATGAGGAGATGAGGCATGAAGAGACTGCATGTCGGCTAAACTCAAGCTTCAGAACCGCAAAAAATGCAGGAAAGGAAAGGCGCAGTTTGAAAAGAAATGATTTAAGTATGGTTTGAATTTTAACGTGTGCGTCTATTTTTGCGTGTATATACGCGTCTATTGTTCAGATAGACGCGAGTACAAACGCGAACATAGACATGGAAATAGACGCGTAGGTAAACACAAATATAGACGCACATTTAGGCTTTATCATAATTTTTTGTTTTTAAGATAAGTTTTAATAGTGAATTCTTATGATAAGTTTTAATGCATTTATGATGATTTTTGTGTATTTAAAATTGAGATCTTATGTATTTTAATTTGATGTTGTCATGAATTAGATTTAATCATGTCGTCGTCATCACCTAGTGTGGTGCATGATGCTGATGAGTCAATGAGCACATCCTCAAGTGAGGATGAAACATTGCGTCTTCATAATCGAGATGCATGGCTACGACGAAAAATTAAATGCATGTGTGATTGTTGTCAAGGGTGTATTTTTCAAGCACGTTGAATTGCAATGTCACACCTCAGTTTGTATGGAGAATGGGACCGAGAAAAATCACCAGTATTCATTGTTTTTTTTTACCACTAAGATTGCTAGTCTATGTTACGGAAATTATATATCAACGTACATGAAACTCCCTTTTGTGGTTGAGCAGGATGCGGTGCCACATCCTCAGATGCTCCCTCCTGGGCATCGAGAGGCTGCAAAGCGTCGACGCGAGGAGGCAGAGTCTTCAAGAAGAGTAGAGACTGACGACCATGATAGTAGCCCTCATGAAATGCCCCATCAAGTCGTAGAGGATGAGATTTTGGACAACATGGTACACCATCTATTTTCCCAACTGGTTCAGGGAGAAGGTCACTCTACGAAGCCAGATGATCCACTATATGTAGCATCATCTACTCCGTTGTATGAAGGTTGTACGTACTCCGTTCTTCGTGCGTCCCTCGAGATACTTAACTTGTAAACAATTTATGGATAGAGTAATTTCAGTTTGGATGCGTTATTGAAGTAGATATCAATTCAGTTTGGCTTATAAATCATAATATTAATATTTCCATTTAGAAATCTGACAGAAATATATGACGTTGGTGGTTTTTTAACTCACTTTTAAAAATATATGTAGGTTATTATCACAAATGCTTCCAAAAGGAAACAAATTGCCAACTAAGAGAGAGCAAGCAAGACATTACTTGACATCTCTGGGAGGCCTCGATTATGTCAAGATCCATGCATGTGTCAATGATTGTGTCTTATTTCGTGGGATTCATGAGTTCGCACGAGAGTGTCCTGTTTGTGGCGAATCAAGATACGAAGTGGAGATGAAGTCAATGGATGTGCCTCGCAAGGTTTTGCGACATTTTTCGATTGTTCCACATATAAAACTTATGTTCAAGTGTAAGTCTATTGGAAAGCTCATGTCATGGCATGCTAGTCATCGTTCAAGTGATGGAAAATTGAGGATCCCTGCAGACACACCGACATCGCAACATATAGATAATTTGTGGCCCGTTTTCAATGAAGAGCCAAGAAATTTGAGATTTGGTTTAGGTATGGATGGAATTAATCCATTTGGCATCAAAAGCACATCATACAGTGTATGGCCAGTGGTATTGGTGAACTATAATATTCCTCCATCCATGGCAATTAAAAAGGGACATGTAATGTTGTCCCTTCTGATTCCTGGAAAGCACAAGGTAAAAAACATGGAAATTTACTTAGAGTCTTTGATTGAAGAGTTAGAAATGTTATGGAAAGGTATTGAGGTGCAAGATACAAGTGCATCTACATCCCCTAGAGATTTCACATTGAAGGCCATATTGTTGTGGACCATGCACGACTTTCTAGGATACGGAGAGTGTTCAGGTACATGTATATAACTCTATATTTGAAATTCAAGACTTGAATCAATTGCATTTTATGAATTCACTTGTTTTTTCAGGTTTAACCACGTCAGGATATCATGTATGTCCTATTTGCGGTCCCTCTCTAGTTTCCTCTAGGCTGGCACGTTTAAAGAAGGTTATCTACGACAATCATCATCGATTTCTTCCTATTGACCATCCCAAATATGTTCTCCCTACTAATGGAATGACTCCACAATCTCTAACCATTCGAGATTGGAAGGAGAGATGGATCAATGCCGATAGCCACGCTCCACTCGTCATGAGTCTATAAAAAGTGCATTTCTCTTGATTGACTTTAAAGTATTTAGCATGATGAATTGTTTATATAATATATTGTTTGTTTGTTAGGTTCTCTATATTTTTTCGTCTTCCGTACTGGACTAAACTCAAGATCAATCACCTGTTGGACCCCATGCACATATTCAAAAATGTTGTATCTACATTATGGGATCACTTGATAGGGGCTCGTGATTCAGTTAATGTAAGGGAGGATTTACGTAACATTGGTCGCATGAGACGATCCTGGCCACGCATTGGACCCAGAGGAAAGATTGAGCTACCCCATGCACCTTGGATGTTGTCAAAGGATGAGGAAAAAATAGTAAAGGAACAAATATATAGCTTTCGAACACCCACAGGATGTATGAGATGTCTCAAGGGAGCCTTCATAAAGAAAAAGAAAAGAGGTGTGAAGCAACTATCTGGTTTGAAGTCCCACAATTGGCACAAAATGATTCAAGTAAGGGCATCTCTAACCATGAATATATAAGTAATTAGTGGAGTAACTATGTGTAAACTTTGGGGTATGATGACTTTTTCCTCAACTAGTCATTTGATCTATGAATATTGTTTACATTCAGTTTGTACTTCCTACTAGCATATCCCATTGTGTATCCAAAGATGTATGTGATATCATTTACAAGATGGGAGAGCTTGTGAGGTGTGTATACATTGTATTTTCTCATTATATATCTTTGAATTTCTACACAAAAATAAACAATTCTCAAATACATCTTGACAGATACGTGAGCTCGAAGGAAATTGATCCAAACACATTGCAAGATGCTCGAGTATTATCTGTTGAGGTGGTTTGTTTGGTAGAGGAAATTTTTCCTCGATCCATTTTGACTACTCAATTACATTTACTCGTACATTTGATTGATGAGATCGCACTTTGTGGGGCAGTTCATGTAAGGTGGATGTTTTTTCTTGAGCACTTCATGAAAACCTTGAAAGATTTTGTGAGGCAAAAAGCACGGCCTGAGGGAAGCATGGCTGAGGGTTGGTTAGTGCAATCATCCCTTGTTTATATCTCTGAATATCTTGCTGAAGTGGATCCCTCTCAACCACGACTATGGAAAGATAATGAAGACTTGAGGATGACCTCTATAGTACCTCAAGGAAAAGGAATGAGTAAAGTGCTAACAAAAGAAGAACTTCGTAAGTTAAATAGTTTTTGTGTGCTCAATAGTGATGTAATGAGCAAATGGGTGACACTATATAATGAAGCAAGGGCAAGAAGAAAAAGTGAAAGACAAGAATTTTGCACTAGATATGGACGTAATGTCTCATTTCCAGATCATCTAAATGTGCTCCCACGTCATATTGATATAGATTGGTTACATGAGGAAATTGAGAGAATGGAAAAAGAGGAGGAAATTAATATATCTCAAGAAGAGTGGGAATACGCACAAGGTTGCTTATCAAAGTTGAGACATACTATCAATTAATTTATTTCTATAAGTTTTATTTTATATCAATAATTGACATGTTTGATCTTTTATCTTTTACTACTAGTGCACATTATTCAATGCACTTTGGTGTGAGGGTAAACATCTTTGAACTCAACGTATAGATGAAAAGAGAAACACCCAAGATTGTGGTGTCCTTGCTCACTTCGAGAATGCCAATGATACCATGGAAGATTATTGTGGCTTGATCCAAGATATTCTGAAGCTTGACTTCAGACGATTCTTTATATATGTACTGGATGTGAAATGATTTAAAGAAGTGGTAACAAATGGTGAGCATTGCACAATCAGACGTCATCCAAGTGGTTTTGTAATCATTGACTCTACAAAATTTCACCAAAACAAGAATGACACATTAGTACTACCTCAACAATGCGAGCAGGTATATATGCAAAGGCTAATTTTTTTATATGTATACATGTGATACATATACACAATATAATAAGTAAAATTAAGTTTTTTGCTTTTATTTTTCAAATACAGGTTGTGTATCATCCAATGGTAAACAATAATCGATGGTGGTATGTCATCCCTATATCTAATCGTTCAAAACCAATATATGGTAATATTATCGACATGGAGATAGCAGATGACAATCCAACAATTAATGATGATGTGCATGATGACACCATAATGGATGATATGCGTGATATAGTACGAGATGAACCTCGCGAGGATATTCAAGGAAACGCAGAAGAAGACAATAATGTGATTGTCGATGATATTGATGAAGTTATTGAGCAATATAGCAACACATCTGATAGTGGGATAGACTTATTTGTTTCGTTACCTATTGGTAACATAGACCTAGAAGTAGATAGTTTAGCAAGGGCTGATCTCATTGAAGATGAGACGGATCATTCACTGTAACATACTTAATTTGCTTAATGATTCAATGTGTATTCCTAATTCTATGGTTTTTATCATGCGCACACGTGCATACTCAAGAATCAATAGTCAATTTTAAAGCTAAATTGAAATTTCCATGATAAAAATGAAGTATTTTTTATCATCTTCAAGTAGAGAAATTACGAGATACATATTGCAATGCTTGCTACTAATTGTAAGGTTTATGTCGCTTGCCGCTAATTACTTATATCAAGCTTGTCAACTGGAGAAACTGCCATTCATTAGAGAGCAATGAAAAAGTAATTATTAACTCTATTTTTTTAATTCAATGATTCAATGTGTATTCTTAATTCTATGGTTTTTATCATGCACACACGTGCATGCTCAAGAATCAATTTCAGGTGGTTAAATAATTATTAACTTTGGTTTTTTAATTATGTGAATTGCAATTTTAGGTGGTTAAATGTGTCTGCTAGCGCATCTATATTAGTGTCTATTTGCGCGGATATATAGACGCAAAATTCGCGTCTATTTACACGTACATTTACATGCACTTATAGACGCAATGATAGATGCGCCTGACTTTGTGCGTCTAACATGCGCATCTATGCCTCGTTTCTGTTGTAGTGGTGGGAAGTCCTAGATCAAAAACCCCGTAACATTCCATGGGAGTGCCGGGCGGAGCTTTCTAGACTCTCTTTCCGATGGACTGCTAAGACGTGTCCTGAAAGGGAACAGGTGGACACGTTACACATATGCTTTTTTTAAAGTCTTATAAACCCACTTGCATTTAATAGTACTACGTCTAGGCGGTAACTCTGATAGAGCCAATGTACCTTTAGAGAGAAGAGATATATATTGAGCTTCCATGGCCTTCTACCATTGTTCCTTTTGTGGGGATGACATGGCATCACTATAAGAGACATGGTCTTCACAAATATTGAGAGCATTCTCAAGAATATCAACATCATAAACATGACAAGCACCATGCTCATTATCAATTGGTAGATCAACATAATTATCAATGCCAAGGTTATCATTAGCAATAATAGCTTGACGTTGTGAATCCTGATTTGAAGAGTCAATAGTATGCCGTGAAGGAGATTCATGATCATATAGGAAAGGAAAAGAAGTCAGTAATGACTTTGTATCATCAATGGCATCTAGTGACCATGTCCGCCCACAGCATCCTCCTGATACCATGTGTTGTCCATAAGTTACTCATTGAAAATAACATCACCACTTATGATTACATTCTTGGAAGATGGATCATAAAACTTGTATCCCTTAGAAAATGTTCAATATCCAATGAAAATAACTTTCAAAATGGGAGGATCAAGTTTTGTGCAAGTCTCTTTGGGTACATGAATATAAACAATACATCTAAAAGTTCAAAAATATGAAGAAAAAGGAGTTTCACCTATCCAAGTAGTAATCGATATATTACCAACAAAAGAAGTAGTTGTAGGAAGATGATTTTGCACAAATACCGCTTTTAAGACTACTTCAACCCAGAAACATCGAGATAAGCAAGAATGAATTAACATACATCACATAACATTGAGAATAGTCGTATTTTTACATTCAGCAATACCATTCTAATAAGGAGAATAGGGAGCCATATATTCATGATGAACACCCTAATTATTACAATAATCATGAAATTAATTTCAAATGTATTCTCCACCATTATCACTATGAAGTTTCTTGATGCAGCAACCAGTATGAAGTTCTGCAGCTTTAGTCTTATAAACCCACTTGCATTTAATAGCAGTACGTCCAGGTGGTAACTCAGATAGAACCCACGTGCCTTTAGAGAGAAGTGATACATATTGAGCTTTCATGGCCTCCTGCCATTTTTCATTTTGTGGGGATGACATGGCATCATTATAAGAGATAGGGTCTTCACAAATATTGAGAGCATTCTCAAGAATATCAGCATCATAAACATGACAAGTACCATGCTCATTATCAATCGGAAGATCAACATAAAGATTAATGCCAAGGTCATCAGCAACAATAATAGTTGTAGGTTGTGAATCTTGATTTGAAGAGTCAACAGTATCCCATGAAGGAGGTTCATCATCATATAGAAAAGGAAAAGAGGTGAGTAAAGACTTTGTATCATGAACGGCCTCTAGTGACCACGTATGCCTAACATTCTCCATGCTCATTATCAATCGGAAGATTAACATAAAGATTAATGCCAAGGTCATCAACAACAATAATAGTTGTAGTTTGTGAATCCTGATTTGAAGAGTCAACAGTATCCCATGAAGGAGGTTCATCATCATATAGAAAAGGAAAAGAGGTGAGTAAAGACTTTGTATCATGAACGGCCTCTAGTGACCACGTCCGCCTAACATTCTCCATGCTCATTATCAATCAGAAGATCAACATAAAGATTAATGCCAAGGTCATCAACAACAATAATAGTTGTAGGTTGTGAATCCTGATTTGAAGAGTCAACAGTATCCCATGAAGGAGGTTCATCATCATATAGAAAAGGAAAAGAGGTGAGTAAAGACTTTGTATCATGAACGGCCTCTAGTGACAACCTCTGCCTAACATTCTCCTGAGAGCATGTGTTGATCATAAGTTTCTCACTAAAAATAACATCACGACTTATGATTAACTTCTTGGAAGATGGATCATAAAAATTGTATCCCTTAGAAAATGTTGAATATCCAATGAAAATAACTTTCAAACTAGGAGGATCAAGTTTTCTGTGAGTTTCTTTGGGTATATGAATATAAAAAATGCATCCAAAAGTTTGAAAATATAAAACAAAAGGAGTTTCACTTATCCAAGTTATAATCGGTATTTTACTAGAAGGAGCAATTGTAGGAAGATGGTTTTGCAAAAATATGGCTATTAAGACTGCTTCATCCTAGAAACATCAAGATAAGCCAGAAATAAATCAACATACATGCCATGGCAGTGAGAATAGCCCTATTTTTATGTTCAACAATGCCATTTTGTTGAGGAGATTAGGGAACGGTATATTCATAATGAATACCCTGATTATTACAATAATCATCAAAATCATTTGAAATGTATTCTCCACCATTGTCACTACGAAGTTTCTTGATGCGATGACTAGTATGAGGTTCTATAGCTTTTTTATATTGCTTAAAAGATAATCAGTGGTGTATCTTGAGAAATCATTAATAAAAGTCATGAAATACCAATATTGAGATTTTGATGGAGGAAAATGCCCACAAATATTAGTGTGAATAAGATCAAGAAAATCTCTAGAATGAGTTGTGGCGAAAATGAAAAAGGGTTTGCAAAAATGCTTTTCGAGTGCACAATATTCATAAATACCCATACGAGGATGAGCTTTGAATTCCATACCTTGAAAAAGGTCACGCTAATAAAGATCAACAAGCTTAGAAAAATTAGAGTGAACAAAGCGATGATGCCATATTTTCTTCTTCTTAAGATCAGGAGGAGCCATAACAACATTTGCAATATCTTCATTTAAAGATAACTCAAAAAGATTACCATTTCGAGGAGCAAGAGCTATGGTTTGGCCATCTTTCTCAATGTGACACTTGGCAAGGTTGAAATTGACAAAGAGACCAAGTTCCACAAGACTTGCAACTGAAAGAAGATTCCTTTGTAGATCTGGGACATGTAAAAATCCACGTAGAATTCTTGTTGAAGAAAGAGTATCGAGATATAAATTGCCTATACCTTTGACTTGGCAAGTTGTGTCATCAGTAAGATAAACCAATTTCTTAACAGGAATGGATTGATAATTATGTAACCATTCGGTATGTCATGTTTCCAGTAGCACTAGAATCAATAATAAAAAGAGATCCATCACAAGCATGAAGTATCCTTTTTGGAGAGATAGAATAACTCACATAATTTTCTTCTTCAATAGTGTTGTCATGTGTAGCAACATATGCTCTATTACGATCTGATTCAAAATGCCTCTTAAAACATAGATGGATTGAATGATCACTATTTTGATAGTAGTCACAAGGAGAATAATCTCTAGATAAACACTATTATTTATTGATAATACTATGTTCTTTATCATATTTTTTTTCCTAGAAATCATATGTAGTGTGACCATTTCTATTACAATAAGAACAATGTTTGTTAGGAAACTTGAGACAAGAGAAGTTACAACCATGACAACTCCTATTGGTAGAGCATGGAAAGGGATGCCTTCAAGTGAGTTAATCTTGTTTGATTTTTTCTGATTCTGTATCATCTTGTGAGATCATAACAGTTTCTTGATTTGTGCATCGTCATCATCAAGAAGCTATGTTACCAACAATTGCTTTTGTGGAATAGCATCACTAGCAATAGCAAGCTGATTGATAATGTTCTTGAATGATTTGATATGTGTCGTCATAGAAGTTTCGATGTTGTATTGTAGCTCATTGAGCTAACTACAAAGATAAAGTATTTCTATAATAGATCTCTTCTCAAAAATTGCTATTAAATACTTTCATATAACTTGTGAGGTTGAAAAATTACATACATCAAGCATAAGAGATTCTTGAAGAGCAAAAAGAATATACCGACGAGCTGCTTAGCGTGACATTCCAAGAAAACATTTGCGAGAAAGAATAAACGAGAGAGCAAGAGAGCTTAAAGCTTTGAGAGGGAGAGTGAGAGGAAGAGGGAGAGTGAGAGGGGGGGAACTCATCACCACCATCACTTCCAGTGCTGCTATACATGGAGAATAAAGAGAAGTGTGCAAGGGAGAAGGGAGGGAACGTGTGAAGAGAAGTACAAAGTGTTTCATCTTCAGGCCTTTGAGGTAGACAAATTGCCTCTTCTTGCTTTATTTTTGTATTCTCTTTGTTTTTTTCTTTGCAAAGATATGCATGGAAAGAGGGGAAGGGAGGGAGGGAGGGAGGGAGAAGAAGGAAGGGAGAGGAAGAGAGAAAGAGGGAGAGAAAGGGGAGAAAAGAAATAAAGAGAAAGAGGAAGAGAGAAATGAGAGATGAAGGGAGGGAGAGAGGAGGAAAAGTGAGAGAAACAACAAGAGAGAGAGAGAGGGGTAGAAACAAAGAGAGAGGAATCAAAGAAAGGGAAATAGAGAGAGAAAGAGGGGGAGAGAAAAAGAGTGAGGGAGAGGGAAGGAAGAGAGGAGGAGGAGGTAGAAAAGAAGGGTGAGGTAAAGAGAGGAAGGAGAGTGAAAAGAAGAGAGAGAGAGGGAGAAAGAGAGATAGAGAGAAAAAAATAGAAAATAAGAGAGAGGGAGAGAGAAATAGGAAAACAATGAGAGAATGAGAGAGAAGGTTAAGAAAGAAAAGTAAAGGGAGAGGGGGAGAGAGAGAGATAAAGAGAGGTGGGGTGACATTTCTTTCAATATCTTTGTTTTTCAAGATTTTTATTTTCTATCTTTGATTGTCTTTGCAATGAGACACATTAAGTGAGAGTGGGGAGGGAAGAAGGGAGTGAAATAGAGAGAAGAAGGAGGGGAATGAAGAGAGAGACGGAGAGAAATAAAAAAGGGGAGAGAGAGGGGCTTCATAAAAAAGTATCGAAACTCGAGCATGGCATTTTATAGGTTTGTAAACAAGAGAGAGAGAGAGAGAGAGAGAGAGAGAGAGTGTGTGTGTAACGTGTCCACTTGTTATCTTCAGGACACGTCTTAGCAGTCCATTGGAAAGGATGTCTAGAAAGCTCCGCCGGGTACTCCCATAGAATGTTACCGGGTTTGCGATCTAGGACTTTCCGCGTCTGCCATGTAGCAGAAGTATTCTGGCCGTTCCCACTTAGGACCGACCTGAATTAGGGTTTTTTCTATTGGTCATTTCCTAACGGAAACTAGCGTCGAACTCGAGTGAACTACTTTACACAGAAACGCCAGGTCTGAAGCGGATTCATGCTACACTTGGTTCGAAGAGAATGGAAAATGAGAGGGATGCGAAGCTCAACCTCTCTGCCATAAGGCATAGTCCCATTCCATTCCCCTAAAATAGCGTAAATTGCGATCATTTATAACTTAGATTCTAGGTCAGCGCTCTTGATGTTCGTTTTCTTTGAACGATCTTCTTGCTGTCCATCATGATTGAGAAAAGTTCCCGGCCGATCGGGACCACCCATCCGTAGGACGGACCTATGGCCACATCCTCCGCACTTTCCTCAGGTTGTTTTAGTGATTTAATTATCTAACACATTTAGTTGGACATGTATCAATCAGCTTCCTTAATTAACCCGTTAGGCACTCGTTTCTTCACGTAATCATAGCACTTGATATAGAAAAGCAATGTCAAACAAGTTCCTTTTCAACGGGTTATCATATTTATCTTTGAAATACATAAAGTCCAGCCCATAGGCTTATCCATAATCCGCCCGAAGGCTATCCAGCAATCCACAGGGATTACTAATCCAAGATTCCGCCCGTAGACTAGTATGCGGGCCTTGAGATACAATCTCGAGTCACGTTGGCCTCTTGTGCAGGGCGAGGGATTTACGGCCAAAGCACCCAAGCATCCTCCTGCTCCAAGTAGCACTCAACGGAGAGACCTCTCACAGTGGGTTCGGTCGACCTTCCCGGCGCGATTAACAACCCCCTTGGTTAGGGTCAGGCAGACAGTCGAGGGTAACTGAAGCTGGCTCTCCCTTCAGGCCTTCAATTTGAAACATTAGATATCTTTTTATCCTTTAATTCTTTGAGCAAACAAAGCAAAACAGTGCTCTTAAAACTGTTACAAGCACAATCATTACCATTGGTTGTTATTTTTTGCCAACTGCTAAGGAGCAAATCCTTCTTTCCGAATGCATTCAATACTCGATCCGGGATCAATTGCGACTTGGCAAGATCCCCAAGGGTTTGTTTGTTAACCCTATATCCTTGGGTTAGGGCCGTATCCTATTAACCCGACTTAATCAAAATCTTAATTTCTATTAGCAGTGAATATGTTATTCCAATTCACTGATTGGTCTTTTGCTTCAAGCAAATATCTAATCCCCGTATCTTGGACATTTTACCCAAGAAAGGTACTGTATCAGGATGATTACTCATTCCCTTGCAAGATAACTTGCATAAGAATCTGCCAATCTCATTCCGAGGAATTGGCCATTCCCTTGTAATCAAATCACAATATCATGCAACTCTAAATCTTGTTGCACAAGTGTCGTGTCAAACTAAGGGACTATTTACCCATCGAATGGAGTCACGAGATCATGATTAGATATAACAATCCGATCCTGATTGCATTAGGCCGACATTGTCGGTCCTAAGGATCCGAATTTCATATTTTTAGCGAGAGATTCTTAAGAAAAACCCTAGATTACTTCTCGCAGGTATGTTCCAATGCCCCTATATTCCGTGAATGTGGGCAAGTCTTTAGGGTATAGGAGTTTTAGCTTTGGTAATACAAGTGACTAGGTAATGTCCTCAATACGCTAACCCTAGTTAGCTCTTTGGGATATGTTGCATTGAATTAACCCTTTCTAAATTACTACCTCTCGGTTTTAGGTGTTTAGGTTTAAACCAATTTAACTTGACTATTCTTGAAGATAATTATGCTATCATTTCCGTAACCACATGATTCATTACCTACGTATAAGTTGATTTACAAACCCTAACTTTTTGAGTTAAGGTCAAAGCATAGGTTAAGTTATAGCATAATTCTAATTGATCATCCTATAACATGCAAACAAGATTCATGCTACTAGGCTTTAGGATTTTAAGTTTTAAACATGCAGTCTTTTTCTACTTTCATTTTTGAATGAATTTGTCGTATGCTAAACTTACACACCCTTTCGTTAATTTAAGTTTTTAGGCCACTTGCTTAGAGTTAAATCTTTTTCATGCAGCCCTAGCTATTTCCTACGGTTGCTAGCAACTTCCTATAACGAATCATTTTGAAGAAAATATGTTCAATAATGTGATATGGGGTTTATTCCTTCCATGCTGAAGTGTACTATCATAATTCCGTTTTGTAAAGATGGGCATTAATTAATCTAATTAATGCACAAAATCCACTTGCTAGACATGCATAGAAATCTTATGCTTGCTTTATTTATTTTCTTAAAAAATACTAATGACCGAATTCTTCCATCCTGAGCTATTTCTTTTAAATTAGTCAAAGTATTTAAATCAAAAAATGCATCTTATCTTCAAAAATGATACATGCATGATTGAACTATAACGACGTAAATCAAACTAGGAAGAAAAACTTGGACTTGTGGTGAAATGTCCACATGGTTGTTAGGAGGCGATCCTCCTACGGTTGCGCCTTGTGCCTTCTTAGGGGCCATCGTGAATTCCGCCTTTTCACCTTGGACGTAGAGTTATGATCTTGTCCGTCTCCTTCGTACACGAAACTCCCTTTGTGAATCGGCTTTAGAAGGCCTTAAAGACTTGTGGGAGTTGCAATAGGAAAGATTGTTTTTGATCCGGTCTTTGGCATATCTTCTTCCTTGATCCTTATCTGATAGTAACCAGACCTGAGATCAATCTTGGAGAATATCTTCGCACCCTGAAGACGATCAAGAAGCTCATCTATTCTAGGAATAGGGTACTTGTTCTTAACAGTTGATTGATTCAACCCTCTGTAATCAATACACAGTTGAAGCATTCCATCTTTCTTTTTTTGGAATAGTACTAGAGCTCCCCATGGTGAACTGCTAGGACGGATATAGCCTGATCTAGCAGTTGCTTGAGTTGCTCCTTCAGCTCAATTACTTCCGGGATGGACATCCTGTAAGGTCTCTTTGCAATTGGCGCAGCTCCTGACATGAGCTTAATCTCATGATCCACTTCTCTTTGAGGTGGGAGTTCTGTAAACTCTTCAAGAAATACGTCCACGTACTCCTTTAGCCATGAAGGTTCTTCACTAGACTCCGGCTTCTGATCTAGCTTATTAAGCTTAATCAAGTAGACAAGTAGTCCCTTTCTAACTCCTTTTATAATCCGAGATGCTTTGGCTAATTGAATTTTTGGCTTTCCAGCCTCACCTTGAGTTGTGACCAATTCCCCTTCATAGTTTCGAAAGGAAACTTGGCCCTTTCCATAATGAATGTGGGCATCCTTAGGTTTAAGCCAATCCATTCCGAGTAAACACTCATGGATATCTAGGTTCATGACTCTAAATTTGACCGAAGTCGTCAAGACAAACTATAAAGCCTCACACATTGCAAGGTTGTTCATCAAGGAGATATTCAAACTGCATGGGTTTCCTAGAAGAATCATTAGTGATCGTGATTCTCTCTTCACATCACACTTCTGGAGAGCTATCTTTGAAGCTATTGGGACTCAACTCTGTTTTAGTACAACTTACCATCCCCAAGCCGATGGTCAAATGGAGCGAGTCAACCAAGTCATTGAGGATATGCTAAGGACACACAACTGCCGTGAACCAAAAAGGTGGATTCAATACTTGCCACTGGTTGAGTTTGCCTACAATGCTTCTTATCAACAAAGCATTCAGATGACCCCTTTTCAAGCATTATACAGTAACGATTGTCAAAGTCCTTTAAACTTCTCAGACCCAACCCTAAGAGTTGAAGCTTCAAGGCAGATGCTGGAAGATATGGATGACCAAATGAAGTCAATAAGATAGGACATCCAAGCCGCCAAGGATAGATAGAAGGCATACGCGGATTTGAAACATCAAGATAGAACCTTCGAGGAAGGAGACATGGTCTTCATTCGCATACGCCCAAAGAAGAGTTCCCTATCCTTAGGAGATTGCAAGAAGCTAAGTCCAAGGTATTGTGGACCCTACAATAAGAGTTCCCTATCCTTAGGAGACATGGTCTTCATTCGCGTATGCCCAAAGAAGAGTTCCCTATCCTTAGGAGATTACAAGAATCTAAGTCCAAGGTATTGTGGACCCTACAAGATCCTCAAGTGCCTAGGACCCAATGCTTATAGACTGCAACTCCCTGAGAACCTAAAGGTTCATAATGTATTTCATATCAGCCTACTGAAGAAGTATGTACCTAATCCTAGCCATGTACTTGATGACCAACAAGTTGTAATGCCTAGCCAAGTGGTCCTTGAGCTACGGCCTGACAGGATCTTAGATGTTAGGGAGAGACAATTGAGATCCAAAAGCTTGAGAGAATGCCTCGTCCAATGGAAAGATTATCCTGAGGAGGATGCTACTTGGATGGATGAAAGCATTCTCAACCAACAATACCCCCAGTTCTTCTCGAGATGAGGACATCTCGATTCCTCCAAGGGGGAGAGAATGTAATATTTCCACTCAAAAATATTATTGAACTTGACTCCTCGCACGCCGCGTAAAACCTGTGCAAGGTGTAATATTTCCACGTACCCCGTACCGCAAATATTAACTTCCCGCACGCCGTGTAAACCCTGTGCAAGAGTATTTCCATACTTCGTGATTATTGGTAACCTAATCCACACCCTGCATGCTCGAAAATGAGGTCCCATGTCAAGAATTAAAGGCCGGGGTTGAGGACCGAAAAACCGCAAGGGAACAACCGCTTGGGAAGGGCAATAGGATAAATACAAGGCAAATTTTTTTTACTATTATCCCTTCCCCCAGCCGATGCATGGCTGGAGGAGAGGGAGTGGGAGGGGAATGGCCAAGAAGGAGTGAAGTGGGGGACTGCATGAGGGGAGTCCTCCACGTGTGTGGAGGCCCTCTTCCCCACCCCCATGCCTATATAAACACCCCCCATCAAGGGGGTGTGGTGGAGAGAGAGGGAGAAAGGAAACTGTGGGAGAGGAGCTGAAGGAGAGAGGCAAAATCGTGGGAGGTGGAGGTCGTCGCCATCGAGCAGGAGCCGCCGCGCTGTCGCCAGCTGCCAGAGCTGCCGCCAGTCCGCCAACGCTGCGCCCAGCCACCAGTCGTTCTGCCGCCCAGTCCGCCGCCCACGCTGATCACGATTTCCCCCCCCCACGTGTCCTGCAGAAGCTGAAGCTTCTTAGAAGCTTCTTTAGAAGCTTCTAAGGGGGGGGCCTCCTTAAGCCCCCTTCCCACCACAATTCCCAAAGACCATTCAAACCCTTCCCCGGGACTTTGAAGAGGGGAAGGTGAAGCCGTAAGGACCCCACTAGACCGTCGGAAAAGGCTTTTCGCAATAAGTCTTTAAAGCCCTTTTGCCGCAAGCGACATCCCGTAAAGAAATCTTCCGCCTACGAGGAAAGGCAAAGGTCGGAAGGTTGCATGCCAAGGCAAGACAATCCGTAGACCACAAAGGCAAATCATAAGTCGAATCCACGTCTACGATGGCCCCAAAAAGATCACAAGGTGCGACCGCGGGAGGCTCATCTCCGAATGTACAAGTGGACATCTCCCCGACTCCTCAAGTCCAGGTTCTTTCGAGTTATTCTCACATGATTAGGCGCGCTTAGCTCATAAAGGAAATTGCATTTTTACGCTTAATTTTAAAGCATATGGAAATTGGAAAAAAAATACATGTGATAAAGCATCTCTTGAAACATTAGGCAAGGTTGAATTATGTCATGAATTTGAACGAGTAGAAGGCTAGTTGCATGTAGTTTTGGTACATTATCAAAGTAATGAGTCTAATCCTAGGCAAGGAAATGGGATTTATAAGTGCATTATCTTTCGTCCTAGACATGGTAGAAATAAGCGTGTGCCGCATGTTAGGCAACATCCTTCTCGTAATGATTTCATGAGGCAAGGTTAACTCCATAAGGTATTATCCGAAAAGGAATAATAGAGTACGAAGATGATCTTATGAACTTGCAAATAGCATGTAAGATGGAATAATTTAACACTAGCTTTGGATGAGTTTCATTGACTACTTCGTAGCTAGGAGAATGTTGTGTATTGCGTAATCGTCATGCGAAAAATGACATTCATTAAGAGCCGCATTTAGGAGTCAAAGAATAAGATGCCAAAGTGTAGACAACAAGGTTGTAGGTATGACTATTGATGTAAGACCTAGTAGTCCTAGGAAAAGTTAGTACCCAGATTATCGTGCACCAGAGAAGGATAAAGTTATCATGGACCATGTGTTGCGTAAAAACAATAAACCGCATGTTTACGCGAATTGGTGGAGTTATAACTATTGTCCTCCGTTAGAAGAATCATCCTTGTCGCAAGACAAGCATAATTGAATTGACTAAACCACAAGGATTCATATGGGCATGATTGAGTCGATATGATAAGTATCCCAAGTGTTAACTAGGGTTAGTGCAATAATAATTCGACCTAGCATTACACTGGTTGCCAAGACAAAACCCGCGAATCTAAAGATCTTACCCACGTTCATGAAATGTCGAATCAATTGGATTTTCATACATAAAATGATCTAAGGTTTTATCCTAAGGATCATTCGTTTAAAGTGATGAAACTCCGACGGAGTTGCCTATTTTTAGGATCATGGGCCAACATAATTAGGAATGGCTTGGAGGATACCCTAAAACCCTGCCACTCGGCTGGAGGTAAATTCCGTGACCGGAAAACGCTAAGCAATTGGGTAGAACGATCCCGTGGAATAGATGCAATACATGTGCAAAAAGCTGCAACTTTGTATAGACTTGAGATTTGCTCACAAGAGAGTTTTATCATCTCTCGAAATGAGGTTGGCAAGTTATTGAAAGAATTTAACTTACAAGAGGATGGGTAATCATCCTGTTACTCACTTTTCTTGGGGGATAACTGCCAAGGAAAAGGAAAGGTTAGGTGTTTGCCTTGAAGCAAATGACCAGACAATAAACTAAAGCGACATGGTCGCTGGAACCTACCACAACAAAACCTAAAGTATTGGTAGGGTATGACCCTAACCCAAGAATGATAGGAATCTTGCCAAGTTGCAATTGATTCCGGATCGAATGCGGGTTGCATTCGGAGAAAAGGAGTCACTCCTTAACAGTTTGCCAGCTAAACGACCACTGGAAATTGATTGTGCTTGTAACAGTTTAGAAAGCATTGTTTGCAATGTTTGCTTAATGAACTAAAGGATGAAAATACATCTAAATACTTCAGGTTGAAGGCCTGAAGGGAGAGGCAGCTTCAGTTACCCCCGACTGCCTGCCTAACCCTAACCAAGGGGGTTGTTAGCCGCGCCGGGAACGTGGACCGAACCCGCCGTGAGAGGTCTCTCCGTTGAGTTCTGCTTGGAGCAGGAGGACGCTTAGGTGCCAGGGGGGGCTCTGGCTGTAAATCCCTCGCCTTCCGGGCCCTGCACAAGAGACTAACGTGACTCGGGATTGGATCTCGAGGCCCGCATACTAGTCTACGGGCGGAAACTTGGATTAGTGATCCCTGGTGGATTACTGGATAGCCTTCGGGCAGATTATGAATACGCCTACGGGCGGAAACTCCTTGTATTGCAAAGATAAAAGGATAAAATGATAATAAAGAAGTTGTTTGGCATTGTTTTCTTTATGTCCTGTGATAAGATTACGTGAAGGAACCAGTGCTTAACAGGGTTAATCAAGGAAGCTGATTGTTATATGTCAAACTAATGTGGTAGGTAATTACATAACTAAAACAAGCCGAGGAAAGTGCGGAGGATGGACCATGGGTCCGTCCTACGGATGGGTGGACCCGGTTAGCCGGGAACTTTTCTCAAAGCATTCGACGAACAGAAGGACGATCGACATCACCGAAACAAGTAATGAGAACGATGACTCGGAATTACCGATTACCCGATTCAAGCTGTTTTAGGGGAACGGAATGGGACTATGCCTTTTGGCAGAGAGGTCGAGCCTTGCATCCCTCTCGTTTCCCATTCTCCTTGAACCAAGTGCAGCATGAATCCGCTTCAGACGTGGCGTTTCTGCGTAAAGTAGTTCGATCACGTCTTGCGCTAGTCGCTGTTAGTAAAATGACCAAACAATTCCAGTCGATCCTAGTGGGAACGGCCATGACGCTTCCGTTACGTGGCAGACGCGGAAAGTCCTAGATTGCAAAACCCGCAACATTCCGTGGGAGTGCCGGGTGGAGTTTTCTGGACAACCTTTCCGATGGACTGCTAAGACGTGTCCTAGAGGATTCTAGTGGACACGTTACAGTTGGTATCAGAGCCGACTTACAATGGAATTGTTTTCATAAGATTTCATTGAAAAGTGAAGTAAATAATTTGTTCCTGTCCAAACATTTTCTCATCTTCAATACTGTCTTGCAGAATTACGAGGCGTGGAACAAGTTTTTGGTGTTCCGGATCATGTTCATGACTGCAATGCATTCTCCGCATTATAGGTAGAGAATTGAAATGATGAACATCTTGGAGCGGATTTATTATCCATCACCGCTATATATAGAGCGAAGATGGACTGGGTCTTCAGGAATCTACTACATAGCTGCCCACCGGTTCGCTTATCTACAGACCAACCTGAAAAGGATCAAGTGGTTGGAAGACTTGAAAGTCGTGAAGCTGTTCATTTTTGTGGAAGCTCACGTGAATTCAACTTTGCATATTCGGGGTCGGAGGGTTGAATTAAACTCATATGTTTATGAGGAAGTAACCCGTGTAAGTCCAGCTGATAGAATTAAGGAATTGGGTCGCCATGGGAAGTATGGATTCCAGCGGAAAGGATATCCCGAACTTCCGATGAATTATCGATTCCTAAAGATACATGACCCAAAACCCTACTATTACACAGTTCCTGTAGACAAATCCAATACTATGTTGTTCTCCCCAAACTAAATGTAATGATTGGACTATCCTCACTCGAGATGTTGTATGGGGCTACGCTATATAAATATAAATAAGGACTTCTTTTATCACTATCCGATTGTGCATCAAAGTTGTTGCAAAAAGTTAAGTAGCTTCATGAGTTACGAAATAGTTGAACTAAAGATAACTAATGTCAATTATTATATAATAATGTTAAGAAAACTTTTACTCAGACGCAACCCCAGGTACAGGTTCCAAATTCACCCCCTACGGCAAGTACGACTGTGATCCAGGAGAAGAAGTTCCTCCTCAAACAGATTAAGCCACCCGAGTTTGACGGGAGAGGCAGATTCGTCCAGTCAGACGCTGAGATTTGGATTGAATCTATGGAGGACTACTTCGAAGCCGCTGGCACTGCACCCGCCAATCAGGCCATGCTCGCCAAATTAAAACTCACCGGTGAAGCCAGACTATGGTGGAAACAATGGTACAGGGATCAAGGGATTTCAGAGGGGTCCGTTACCTGGGAGAAGTTAAAGCAAGCCGTGCAAGGGAGATATTTGCCGCCCGCATATCATACTCAGAAAATGAATGAGTTCTATGAGCTAAAACAGTTAGGACTCACGCTTGACGCATACTACTCTAAGTTTGTCTCACTCTTAAAGTATGCGCCACAAATGGACACGACACAGCAGGTGTCCAAATTTTGCGCAGGCTTAAATCCACCTGTAAATACCCGTCTCGAATCTATGCGACCATCAGATCTTCAGGATGCACTCATTCGAGCGGCACCTATAATTCAGGAAGTGCAAGCTAAACCAAGGAGTATTAAGAATTGGACTTATAGCAACCCAAGCAGAGGAGCATTCAGACCTCAGGTTAAGAGAGTTCAAGGCCACAATCAGGGACAAAGGAAGAAAGCAAGGACAAATAACGTCAACAACTTTGTTCCTACTCACAGTAATGGCCGAAACCTCCGATGTTTCCACTGCAACGAACTTGGTCACTTCAGAAGGGAATGTCCCAAGCTTAGCGAGGGACACCGTCAAAATGCTGGCCGCGGGCAGGGAGCCGCCACCCGAGGAAGAGGAAGAGCTGCTTGCATTACCAATAGGCAAGGATGTAATGCAGAAGAAGAGAAAGACCCGACTATGGAAGCGGAATTCGAAAGAGCGACAGTCCATGCCGCTTTACACACGAAGGGCCCGAATCGCCAGTTCTCGGTAATTCAAACGCTGCCGGACTATCAAGGTAAAGGGTTCAAAACCTTGATTGATTGTGGCAGTACACATTCCTTTATCTCACCAGCATGTGCTAAGAGATAAGGAATAGCCACAGTAGAAGCACCTACCCTACTTGTGGAATTGGCAAACGGTCGTGAGGTAACTTGTGCTAGGCAAACTGCTAAGGAGGAGTTCTATCTGGGAGGAAAGAAAACCTCAGTCAAATTTAGAGTCATGAACTTAGGCATCCATGAGTGTTTACTCGGGATGGATTGGCTTAAGCCTAATGACGCTCACATCCACTGTGGAAAGGGTCAAGTTTCCTTTCGAAACTCTGACAGAGAGTTTGTTACGACTCAAGGTGAGGCAGGAGTGCCGAGAATCCAATTAGCCAAGGTATCGCGGATCATAAAAGGGGTTAGGAAAGGATTACCCGTTTATTTGATCAAACTTAACAAGTTGGATCAAAAGCAAAAGGCTCATGAGGGACCCTCTTGGCTAAAAGAATACGCTGACGTGTTCCCTGAGGAATTAACTGAACTTCCACCTCCAAGAGAAGTTGATCATGAGATAAGGCTAATACCTAGAGCTGCGCCAATTGCAAAGAGACCTTATAGAATGTCCATTCCGGAAGCTATTGAGTTGAAGGAACAACTCAAGCAACTGTTAAACCAAGGCTACATCCGACCTAGCAATTCACCATGGGGACCTCCAGTCCTATTCCAGAAAAAGAAAGATGGGACACTTCGACTATGTATTGATTACCGTGGGTTGAATCAATCAACAGTCAAGAACAAGTACCCTATTCCTAGAATAGATGAGCTTCTTGATCGCCTTCAAGGTGCAAAGATCTTCTCCAAAATTGATCTCAGGTCAGGCTACTATCAAATCAAGATCAAGGATGAGGATATTCCAAAAACGGCCTTCAATACAAGATATGGGCACTTTGAATTCTTGGTTATGTCATTCGGACTTACAAATGCACCTGCCACTTTCAATAGGTTAATGCAGGATATTTTTAGGCCATATCTTGATGATTTCGTGCTTGTCTTCTTCGACGACATTTTAGTCTATTCTAAACAGGAAGAAGATCATGAGGCCCAACTACGGATTGTGTTGGAGACAATGAGGTCTCATAAGCTGTATGCAAAAATGAAGAAGTGTGCATTCTTCAAACGTCAGATTGAATATCTAGGATTCATAGTATCATCAAAAGGAATATCAGTGGATCCGGCCAAAGTCAGAGATGTGCTTGAATGGCCAATACCAGTATCGGTCAAAGAGATACGTAGTTTTCTTGGCTTGACAGGATGGTATAGGATCTTTATCAAAAACTATGCTTTGATTGCAGCACCTCTTACCGACTTACTAAAGAAGCAGACTTCTATTACATGGTCAACTCCCGAGCAAAATAGCTTCGATCAATTGAAGCAATGTTTGGTATCAGCACCTATTCTGAGACTTCCTGATCTCAATAAGGAGTTCGAGGTAGTAACTGATGCTAGCATTCTTGCATTGGGGTGTGTTCTTATGCAGGAAGGTCATCCAGTAGCATATTCTTCAAGGAAATTGAAGAGTCACGAAAAGAATTATGCCACTCATGATCTGGAGTTATTAGCTATCATCCATGCTCTAAAGCTTTGGAGACACTATCTGTTGGGAAATAAGTTCACTCTAGTAACCGATCATAAGAGTCTCAAATGGATTTTTACCCAAAACGAGCTCAACATGAGGCAACGTCGATGGATTGAAGTATTGGAGGAGTATGATTTTGCAATCAAGTATCGACCAGGGAAAGAGAATGTGGTTGCTGATGCACTCAGTCGCAAGGCATTCCTAAACTCCCTAATCTTGCAGAATCCATCAACGGCCAGATCTCTTGCTACAAAGGTATCTATGCCAAGCAACCCTATACTCGAATTGGCTAGAGAAGAAGCATGCCATGACTTGGCCTACCAAGCAATGATAAAAATATCTACCAAGGATCAGAATCCGAAGTTACAGGCCAAGTATCATGAATTTTCTATTGACAATGGACTTGTTTATTACAGAACAAGGCTATGTATACCAGCAAGCCAGTCACTTAAGCAGAAGATATTGTGGGAAGCTCATGAATCCCCGTTCGCAGGACATCCTGGCTATGCAAAAACTCTTAACGCAGTTAGGAAGAGCTATCATTGGGAGAGGCTCAAAGGTGACGTCCTCAAATATGTCACTGAATGTTTGTCTTGCCAACGTATCAAGGCTGAACATGTCATGATGCCAGGAAAATTACAACCACTTGACATTCCCCAAATGAAATGGGAATTCATCAGTACGGATTTTGTGGTGGGCTTACCTCAAGTCCAAGGAGGATACAACTCCATTATGGTTGTAGTTGACATGCTTACTAAGGTTGCACACCTGATTCCAGTAAAGACAAACTATAAAGCCTCCGACATTGCTAGAGTGTTTATCAAAGAAATATTCAAGCTACATGGGCTACCTAGAAGGATCGTTAGCGATCGAGATTCTCTTTTCACTTCACACTTCTGGAGAGCTATCTTTGAAGCTATTGGAACTCAGCTCTGTTTTAGCACTGCCTACCATCCCCAAACAGATGGACAAACAGAGCGAGTAAATCAAGTCATTGAGGATATGCTTAGGGCTTACTGTTGTCGAGAGCCAAAGAGATGGATTCAATATTTGCCGTTAGTAGAATTTGCTTGAAAAACGTGGAGGAAGATGGCGCCTGAAAAATGCGCCATGGAGGATGGAGAGGCAACTTGCCTGCTGCAAACAACCCCCCCAATGGATTATGGGGCTTCATTCCCTCCTGAATGCTAACTCTATCGCCGCCCTTCGCCCGTCAATTGATGGCCTGAATGCTGAGATAGAAATCTAGTCTTTCTCTCTCCTCCCTCTCTCTCTTCTAAAGGCAAGTTCATATGGGAAGAAGAAGGAAGAAGAAAGAATGATGGAGGCTTGTCCGGCATGGATCGGATTGCTCCACGGGCTGGAAATGGTGATTGGTGATTATGCTGGACATGAAGTGCTGCTGATTTCCAAAATTGCAGCCATGGACATGAAACCCGAAACACGCAAATAAGCGGTAATTTTAAATTTTCAAAGGAAATTTGAGATTCTATAGCTTTTGATTGATGAAATGTTGTTCATGTGGGATAAAAATTGTTCATGCTACTGTTTTCTATGAGTTCTTGCTGGTCATAATCAAAAAGTCAGAAAAATATGCATCTTGTGGTTCAAAATAATACATTAAAACACGAAAAACATGAAAAATCAAGGGGAAATGATAGATTTTGGCATAAAAAGAGGGAAGTAAATAGGAACATCAACTAAATTTTCAATTTTGCTGCAAGAAGAAACTAAGGGCCACAGCCCATAAACTATTTTGAATTTTCAGTAATTAAATAATGCAAAAAATAAGGGAAAATACAAGAAAAGGGTGGAAAAACCCTAAAAATAGGGGAAAAATATATTTTGGGCTTCGAAAAATAAGGATAAATAAGAGCAATGTTTGTGAATGTTTGTGGGGATTGAAGCATGAGGATTTGCCTCAGTTCAACCCCACCTTCTTGTTCTAGTGTGTTTTTTTTCCGGTTTTTTCACATAAAATGATGTCAAAATACCTTATAAACCTACCCAACGATGCAATATTTAAACAGGGAAGCGTAGAGGAGTTGAAATATGTCTAAATGCCGTGTGAAATGATGGAAAAGTTGCTGATTTCTATGCATAGCATTTAGGATGGATAATAATTAAAATTAAGAGCCTAGTAGCACGAGGATCACCTCGGTGCTAAGCCCATGCAACGAAGTACGAACGGTAGTTGGAAACCATTAAAAGAATGTTTTTGCACTTGTGCACGATACTGCTTTGCTAAATGTTTGAGCACTAGGCATCCACCAAATGCATGGAGCATGAAAAAGAATTTAAAAGTATCAGTGATCAGCTCCTGGACATGCATTGCAATTGGTTTATTAGAACATGACCTACGATGAGAGGCAGTGAGGTACCCATGCTGTAGGTAGATGCGGGTCCTAAAGGGGAAAGCAAGTGAGGAAGAAATGGTACACTCCTGGACACGCTTATTTGGTACCTTGAGCGACGGTTGTGCGAAATGTCTAAATGTTGAGAGACGCATCGAGGGGCCAATCCCCAAGGTGTAGGAGAGTCGCAGAGGGTTGACGGCATTCAGCCGTAGGAGGAACCCCATGTGTATGTGATTCGAGCCTTTTGGCTATGTGAAAGGGACTCCCTCTGAAGAGTAATATTGGGTTAGGATCAGTTGGACTACAACGTGTTACAAACACAATGTTTAGGAAGGCAGAGATTTTGATAGACGCTCCTGGCCACGAGGCCGAGGGGTTGCCTTGTGCGTAGTGACGAGGCCCGGCTAGTGCATGAGCCAGTGCCGGCCCATTTTTTGGTCCATCACCGAGTGTTTGTCTTGTCAACGTATCAAAGCCGAACATGTCAAGATGCCAGGAAAGCTGCAACCGCTTGAAATTCCCAAAATGAAATGGGAATTCATCAGTATGGATTTTGTTGTTGGCCTACCCCAAGTCTAAGGAGGATACAACTCCATCATGGTTGTGGTTGACATGCTAACTAAGGTTGCACACCTTATTCTAGTAAAGACAAACTATAAAGCCTCAGACATTGCAAGATTGTTTATCAAGGAGATATTCAAGCTACATGGGCTACCCAAAAGAATCATTAGTGATCGTGATTCTCTCTTCACATCACACTTCTGGAAAGCTATCTTTAAAGCCATTGGGACTCAACTCTGCTTTAACACAGCTTACCATCCCCAAACAGATGGCCAAACAGAGCAAGTCAATCAAATCATCGAGGATATGCTTAGGGCATACTGCTGTCGTGAGTCGAAAAGGTGGATTCAATACTTGCCTTTGGTTGAATTTGCCTACAATGCTTCTTACCAACAAAGCATTCAGATGACCCCTTTTCAAACATTGTATGGTCATGACTATCGAAGTCCCCTAAACTTCTCAGATCCAACCTTGAGGGTTGAAGCTTCAAGGCAGATGTTGGAAGAGATGGATGACCAAATAAAGTCAATAAGACATGCCATCCAAGCCACGAAGGATAGAGAGAAGCTATGCACGGATTTGAAATGTCAATATAGAATCTTCGAAGAAGGAGACATGGTCTTCATTCGCGTACGCCCTAAGAAGAGTTCCCTATCCTTAGGAGATTGCAAGAAGCTAAGTCCAAGGTATTGTGGACCGTACAAGATCCTCAAGTGCCTAGGACCTAATGCTTATAGATTGCAACTCCCTGAGAACCTAAAGGTTCATAATGTATTCCATATCAACCTATTGAAAAAGTATATACCTAATCCTAACCATGTACTTGATGACCAACAAGTTGTAATGCCTAGCCAAGGAGTCCTTGAACTAAGGCCTGACAGGATATTAGATGTTAGGGAGAGACAATTGAGATCCGGAACCTTAAAAGAATGCCTCGTCCAGTGGAAAGATTATCCCAAGGAGGATGCCACTTGGATAGATGAAAGCTCTCTCAACCATCAATATCCCCAGTTTATCTCGAGATGAGGACATCTCGATTCCTCCAAGAGGGAGAGAATGTATTATTGCCAAGGCCAAACGGATAAGGGGAAATTTTTTTTCTTTAATTAATTATCCCCTCCTTCTCCCCCAGTCGACAACATGCTGGAGGAGAGGAAGGGAAGTCGCGATGAATGAGCAGCATGCTGGAGCTCATGAAGGGGCCAAAGGCATACAGGATGCCACGAGAGTGAAGGGAGGAACCTCTCCCTCTCCCTATAAAGCTAGTGGCTATAGTAGCCCTACAGGAAGGGAAAAAGCCGAGACTCTGGGTGCACCGTGAGGAAGAGAGAGATTGAGGACGTCGACGCGCTGTCACTGTCGTGAGAGGGAGAGGAGGAGTGGAGAGGAGGCGCTGCAAATTGTCGCCAGGAGGGCGTTGTCTTCTGTCTGCCGCCCCAGCTGCATGATCTTCGCCAGCCTCCAACCCCCCCCCCCCCCCCCATGTGGCCTTGTGAGGCTTCTGGAAGCCCTTCGAAGCTTCCAAGGGTGGCTTCCTAAGCCCCCTCTCCTATGACCTTAATACTACCCCCCCTCCAACTTTTCCCCTAAGGGCTCCCTTAGGCCCTTCTTCCTATAGCCTTAAGACTACCCCCCCCCTTAAAATTCCTCCCTAAGGGCTCCCTTAGGGCCTTCCCCCCTCGAAAGCTTTTACCTTAAAAAGCCCTTTTCTCCCCCCCTCAAATTTCCCCCTTGGAACCCTATAAGCCCCTTCTCCCCCCCAAACCTTGGAGGCCTATAAGCCCCTTTTTCCCCCAAAATCTTGGAGGCCTATAATCCCCTTTTCCCCACAAAACCTTGGATCCCTATAAGCCCCCTTTTTCCCCCAAACCTTGGAGCTCCATAAGCTCCCCCCCCACCCCCCCCAAACATCGACTTGAAGGGGCCTTCATGTGGCCTTAAGCTTTTTTTTCCCATACAAAAAAAGTCCTTCTTAAAGCCCTTTATACCCTTTGTCCCCCCCCCCCCCCCCCGCGGAATTCTTCCACCCAATTTCGCGTAAAGTCCACCTAAGTTCCTTTCCCTGTTCGCATACGAAGGAGACGGATAAGATCGTAACTCCGCACCCAAGGCAAAAGGGTTGCATTCACGATGCCTCCTAAGAAAGCCCAAGGCGCAGCTGTAGGAGGATCGTCTCCTAACATCCACGTGGACATCTCACCACAAGTCCAGGCTCTTCTTCCTAATTTTTATTTTTCGTTGGTATAATTCAATCGTGCAAGGATAAATGTTGGAAATAGGATGCATTTTTTGTCTTAAACGCTTTAGAAAAATTAGCTCACGACGAAGGAATTTAGTCATTAGTATTTTCAATAAAACGAGCAAAATAAAGGGAGCATAAATGCATTTCTAGCAAATAGTTTTATGCATTGCAATGAATTAAAATTAAATTAATATCCATTGTTATAAAATGGAATTAAAATAGTATACTTTGTTTAAGCATGGAAGTATAAACTGCATGTCACATTATTAAGCCATATCTTCTTCACAATGAGTCATCATGGAAAGTGCTAAGGATCCATAGGAAAGTTTTGTGTCTCACACAATAAAATAAATTTAACCCTAATCGCACAAAAGTTAGAAGAACCAATATGTGTATAGTGTCTTTTTTTTACATTAATTGCACTAATCACACAAAACCTATTAGAATAAACCATCTGTGTAATATCATGCTTTTACAATAATTTCAATCAAGCATCAAGAAGATTTTGCATCATCTATACATATTCTTTGCATAAACAATAGGAAAAAAAATATGACTTTAATCACACCTTCATGGTCTCATATTTTAAACCACATATTAAAATATATGTCTTAATTTTCAAGCTACATATCAATAATGTTTTTCACCCCTATTATGATCAAAGGAAGAGGAATTGGATTTAGAACATAAAACATCTTCAGAGAGAGAACATAATAGAGAGAGAGAGAGAGAGAGAGAGAGAGAGAGAGAGATTATGTAGTGCAATTTCTTAATTAGAAAAACTCTCCGGCCTCCACCCCCTCCATATATTGAAAAGCCAATGAGGTAAGTTCTTTATAGACATAACTTGAGTTTTAAAAATGAGATATTGAAGCTATCTAACTATGAAACACTAGTCTTCGACTATGAAGATAACCCATAATTGCCAAAATTATAATCTCTGTGTGTGTGTCTCGCAAAGGCTATGGAGTATAGAGTAGGAAATAAAGGCATCTAGCATGCAATATACATTCGATATGACTTATCTAGGATGCCAAGTGCTTCTAAAAAGCACTTCTCCCTACCTAGGTAACTACTTACTATATGATACATAATATTTTATGAACACAAATGAGCACATGGTATTTATTTTAAATTTTGAAAATACCTTGTAAATACCATGTAAAAGAGTATTGTAAGGCATCAGTACAAGGAAATGGGGGTATAACAATGGTTGTTTCTATAACGTGTCCACTTGTTATCTGCAGGACACGTCTTAGCAGTCCATCGGAAAGGATATCTAGAAAGCTCGGCCTGGCACTCCCATGGAATGTTACGGGTTTGCAATCTAGGAATTCCCGCGTTTGCCACGTAGCAGAAGTATTCCGACCGTTCCCACTTAGGACCGACTTGAATTAGGGTTTTGCTTATTGGTCATTTCCTAACGACAACTAGCGTTGGACCCAAGTGAACTACTTTATGCAGAAACGCCAGGTCCGAAGTGGATTCACATTGCACTTGGTTCAAGGAGAATGGGAAATGAGAGGGATGCAAAGCTCAACCTCTCTGCCATATGGCATAGTCCCATTCCGTTCCCCTAAAACATTGTAAATCGGGATCAATCATAACTCTAGGTCAACGCTTTTGTTGTTCGTATTCTTTGATAATCTTCTGGTTGTCCATCGTAATTTGAGAAAAGTTCCCGGCCAACTAGGACCACCCATCCGTAGGACGGACATATGGCCACATCCACCGCACTTTCCTCAAGTTGTTTTAGTTATTTAATTACCTAACACATTTAGTTGGACATGTATTAATCAACTTCCTTAATTAGACCATTAGGCACTACTTCCTTCACGTAATCATATCACTGATATAGAAAAGCGATGTCAAACAAGTTCCTTGTTAATAGGTTATCATATTTATCATGGAAATACATAAAGTCCAAGCCGTAAGCTTATCCACAATCCGCCCAAAGGCTATCCAGCAATCCACAGGGGTTACCAATCCAAGATTCCGCCCGTAGACTAGTATGGGGGCCTCGAGATCCAATCCCGAGTCATGTTAGCCTCTTGTGCAGGGACCGGAAGGCGAGGGATTTATGGCCAGAGCCCCCGTGGCACCCAAGTGTCCTTCTGCTCCAAGTAGCGCTCAATGGAGAGACCGCTCGCGACAGGTTTGGTCCACCTTCCCGACGCAGTTAAAAACCCCCTTGGTTAGGGTCAGGCAGGCAGTCGGGGGTAACTGAAGCTGCACTCCCTTCAGGCCTTCAACCTGAAGCATTAGATATCCATTTATCCTTTAATTCATTGATCAAACAAAGCAAAATAGTGCTCTTAAATCTGTACAAGCACAAACACTTCCATTGGTCATTTATTATTTGGCCAACTGCTAAGGAGTGAATCCTTTTTTTTGAATGCATCTAGCACTTGATCCAGGATGACTTGCGACTTGGCAAGATCCCCTATATCCTAGGTTAGGGCATACCCTATTAACCCGACTTGGTTAAACCTTAAGTTCATAGATTATTCCAATTTATCGGCTGGTATTTTGCTTCCAAACAATTATCTTTACTCAAGAAAGATATTATATTAGGATGATTATTCATCCTCTTGCAAGATAACTTGCATAAGGACCTGCCAACCTCATTGCGAGAATTGGCCATTTCCTTGTGATCCAATCACAAGATCATACGACTCCGCACTTGTTGCACAAGTGTCGCATCGACTATGAGACTATTCTACTCATCAAATGGAGTCAAGAAACAATCTGTTCCTGATTACATTAGGTTGACGTCGTTAGTCTTAGGGTTCCAAGTTCCATCTTTTTAGTGTAAGATTCTTAGGGACAAACCGTAGATCACTTTTCAAGTATGATCCGTTGTCCCTACATTCGGTGAATGTGGGTAGGTATTTAGGGTATAGGAGTTTCGATTTTAGCAATACGTGCGACTAGGTTACGCATTAAATCCTAGTTAGTTCTTTGGAATTGAATTAACTCCTTCTAAAACGAGTACTCTGCGGGTTTTCATGTTTAGGTTTATGTCAATTTGTTTAATTCTTGAAGATAATTACATTATCATTTCCATAAACACATGACTCGTTGTCTACGCGTAAATTGATTTTCAATCCTAACTTATCGATTTAAGATCAAGCATAGTTTAGGTTAATTTCAACTAATCATCCTATAACTTGTGAACAAAATTCATGCTAAACAAGCAACCTTTTACTAAAAATTTATGCAGTTGACAAATGATAATTGCCTAGAGTTATACATCGTAAGAATCATTTTAGCATCCTTACTAGATTTGTTTATGTTATTACTAGTTACAATATGAATTTTCCATAAGTAAGCATTTGTTTATGTTATTACTAGTTACAATATGAAATTTCCATATAGGAAGTGGTTTAGTGTTCCTTATGGTTATCACATTCAGCCGCCTTCCTAATCCTCACTTTCAGTCACTTATCGCAATGGAGTCCACCTTCGACTCCAATAGTAGGGCTCCTATCTTTTAGATCCCTTTCGTGGCTATAGTCATAGGGCTGCTCCAGGTCGGCATTCATCTCTCCTTCTCTCCTAATCTAGAAGGTTCGGATGCTAAAGAGGGAACGCAAGGAGATCTGAAAGCTCCTAGGCGAGATATGGTCTCAGCAATCGCAGCTCTGATCATAGTCCAATGTGGCCAAATTAGAGCTAGATAGTCTCAACATCATCACACAAGACATCGGGAACATTCAAATGATGCAATAGTGACAGTCCCCTTGGTCAATTACTTACGGTACCCTTCTGCAGCAAAACTGTGAACCCAAGGTAAAAGCCCCAACCACCCCATATGGTCTGGGCCCTCTCGAAACCTCCACTATCTTCACCACCTTCTCTTTCCCTTTTTCCTTCACGTGCGATCACAATATTGCCTTTTAGGGCCTTAAGGATAAGGCATCTGTTGACCCTGTCATAGGGGGTTCACTTATAGTAAAGAAGACATGTCACATGCATGCAAGGACTTCTAAAAACACCCCTATTTATTAATCTTGTAAGACTAATATATCCCCCTATTTAATCTTATGAGATATATACATGTATGACTTTTTATGTATCCCATTTCTTGAATGTAAGTCTTCATAGAACATATAGTAACTTTCTTTTTAAAAGTTGGAATTATCCTAAGCAATTAAAAGTATTAAAATGGTCATATCACAAAGTGATTTATGTAGTGGCACTTGAATACAATTGAAGTATGTGTCGCAATGTTTTTGAGTGCACGTGCCCCCTCACCACATGAGGAAAGAGAGTAGGGGAATCAAATCCCTTTATACTTAAAGTGACTACACCAAATGGACACCAATCTCTCTTTGGAAGAAGGGGAGTTGAACCTTACTTGTTAAGGTCTCTTGTATGCCATGGTGAAACCAATCTATGGAAAGAGGTGATCAAATGCATCCCCCCTTCTTTTTTCCCTCTATCCCCTCCTTAAATTTAAGTTCAATATAGGAAATTAAGATGAGTCTACCTCTAATGTATATGCTTAAGTGTCCCCTTCCAAAAACCCCCCTCCCTTATACTCATGTGATACCATACAACATCTATATTGAACCCCCTAGGGGACCCTCTTCACCTGCTCATTGCACACATCACAACATGCAACCACTAGCCGAACAAGCACACCAATTCACACATAAACACACATTTTCACAACAATGATCACATGCATATATGCTAATATACACGATCATATATATAGAATACGCACATAAGCAAACACACTTTCACAATTATATATATAACCACATGCATAGTCTCATAATCACTCACTTTTAACATGCTTACATATGATTACATATCATATGTAATAGGTTAATGCATATATCAATGCACCTTTAAATACATGCATGCATATATGTATATCATTCCTTTGAAAGCACATGAGGCCATGTACACAAATAAAAAATTTGTCTCCTTGCCTCTCTTGTTGAGGAAATAAACTACACTCATCCCATGCCCCTCTCCATCATTCCATAACAAATGTTGATGCAAGGGAAAAGCCGAATGCCCATTTCCAAGAGCTCCTGTAGGACCCTTGAGTGTACCTAGAAAGGTATGCTTGCAACCAATGTACTGGTGCTCATATATACAATGAAAAGGTAGAGAATGCAATAGAAAATCATGAAATTCCGACCTCGCATTCAATGGTTTCAGAAAACATATGTACGCATTGAAGTATGCTTATGGCTACAATAATGTGCTTTCATTGTCTAGTTCTAAAGGCATACAATACTTCCTTGATTATCTTAAGGCCCTTAAGCTCTCAATTCCTCACCTCTCAACAACTAATGATAAAACTCCTCTCAACCCCGACACTTACAAACTCATTTGATGATGTATATGATAGTCTAGGGAAACCCTTCTCATAGTTGAAGTTGACCATCATGACCCTCAAATTCACCTTACCACCTTTTCCTCTCAAACCATAATTCCTAACTATGACAAGTATCCCAAAGTGTTATGCAAAAGAGGTGAGCGCTCATGCAACTAGGATTACTGGGTATAGCTCGAGTGGGCCTCATGCTATGCAATGTGATAGATGGTGTAGTTAAGTGCATTTTTCCAATGGCATGGAAGTAAATAAGATGGAGTGGAGTAAGAGGCCCCTAAAATCTCTAGTGAGTTACTCATGAGTATATGTGTGCATCACGTGGGTTCAAAATAAGATATCTTTATAATACAATTTGTATACATATTTTACATATAGAAGGGTGTAATATAAATGGGTTATTTATGAATTGAATATAAAAGGGTTATGTTTTATTCATATAAAATTCACAGATAAGGATATTTATAAATAGGCTTTGAACGCATGTGATGTAGACGATATGCATATAGTAACTTCCTCGAGCATAAAATGTGCCCAAAACAATTTGTACTGTGCGATTGTATCTCTCTTGTCCTTATGAAATGTATGAGTTTAGGGTTCAAAAAATATACACTTTATTCATGTTTCTATGACTTACAAATTCCTGCTTCTTATTGTCAATCAGTACAACTCCTCGACCTTGACAAGAAAAGGTTATAGAGTTTAGGAACTATAAAGGACAAAGGTGAACTCCTAGGGTATCATAAGTTTGAGTTTTATTGGCTTCCAAAATCAAAAAGCATAAAAAAAATCTATGTACAAGGTTTCAAGAAACAAACATTCCACTACTAATTAGGGGTATTTAGGATTTTTCAGAAAAAGCATGATATATGTAGCCCACCCCCTTAGGATGCAAACATTCATATTCAGAAATTCTCTTCATACTATGAAGACTTGTCAATCATCTAGCCCTTTTCTAGGTCTCTCACTATTTTCTTTAGTTTTTCAAACACTTTAGGTACTATAGATACAATCAACTTGAATGGTGATAAGTTTCATCTTCTACTTCCTCCTAAGAATCTACATCCTCCAACATAATCATGCTCACCATGATTTCCATCGCTTCAAGTATTTCCCTATGCCTTTCTTCATAAACCTTAAAAAAAAACCATTCCCTTCTTCCTCAAAAGCATCTTCTAAAGGTGTCTCACCTAGTTCTTCTTCTTGAATGTCCTTTACCAAAGTACTTTCCTCCTCATATTAATTTTCTTTTGTTGTTTCAACTTCTTTCAACTCCTCTTCTCTAAGTCCTTGAATCCTCTTCTATGCCTTTTGTACATCTTCCCTCATAGTTTCCCCCATTTTAATCTCGGGCCCCTCCAAACTCAATCCCAATCTTCTTTATTCTCAACATCTTCTTGGATAGAAGATACTTCCCAATCTTGTCTAAGGGACTATTAACGATCTCTCAAGATCTTTAAAAGAGGTTTTCACCCTCTTCTTATTGTCTAGGTTCACTTTGAACTCATCAACATCACTTGTGATCAAATGTACTAATCAATCCCTACTCTTCTAAACATTGCAACCACGATCAATAACAAATTTACCTCTCCAATGCTTTCAATACCACATTTACCATTCTCAAGATCACATCCAAATTCAACAACAAATTGAGCCATTTTAGGGCTCTCAACAACACATATTCTTGACATCACATTGAGTCTCTCTCGGACTCAAAATATTACCCAAATACCTAGGCTTTCATCTTCTAGACTCCCCTCAATGTTCATGCTAATCTTCAACATCTCATCATTAACCAAAGAAGACTCCAATGAGTTTCTACCCTCAACAACTCTCATAAAGGAGACAACACTAGTCTTAGCATCCTCACATCTTGCTTCTACAACTAGAAGCTCCATCCTCAACCTCGATCATATTGAATCTAGTCTCACTAGACAACGATCTAGGGTTTTCAATTTCTTCTTTTACATAACAACCTCCTGAGTCCCTACAAACTTCATCCATAGGGTGTTTGTAATATTTCCGCTCAAAATATTAAAGAACTTTGATCATCACACGCCCGCACAAAAGCTGTGCAAAGTCATCTCCCGTCTCGATTAATGTCAGTGGCTAAGTGTTCCCTCCGTGCACCATGTTAAATTCCGGCTCCATGTCGTGCAAAAGAGGCCGCAGATTGAAGACCGCAAGCCACATAAGAAACACCCGTTACGTAAAGGAAAATGGATAAATGATTAAAGTAGTCCAATTTTTATTTTAATTTACCCCCTCCCCTCAGCCGATGCATGGCAGGTGAGAGGGAGTGGAGCTAAGTGGAGAGAGGGAGGAGTGTGGTGTGGGGATGCATAAGGGAGGGAAGGCATGAAAGCCCTCCACGTGTGTGGATCTCCCATCCCCTTACACACTATATAACCTCCCCCTTAAAGCTTGGGGGAGGCACGAAGAGAGAGAAGAGGAGAGTGCCGTGCTGCAGCCATCAAATCGCCGCCTTGTTGCGCCGCAGTTCGCCAGGCTGCCGCTTCAACTCCACGATCATCATCATCTTCAACTCCTCCAATGTAATATATATCAAATATTTATTTTTTTCCCTCTCATCAGCGACGCCTTGAGCTGGAAAGGGGGAAGGGAATAGATGAGCCAGCAAGCTCCTCGCTGGATCTTGCTCGGCTTCACAACCATGCGAATGGACACGTTGAGGGGGGAGGATTCCCTCCCCTCCCCTATAAAATTGAGGGAGGGCCGCAGGCTACAAGGAAGGGGAGATAGGACTGAAGACGAAGTTAATTGCTGCTACCGCCTAACGCTAAAACGTTTGTCTATCCGCTCTAAGAGAGGGAGTGCCGCCATAACACCATGCTGAGGGAGAGAGAGAAGGATAAAGCCAAGCCGTTGCTGCCCTCGTGCAAGATTGAAGGAGGGAGGGCCGCCTCGTCACCACTCTGGCCAGACGAGGCTGTTGAGCTGCCGCTGCCGCCTTCATAGCCGTCGGATGGCTGGTTACACCCCCCCTTGCCACGTGTATGCTGAAGCTCTAAAGCTTCTAAGTGGCCCTAATCCCCCTTTCACTTGTAACCACACCCCCCCGGTTTTGAAGCTCTAAAGCTTCTAAGAGGCCCTAAGCCCCCTTTCCCTTGGAACCACACCCCCCCTCCCCGGGTTTTTTCTAACCCTTCACCCCTTCCCGTGTGGCCGAGACACTAAACCCCAACCCGGGTTTAAGCCACCATAGCCCCCTCTCCCCTTGGCCTAAAAAACCACTAACCCCCCCCTTCGTGCTTTATAAGCCTTAAGGCCTTTCTCCCTTAAGCCCCTTCCCTTGGATGGAACCCCCCAAAGAACTAAGGCTTGAAAAATCTTATCCACCTTAACCCCCGTGTTTAACTTATTACCCCCTTCTTGTGCTTTTTACCCCCTTTCACCCTTCCCCTTTTCCCTTGGTTTGGAACTTACCCCGGTGTGTCCAAAAATCCCTTCAAGATCCCCTTTTTTATACCCTTTCAAGGCCCTTCATATGTTTTTTGAAACCACACTCACACACACCATTTTCACCGCGTATAAATCCCCATATGGCCTTTTCTTTTTAGGCTTTATAAACCTTTCCCTCCCAAAGAAGCTAAGACCCTAAAGGTCTTATTAACCCCTTCTTGTGGTAAATTCCTTAAGGACTCCTTGCCTCGAAAGAGAGAAGAAGAGTATTGAAGCGACGGTGGAATTCCGAAAAGGAGTATAAAGCTGCCTTCACGTTCGAAGGATTACAACTGCGATGCCGCCTAAGAAAGTCCAAGGAGTAGCTACGGGAGGGTCATCTCTCGGTATCCATGTGGATATCTCACCCCAAAACCAGGTTTTTCCTTCTTAATTTTATATCGGTTTTAAGTCAATCATGCAAGATGAATTGTTAGGGATAAGATATATTTTGTCCTAGTTATTTACGATGAAGGAATTTAGTTTAATTGAACATGAAAAATGGATAATGTATAAACATAGCTTCCTTCAAATAGCATTATGCACTGAAACGAATTATGAGCAAGATTATTTACCCACTAAAGTAGTATATTTCCGTTAAATCTTGAAGGTATAAAAACTACATCTTGTACCATTAACCCCTATTCTTTTTACAACGAATCATCCTAGAAGGTGAAATTCATGAAAGGTTTCTTACGTTGCTTAAACTCTCGGAAGTTACCATTGCTAACTGCATATTCTTAGCAAGGAAAAGATTGTTTATTTGGCATGAGTTTTGTTCACAAGGAAAAAGGAAGATTAATTGAATTTACCTAACCTCAAAGCAATAAAGTTTAGGACTAAGAAATCAATTGTCACATAGATAACAAATCATGCCGAGGTGATCTCGATATTACCTTCTAAAAGTTAACCGAATTAATGTAGACTTAGAAATACCTATGCTGTGAAATATGCATTGGGAATGATTTAAAATCTAAGAAACGTTTATACCTTAAATACTTGCCCACCTTCCCTAATTGTAGGGTCAATAAAACGTTAACGTAAAAGAACTAGGGTTTTCCCCTGAGGTTCTTAAAGAAAATAATAAAAGGAGACCCTAGGTCTGACAAACGTCAGCTTAAAGAAACTGAAATGGATTGTTTCATTGCATATTATGATGCAGGACTTGCGTAGCAAGTACAAAGTCATATGGTCTTGTGATTGATTCACAAGAAGAAAAGTGAAATACCCTCAACAAGGGTGGCGGATCCTTACGCGAGTTATCTTGCAAAAGGATGTATTCTGTGATATCCTTCTAAGTAAGGAAGGTTAAAAACCGAAAACTAAAGTATCCAATGAACTTTAGGGTTGATCAAGTTGGGTTAATAGGATATGCCCTAACCCAGAATATAAAGGATCTTGCCAAGTTGCAAGGTACCCGGGATCGAGTGCTAGATGCATTCAAAAGGAAAGATTCCTTCCTTAGCAGTTTGCCAACAACAAGATCGATTAATGGAAATGTTTGTACTTGCTAGAGATTTTTGAGCACTGTTTGATTTATGAATTACAAATTAAATGAA
Source organism: Lygodium microphyllum (assembly GCF_053477565.2). Taxonomy (NCBI): domain Eukaryota; kingdom Viridiplantae; phylum Streptophyta; class Polypodiopsida; order Schizaeales; family Lygodiaceae; genus Lygodium; species Lygodium microphyllum. The sequence continues at coordinate 175,584,207 of NC_141136.1, forward strand.
TATCTATACTTCAGGTTGAAGGCCTGAAGGAAGAGGCAGTTTCAGTTACCCTCGACTGCCTGCCTGACCCTAACCAAGGGGGTTGTTGACCGCACCGAGAACGTGGACCGAGCCGGCCACGAGAGGTCTCTCCGTTGAGTGCTACTTGGAGTAGGAGGACGCTTGGGTGCCAGGGGGGGGCTCTGGCCGTAAGTCCCTCGCCTTCCGGGTCCTGCACAAGAGGCTAACGTGACTCGGGATTGGATCTCGAGGCCTGCATACTAGTCTATGGGTGGAAACTTGGAGTAGTGATCCCTGTGGATTACTGGATAGCCTTTGAGCGGATTATGGACAAGCCTACGGGCGGAACTCCTATTTTAGAGATAAATATGATGATATGTTAATAAAGAACTTGTTTGATATTGTTTTTCTATGTCACGTGATAAGATTACGTGAAGGAACCAGTGCTTAACGGTTTAATTAAAGAAGCTGATTGTTACATGTCTAACTAACGTGTTAGATAATTACCTAACTAAAATAAACCGAGAAAAGTGCGGAGGATGGGCCATGGGTTCGTTCTACGGTTGGGTGGTCTCGGTTGGCCGGGAAGTTTTCTCAAATCTCGAAGAACAGCGGGATGTTTGTCAAAGGATACGAACAACAAAAGCGTTGACCTAGAGTTATGTCTTAACCGATTTACGCTGTTTTAGGGGAACCGAATGGGACTATGCCCTATGGCAGAGAGGTTGAGCTTTGCATCCCTCTCGTTTTCCATTCTCTTTAAACCAAGTGCAGCGTGAATCCACTTCGGACCTGGCGTTTCTGCGTAAAGTAGTTCTCTTGGGTCCGACGCTAGTTGCTGTTAGGAAATGACCAATTAGGAAAATCCTAATTCCGGTCGATCCTAAGTGGGATCAGCCAGAATAATTTCGCTACGTAGTAGATGCGGGAAGCCCTAGATCACAAATCCCGTAACATTCCATGGGAGTGCCGGGCGGAGCTTTCTAGACATCCTTTCCGATGGACTGCTAAGACGTGTCCTGGATGATACTAGTGGACACATTATAGTTGGTATCAGAGCCGACCAACAACGGAATTGTTTTTATGAGATCTCAATGAAATAAAGTAAAGAAATTGTTGCTGTCCAAACATTTCCTTACCTTCAATGCTGTCTTGTAGAATTACGAGGTGTGAAACAAGTTTTTTGTATTTCGAGTCATGTTTATGACTGCAACGCATTCTCTGCTTTATAAACAAAGAATTGGGATGATGAACATCCTGGACCAGATTTATAATCCATCACCTTTTTACATGGAATAAAGATGGACGGGTGCTTCAGGAATCTACTATATAGCCACCCACCGGTTTGCTTGTCTACAGACCAACCTAAAGAGGATTAAGTGGTTGGAAGACCTGAAAGTCGTAAAGCTATTCGTTTTTGTGAAAGCTCATGTAAATTTGACTTTACATATTCAAGGTCAGAGGGTTGAGATGAACTCATATGTATATGACGAAGTAACCCGTGTAATCCCCGCCGACAGGATTAAAGTGTTGGGCCGCCATGAGAAGTATGGATTCCAACGGAAAGGATATCCTGAACTTCTAATGATTTATCGATTCCTGAAGATCAATGACCCAAAACCTTACTATTACATAGTTCCTGTAGATAAATGCAATACAACGTTGTTCTCCCTAAACTAAATGTAACAATTGGCTTATCATCACATGGAACATTGTATTCAAAAGGGCTATGCCCATGTAAATACAAATAAAGACTTCTTTTTAACAATGTCTGGCTGTGCATAAGAGTTGATAAAAAGTTAAGTAGCTACATTGTTTACGAGATAGCTGAATTAAAGATAAGCTAACATCGATTATAGTATAATAACGTTAAGAAAACCTTTATTCAGGCACAACCCCAGGTACATGTTCCTAATTCGCCTCCTACATCAAGTACTATTGTGATCTAGGAGAAGAAGTTTCTTCTCAAGCAAATTAAGCCACTCGAGTTTGATAGGAGAGGCAGATTCGTCCAGACTGATGCTGAAATTTGGATTGAATCCATGGAGGATTACTTCGAAGCAGTCAGTACTGCACCCGCCAATCAGGCTATGCTCGCCAAGTTAAAGCTCACCAGCGAAGCCAGACTTTGGTGGAAGCAATGGTGCAAGGATCAAGGGATCGCAGAGGGATCCATTACTTGGGAGAAGCTGAAGAAAGCCGTGCAGGAAAGATACTTACCACCTGCATATCGCACGCAGAAAATGAACAAGTTCTACGAGCTAAAACAGCTAGGACTCACTCTTGACGCATACTACTCCAAATTCGTCTCACTTTTAAAGTATGCGCCACAGATGGACATGACACAGCAGGTGTCCAAATTTTGTGCAGGTTTAAATCCACTAGTAAATACCCGTCTCCAATCTATGCGTCCATCAGATCTTCAGGATGCACTCATTCGAGCGGCGCCTATAATTCAGAAGGTGCAAGCTAGACCAAGGGGTAACAAAACTTGGTCTTATAATGACCCGAATAGAGGAGCACTTAGACCTCAAATGAAGAGAGTTCAAGGTCATAATCAGGGACAAAAAAAGAAAGCAAGGACGAATAACATCAACAACTTTGTTCCTACTCAAAGTAATGGCCGAAACCTCCGTTGTTTCCACTGCAACGAACCCGGTCACTTCAAGAGGCAATGTCCCAAGCTCGGCGGAGGACATCACCAAGCGCCTTTCCAAGGAACAGGCCGTGGTCAAGGAGCCGCTACCCGAGGAAGAGGAAGAACCGCCTGCATTGCCAATAGGCAAAGAGGTGAAGAAGAAGAAGAAGAAGATCCGACCATGGAAGCAGAATTCAAAAGAGCGACAGTCCATGCCGCTTTACACAAGAAAGGGCCGAATCGCCAGTTCTCGATGATTCAGACACCATCGTACTATCAAGGTAAAGGTTTCAAAACCTTGATTGATTGTGGCAGTACACATTCCTTTATCTCACCATCATGTTCAAAAAGATTAGGAATAGCCACGATAGAAGCACCTACCCTGCTTGTGGAATTGGCAAATGGTCGTGAGGTAACTTGTACCAGGCAAACTGCTAAGGTGGAATTCTTTCTGGGAGGAAAGAAGACTTCAGTTAAATTCAGAGTCATGAATTTAGGTATCCATGAGTGTCTACTCGGAATGGATTGGCTTAAGCCCACCAACGACGCCGACATTCATTGTGGAAAGGGTCAAGTTTCCTTTCGAAACTCTGAAAGGGAATTAGTCACAACTCAAGGTGAGGCAGGAGTGCCAAGAATCCAATTGGCCAAAGTATCTCGGATCATAAAAGGAGTCAGAAAAGGATTACCTATTTACTTGATCAAACTCAACAAGTTAGATCAAAAGCAAGAGTCTCATGAAGGACCTTCTTGACTAAAGGAATACGCGGACGTTTTCCCTGAAGAGTTGACCGAACTTCCACCTCAAAGAGAAGTGGATCATGAGATTAGGTTAGTACTGGAGCTGCGCCAATTGCTAAGAGACCTTATAGAATGTCCATACCAGAAGCAATTGAGTTGAAGGAACAACTCAAGAAACTGTTAGATCAGGGCTACATCCGGCCTAGCAATTCACCGTGGGGAGCTCCATTACTATTCCAGAAAAAGAAAGATGGGACACTTCGACTATGTATTGATTACCGAGGGTTGAATCAATCAGTAGTCAAGAATAAGTATCCTATTCCTAGAATAGATGAGCTTCTTGATCGTCTTCAGGGTGCAAAGATCTTCTCCAAGATTGATCTCAGGTCAGGTTACTATCAGATAAGGATCAAGGAAGAAGATATCCCAAAGATGGCCTTCAATACAAGATATGGGCACTTTGAGTTCCTGGTTATGTCATTCGGGCTTACAATTGCACCTGCCACCTTCAATAGATTAATGCAGAATATCTTTAGGCCATATCTTGATGATTTCGTGCTTGTCTTCTTCGATGACACTTTAGTCTATTCTAAACAGGAAGAAGATCATGAACCTCAACTTCGGATTGTCCTTGAGACAATGAGGTCACATAAGTTGTATGCAAAAATGAAGAAGTGTGCATTTCTTCAAGCTTCAGATTGAATATCTGGGATTCATAGTATCATCAGAAGAAATATTAGTAGACCCAGCCAAGGTCAGAGATGTGCTTGAGTGGCCAACATCAGTATCCGTCAAAGAGATACATAGCTTTCTTGGATTGACAGGATGATATAGGGTCTTCATAAAAAACTATGCTTTGATTGCAGCACCTTTGACGAATTTACTGAAGAAGCAGACTTCCATTGCATGGTCAACTCCCGAACAAAATAGCTTCGACAGATTGAAGCAAAGTTTGGTATCGACACCTATTCTAAGACTTCCAGACCTCAATAAGGAGTTCGAGATAGTATCTGATGCTAGCATTCTTGCCTTGGAGTGTATACTTATGCAGGAAGGTCATCCAGTAGCATACTCTTTAAGGAAATTGAAGAGTCATGAAAAGAATTATGCTACACATGATTTGGAATTACTAGCTGTCATCCATGCTCTAAAGCTTTGGAGACACTACTTGTTGGGTAACAAGTTTACTCTAGTAACCCACCATAAGAGTCTCAAATGGATCTTTACCCAGAACGAGCTCAACATGAGGCAACGTCGGTGGATTGAAGTGTTGGAGGAGTATGACTTTGAAATTAAGTACCGACCAGGGAAAGAAAATGTAGTTGCCGATGCACTTAGTCACAAGGCATTCCTAAATTCCCTAATCTTGCAGAATCCATCAACGGCTAGATCTCTAGCTACAAAAGTATCTATGCCAAACAACCCTATACTTGAGTTAGCTAGAGAGGAAGCATGCCAGGATTTGGCCTACCAATTAATGCTAAAAGAGATCTCTATCAAGGATCAGAATCAAAAGTTGCAAGCTAAGTATCAGGAATTTTCCATTGATAATGGACTTGTCTACTACAGAACAAGGTTGTGTATACCAGCAAGGCAGTCACTTAAGCAGAAGATAATGTGAGAAGCTCATGATTCCCCTTTCGCAGGACATCCTGGCTATGCTAAGACTCTTAATGCAGTTAGGAAGAGCTACCATTGGGAGAGCTCAAAGGTGACGTTCTCAAATATATCACTGAGTGTTTGTCTTGCCAACGTATCAAAGCCGAACATGTCATGATGCCAGGGAAACTGCAACCGCTTGACATCCCCCAAATGAAATGGGAATTCATCAGTATGGATTTTGTTGTAGGCTTACCCCAAGTCGAGGGAGGATACAACTCCATCATGGTTGTGGTTGACATGCTTACCAAGGTTGCACACCTTATTTCAGTAAAGACAAACTATAAAGCCTCCGACATTGCAAGATTGTTTATTAAAGAGATATTCAAGCTACATGGGTTACCCAGAAGAATCATTAGTGACCGAGATTCTCTCTTCACATCACACTTCTGGAGAGCTATCTTTTAAGCTATTGGGCCTCAACTCTGTTTTAGCACTGCCTACCATCCCTAAACGGATGGCCAAACAGAGAGAGTAAATCAAGTCATCGAGGATATGCTTGGGACATACTGCTGTCGAGAGCCGAAGAGGTGGATTCAATACTTGCCTTTGGTAGAATTTGCATACAATGCTTCTTATCAGCAGAGCATTGAGATGACTCCTTTCCAAGCATTGTATGGTCATGACTGTCGAAGTCCCCTAAATTTTTCCGATCTAGCCTTAAGGGTTGAAGCTTCAAGTCAGATGTTGGAAGACACGGATGATCAAATAAGGTCAATAAGACAGGACATCCAAGAGGCCAAGGATAGACAGAAGGCATACGCAGATTTGAAGCATCAAGAAAGAGTCTTCAAAGAAGGAGACATGGTCTTCATTCGCGTACGCCCTAAAAAGAGTTCTCTATCCCTAGGAGATTGCAAGAAGCTAAGTCCAAGGTGTTGTGGGCCGTACAAAATCCTCAAATGTCTAGGACCCAATGCTTATAGATTGCAACTCCCTGAGAACCTAAAGGTTCACAATGTATTCCATATCAGCCTATTGAAAAAATATGTACCCAACCCTAACCACGTACTTGATGATCAACAAGTTGTAATGCCTAGTCAAGGAGTCCTTGAACTAAGGCCTGATAGGATCTTAGATATTAGGGAGAGACAGTTAAGATCCAAAACCTTGAGAGAATGCCTCGTCCAGTGGAAAGACTATCCCGAAGAGGATGCCACTTGGGTAGATGAAGGAACTCTCAACCATCAAAACCCCCATTTTATCTCCAGATGAGGACATCTCGATTTCTCTAAGGGGGAGAGAATGTAATATATATCAAATATTTATTTTTTTCCCTCTCATCGGTGGTGTGTTGAGCTGGAAGGGGGGAAGGGAATAGACGAGCCAGCAAGCTCCTCGCTGGAGCTTGCTCGGTTTCACAACCATGCAAATGGACATGTTGAGGGGGGAGGATTCCCTCCCCTCCCCTATAAAATTGAGGGAGGGCCGCAGGTTACAGGGAAGGGGAGATAGGACTGAAGATGAAGTTAATTGCTGCCCCCGCCTGACGCTAAAACGTCCGTCTATCTGTTGTGAGAGAGGGAGTGCCGCCATAACACCGTGCTCAATGTTGAGGGAGAGAGAGAAGGATAAATCCAAGCCGCTGCCACCCTCGTCCAAGATTGAAGGAGGGAGGGCCACCTCGTCACCACTCTAGCCGGACGAGGCTGTTGAGCCGCCACTGCCACCTTCGTAGCCCTCGGATGGCTGGTTACCCCCCCTCCCTGCCACGTGTATGCTGAAGCTCTAAAGCTTCTAAGTGGCCCTAAGCCCCCTTTCCCTTGGAACCACACCCCCCCCCTCACCCCCCCGATTTTGAAGCTCTAAAGCTTCTAAGAGGCCCTAAGCCCCCGTTCCCTTGGAACCATACCCCCCCCCCCCCCCCCCCCCCCGGGTTTTTTTTAACCCTTAACCCCTTCCCATGGAGCCACTAAACCCCAACACGTGTTTAGGCCACCATAGCCCCCTCTCCCCTTGGCCTCAAAAACCAGTAACCCCCCCCCTCCATGCTTTATAAGCCTTAAGGCCTTTCTCCCTTAAGCCCCTTCCCTTGGATGGAACCCCCCAAAGAACTAAGGCTTGAAAAGTCTTATCCACCTTAACCCCCGTGTTTAACTTATTACCCCCTTCTTGTGCTTTTTACCCCCTTTCACCCTTCCCCTTTTCCCTTGGTTTGGAACTTACCCTCGTGCGTCCAGAAATCCCTTCAAGATCCCCCCTTTTATACCCTTTCAAGGCCCTTCATATGTTTTTTGAAACCACACTCACGCACACCATTTTCACCGCGTATAAATCCCCATAGGGCCTTTTCTTTTTAGGCTTTATAAACCTTTCCCTCTCGAAGAAGCTAAGACCCTAAAGGTCTTATTACCCCCCTCTTGTGGTAAATTCCTTAACGACTCCTTGCCTCGAACGAGAGAAGAAGAGTATTGAAGCGACGATGGAATTCCGAAAAGGAGTATAAAGCTGCCTTCACGTTCGAAGGATTACAACTGTGATGCCACCTAAGAAAGTCCAAGGAGTAGCTATGGGAGGGTCATCTCCCGGTATCCATGTGGATATCTCACCCCAAAACCAGGTTTTTTCTACTTAATTTTATATCGGTTTTAAGTCAATCGTGCAAGATGAATTGCTAGGGATAAGATATATTTTGTCCTAGTTATTTACGATGAAGGAATTTAGTTTAATTGAACATGCAAAATGGATAATGTATAAACATAGCTTCCTTCAAATAGCATTATGCACTGAAACGAATTATGAGCAAGATTATTTACCCACTAAAGTAGTATATTTCCGTTAAATCTTGAAGGTATAAAAACTACATCTTGCACCATTAACCCCTATTCTTTTTACAACGAATCATCCTAGAAGGTGAAATTCATGAAAGGTTTCTTACGTTGCTTAAACTCTCAGAAGTTACCATTGCTAACTGCATATTCTTAGCAAGGAAAAGATTGTTTATTTGGCATGAGTTTTGTTCACAAGGAAAAAGGAAGATTAATTGAATTTACCTAACCTCAAAGCAATAAAGTTTAGGACTGAAAAATCAATTGTAACATAGATAACAAATCGTGCCGAGGTGATCTCGATATTACCTTCTAAAAGTTAACCGAATTAATGTAGACTTAGAAATACCTATGCTGTGAAATATACATTGGGAATGATTTAAAATCCAAGAAATGTTTATACCTTAAATGCTTGCCCACCTTCCCTGATTGTAGGGTCAATAAAACGTTAATGTAAAAGAACTAGGGTTTGCCCCTGAGGTTCTTAAAGAAAATAATAAAAGGAGACCCTAGGTCTGACAAACGTCAGCTTAAAGAAACTGAAACGGATTGTTTCATTGCATATTACGATGCAGGACTTGTGCAGCAAGTACGAAGTCATATGGTCTTGTGATTGATTCACAAGAAGAAAAGTGAAATACCCTCAACAATGATGGCGGATCCTTACGCAAGTTATCTTGCAAAAGGATGTAAGTTGGGTTAATAGGATATGCCCTAACCCAGAATATAAAGGATCTTGCCAAGTTGCAAGGTACCTCGAATCGAGTGCTAGATGCATTCAAAAGGAAAGATTCCTTCCTTAGCAGTTTGCCAACAACAAGATCGATTAATGGAAATGTTTGTACTTGCTAGAGATTTTAGAGCACTGTTTGATTTATGAATTACAAATTAAATGAATATCTATACTTCAGGTTGAAGTCCTGAAGGAAGAGGCAGTTTCAAATACCCTCGACTGCCTGCCTGACCCTAACCAAGGGGGTTGTTGACCGCGCCGAGAATGTGGACCGAGCCCGCCGCGAGAGGTCTCTCCATTGAGTGCTACTTGGAGCAGGAGGACGCTTGGGTGCCAGGGGGGCTCTGGCCGTAAGTCCCTCGCCTTCCGGGTCCTGCACAAGAGGCTAACGTGACTTGGGATTGGATCTCGAGGCCCGCATACTAGTCTACGGGGGGAAACTTGGAGTAGTGATCCCTATGGATTACTAGATAGCCTTCGAGCGGATTATGGACAAGCCTACGAGCGAAACTCCTTGTATTTCAAAGATAAATATGATGATATGTTAATAAAGAACTTGTTTGATATTGTTTTTCTATGTCACGTGATAAGATTATGTGAAGGAATCAGTGCTTAATGGTTTAATTAAAGAAGCTGATTGTTACATGTCCAACTAACGTGTTAGATAATTACCTAACTAAAACAAACCGAGGAAAGTGCAGAGGATTGGCCATGGGTTCATCCTACGGTTGGGTGTTCTCGGTTGGCCGGGAACTTTTCTCAATTCTCGAAGAACAGCGGGATGTTTGTCAAAGGATACGAACAACAAAAGCGTTGACCTAGAGTTATGTCTTAACTGATTTACGCTGTTTTAGGGGAACGGAATGGGACTATGCCTTATGGCAGAGAGGTTGAGCTTTGCATCCCTCTCGTTTCCCATTCTCTTTGAACCAAGTGCAACGTGAATCCGCTTTCAACCTGGCGTTTCTGCGTAAAGTAGTTCACTTGGGTCCAACGCTAGTTGCTGTTAGGAAATGACCAATCAGGAAAACCCTAATTCCGTTCGATCCTAAGTGGGAACGGCCAGAATACTTCCGCTACGTAGCAGACGCGGGAAGCCCTAGATCGCAAATCCCGTAACATTCCATGGGAGTGCCGGGCGGAGCTTTCTAGACATCCTTTCCGATGCACTGCTAAGATGTGTCCTGGATGATACTAGTGGACACGTTACATCCAAACGTCGCCTTCACCCCTCCCTTCCAATCATTCCCCTCCATGCCACGTTACTGTAATAGAGGACAAGAAGCTTCTTTAGAAGTTTCTTAAGATAAGCTTCCATAAGCCCTGTCCACACGGCTTATCCCCGGTCTCCTAAAATGCACGTCCTGTAATGGGCATTCCTGTGCGAGGGAGAAGTAGGCAGGTTTTTGAGGCTCAATTGCCAAATCTTGGAAGGAATTCAGAGATCGCATAAGGGCAAGGAAAAACCGCAGAGTCAAATCCACTACATCAACGATAGCTCCAAAACAAAAGATGCAAGGCGCACGCGTGGAAGTCTCCAACCCAAGCATACACGTGGACATCCCTACGAGCCTCAAGCTTAGGTTCTTAAAAGAATGATTCCGCATTAAAGCAATGCATTAGGCACGATTAATTTTCATGGGAATAAAGCATTCACGCAAGTTTCTAATTCATGTAGTCTAGTTAAAATCCATTTGGGAAATTATCTCCTTGAATGATTTACAAGAGTTATTGCATGTCATGCAAATTGGGTTGCTTGCATTTCCAAGTTACAAATCCTAAGCGCATATTGCTTAGGTTTAAAAGGTGAAATTGTTTAAATGCATCTTTGATTGGCCGCAGAAAAGAAAAGGGCATAGGGCATTTAGGTAGTAATTTTCTACTTGTAGATTCATATGACGTAATCATTGTCGCTATTGTCCAAGTAGTTGCATTGCATGGAAGTGAAACCATGAGCTTGCTGTTACGTGCAAAGATGCGTGCATTTTAAGTCGGATTAATTATCGTAGAGAACGGATTAAGTCAACATTAGTCTTATAATATTCATCATGCATGAACTTCATTTATCGAAGTTGTATCTAGAAAAGGTTGCATGTCACATACTCATCATGCATGAACTTCATTCATCGAAGTTGTATCTAGAAAAGGTTGCACGTCATATTAAATCCTAAAATTCAATTGCATTAAACAAAAGGTTGTAGACATAGCTCCTTGATGTAAATCTATGTAGCTTTTATGCAAGTTATTTTCCAAGTTGTCAATCATCATGATTTTTGCAAGGAAAAGAAATGGTAATTGCAAACCTTATAGTAATGAAACGCATACTTGCACATAATGTGAGGTCTTGCAACTATTTACACCTTTAGAATAATTTTAGCATCTCTAAGAAAAGATCGTTTCTTGTCACAAGACAAGTAGACCGATTTAGCTAAATCACTTGTAATGACATAACCCACATGGGATTCTTAAAAGCGCAAGTAGTTAGTACAACAAACACCTCAAAGTGCTAACTAGGGTTTAGTATGTTGGAAATTCTACCTATATCGCACTTGGATACTAATTTGAGACTTTCAAACCCAAAGGTCCTACCCAGATTTACAGGATGTTTGGGTTAAGTGGTCTCCCATACAATAAAGTTCTAGGGTTTTACCCTAAGGATCGATCAACCTAATACTAAACTTCCGATTAAGATTAGAGCCCCTAGGGCGAAATGTTATTGGCCTAGTAAGGTTAGGGATTGGGTTGGGTAAGAAGACACCCCAAAACCTACATCTTAACTAAACATACTTCTTGACCAAGGAACGTCATTGATGGGAGATTGATCCCACAAGTTAGATGCAACTCCTCTGCAACAAGTTGCAACATTGCATGGCCTTGTGTTTAAGTCACAAGATGGATTTGCCACTCTTTAGAACAAGGGTTGGTAGGATCTAAGTACAAGATACTTTCCAAAAGGATGAGTAGTCATCCTGCTACATCACCCTTCTTGGGCTGATTTGTCAAGTTAGGGGAAGTTATGTATTGCCTAGCAAGCAAAGGATCAATCAAGATGGGGCGACGAAGTTGCCCAGGATTTACTGTCTTAACTTAAGGAACCTAAGGTGTTGGTTAATTTGGGTTAATAAGGTATAAACCCTAACCCATGGATAAAAGGGTAAACAAGCAATGAAACCCTTGGGATCTTGCCAAGTCGCAATTAATCCTGGATCGGATGCTGGATGCATTCGGAGAAGAAGGATTCACACCTTAGTAGTTGGCCAAACAAACAACCACTGGATTGATTGTGTTTGTACAGTTTAGGAGCACAGTTTGTATTGATTTCTCAAGGAACTAAAGATGGAAAAATAATAAATGCTTCAGGTTGAAGCCTAGAGGGAGAGGCAGCATCAGCTACCCCCGACTGTCTACCTGATCCTAACCAAGGGGGTTGTTAGCCGCGCCGGGAACATGGACCAAATCCGCCGCGAGAGGTCTCTCCATTGGGCAGTACTTGGAGCAAGAGGATGCTTGGGTGCTAGGGCGGGCTCTGGCCGTAAATCCCTTGCCTTTCAAGTCCTGCACAAGAGGCCGACGTGACTTGGGATTGGGTCTCAAGGCCCGCAAACAAGTCGATGGGCGGAAACTTGGATTAGTAATCCCTGAGGATTGCTGGATTGCCTTTGGGCAGATTATGGATTGCCTTCGGGTGGATTATGGATTAGCCTACAGGCTGGATTTTTATGATGTATTCCAAAGACTGATTAATAAGATAACTTGTTGAAAAGAAACTTGTTTGACATTGTTTTTCTATGTCATTGCTAAGATTACGTGAAGGAACCAGTGACTAATTGGCTAATTAAGGAAGTTGTTTTACGTTTGTCCAACTAAATGTGATAGGTAATTAGACAACTAAAGCGACCGCGAGGAAAGTGCGGTGGATTGACCTAGAGTCTAGGTTACTAGAATCCCGATTTATGTTGTTTTAGGGAAACGTAATGGGACTATGCCTTATGGGCAGAGAGGTTGAGCTTTGCATCCTTCTTGTTTTCCATTCTCCTTGAACTAAGTGCAGCATGAATCCACTTCGACTCTAACATTTCTGCGTAAAGTAGTTCCCCTAGGGTTCGACGCTAGCTGCCATTCTAGGAATTTGACCACCAGAAGAACCCTAATTCAGGTTGATCGTAAGTGGAAACGGCCAGAATGCTTTAGCTTTGTGGCAGACTCGGGAGGACCTAGATCGCAAACCCCGTGACATTCCGTGGGTGTGCCGGGCAGTGCTTTCTAGAGTCTCTTCCCAATGGGCTGCTAAGACGTATCTTGCAAGTGAACATGTGGACACGTTACAGTTGGTATTAGACCGAACCAACAAAGGATCTGTCTTTTACAAGGAAACTTAATGAGGAGAAGTAGAGCAAATGTTGTTGTTAAGAACATTTCCTTACTTATCGATGCTATCTTGCAGAGTCACGAAGCATGGAACAGATTCTTGGTGTTCTAGGTCATGTTTATGACCGCGATGCGTACCTCGGATTATCGACGGAGGATCGATATGATGAATATCCTAGACCACATCTATAATCCTTCACCCCTATACGTGGAACGGAGATGGATGGGTGATTCAATAATTTATTACAACTCCTCCAAACATGGCCTTCACCCCTCCATTCCAATCATTCCCCTCCACGCCACGTTACTGTAACATAGGAAATGAAGCTTCTTTAGAAGCTTCTTAAGATAATCTTCCATAAGCCCTGTCCACACGGCTTATCCTCGGTCTCCTAAAATCCACATCCTGTAAAGGGCATTCGTGTACAAGGAAGAAGTAGGTAGGTTTTTTAGGCTGAGTTGCCAAAGCTTGGAAGGAATTGAGAGATCGCATAAGGGCGAGGACAAACCGCGGAGTCCAAATCCACTACATCAACGATGGCTCCAAAACAGAAGATGCAAGGTGCACGTGCGGAAGTCTCCAAACCAAGCATACGCATGGACATTCCTACGATCCCTCAAGCCCAGGTTCTTAAAAGAATGATTCTGTATTAAAGAAATGCATTAGGCATGATTAATTTTCATGGAAAGAATGCATTTATGCATGTTTCTAATTCAGGTAGTCTAGTTAAAATACATTTGGGAAATTATCTCCTTGAACGATTTACAAGAGTTAGTGCATGTCATGCAAATTGGTTTGCTTGCATTTCCAAGTTGCAAATCCTAAGCGCATATTGCTTAAGTTTAAAAGGTGAAATTGTTTAAATGCATCTTTGATTGGCCACCGCAGAAAAGAAAAGCGCATAGGGCATTTAGGTAGTAATTTTCTACTTGTAGATTCATATGATGTAATCATTGTCGCCATTGTCCAAGTAGTTACATTGCATGGAAATGAGACCATGAGCTTGCCATTACATGCAAAGATGCGTGCATTTGAAGTCAGATTAATTGTCGTAGAATGGATTAAGTCAACAATAGTCTTATAATATTCGTCATGCATGAACTTCATTTATCAAAGTTGTATCTAGAAAAGGTTGCATGTCACATATTTGTCATGCATGAACTTCATTCATCGAAGTTGTATCTAGAAAAGGTTGCACGTCATATTAAAGCCTGAAATTCAATTGCATTAAACAAAAGGTTGTAGGCATAGCTCCTTGATGTAAATCTATGTAGGTTTTATGCAAGTTATTTTCCAAGTTGTCGATCATCATGATTTTTACAAGGAAAAGAAATGGTAATTGCAAACCTTATAGTTGCACAGAAGTAATGAAATGCATACTTGCATGTAATGTGAGGTCTTGCAACTATTTACACCTTTAGAACAATTTTAGCATCTCTAAGAAAAGATCGTTTCTTGTCGCAAGACAAGTAGACCGATTTAGCTAAATCACTTGTAATAACATAACCCACATGGGATTCTGAAAAGCATAAGTAGTTAGTACAATGAACACCTCAAAGTGATAACTATGGTTTAACAAGTTAGAAATTTTGCCTAGTATCGCACTTGGACGCCAAGTCGAGACTTTGGAACCCAAAGGTCCTACCCACATTCATGGGATGTCTGGGTTAAGTGGACGCCCATACAATAACGATCTAGGGTTTTACCCTAAGGATCAATCGACCTAATATTAAACTTCCGATTAAGATTAGATCCCCTAGGACCAAACGTTATTGGCCTAGTAATGTTAGGGATTGGGTTGGGTAAGAATACATCCCAAACCCTACATCTTCACTAAACATACTTCTTGACCAAGGAACGTCATTGATGGGAGACTGATCCCGCAAGTTAGCTGCAACTCCTATGCAACAAGTTGCAATGTTGCATGGCCCTGTGTTTAAGTCACAAGATGGATTTGCCACTCTTTAGAACAAGGGTTGGTAGGATCTAAGTACAAGATAATTTGAAAAAGGATGAGTAATCCTGCTACATCACCCTTCTTGGGCTGATTTTCAAGTTAGGGGAAGTTATATATTGCCTAGCAAGCAAAGGATCAATCAAGATGGGGCGACGAAGTTGCCCAGGATTTATTGTCTTAACTTAAGGAACCTAAGGCATTGGTTAATTTGGGTTAATAAGGTATAAACCCTAACCCATGGATAAAAGGGTAAACAAGCAATGAAACCCTTGGGATCTTGCCTAGTTGCAATTGATCCCAGATCGGTTGCTGGATGCATTCGGAGAAGAAGGATTCACACCTTAGCAATTGGCCAAACAAACACCACTGGATTGATTGTGTTTGAACAGTTTAGGAGTACTGTTTATATTGCTTTCTCAAGGAACTAAAGATAGAAAAATAATAAATGCTTCAGGTTGAAGGCCTGGAGGGAGAGGCATCATCAGTTACCCCCGACTGTCTACCTGACCCTAACCAAGGGGGTTGTTAGCTGCGCCAGGAACGTGGACGGAACCTGCCGCAAGAGGTCTCTCCGTTGGGTGCTACTTGGAGTAGGAGGACTCTTGGGTGCCAAGGGGGCCTCTGGCCGTAAATCCCTTGCCTTCTGGGTCCTGCACAAGAGGCCGACGTGACTCGGGATTGGATCTCGAGGCCCGCATACTAGTCTATGTGCAGAAACTTGGATTAGTAATCCCTGAGGATTGCTGAATTGCCTTCAGGCGGATTATGAATTGCCTTCATGCGGATTATGGATTGCCTTCGAGCGGATTATGTATTAGCCTACGGGCTGGATTATTATGATGTATTCCAAAGACTGATTAATAAGATAACTTGTTGAAAAGGAACTTGTTTGACACTGTTTTTCTATGTCAATGCTAAGATTACGTAAAGGAACCAGTGACTAATTGGCTAATTAAGGGAGATGTTTTATGCTTGTCAAACTAAATGTGGTAGGTAATTAGACAACTAAAGCAACCCCGAGGAAAGTATGGTGCATGTGGTCATGGGTCTGTCCTACGGATGGGTGGTCCCGGTTGGCCGGGAACTTTTCTCGAAGGAAATGAACAGCAAGGAATGTTGACCTAGAGTCTAGGTTACTCGAATCCCGATTTATGCTATTTTAGGGGAATGAAATGGGACTATGCCTAATGGGAAGAGAGGTCAAGATTTTCATCCCTCTTGTTTCCCATTCTCCTTGAACGAAGTGCAGCTTGAATCTGCTTCGACCCTGAAATTTCTGCGTAAAGTAGTTTGCCAGGGTTTGACACTAGCTGTCGTTTTAGGAATTTGACCACTAGAAGAACCCTGATTCAGGTTGATCCTAAGTGGGAATGGCCGGAATGCTTCCGCTTCGTGGCAGACTCGGGAGGACCTAGATTGCAAACACTGTGACATTCGGTGGGAGTGCCGGGCGGCGCTTTTTAGACTCTCTTCCTGATGGGCTATTAAGATGTGTCCTACAAGTGAACATGTGGACACGTTATAGTGTTTAATAGCTTTAGGAAAGATATTTTTCCTTCTTTCTACTTTCACTACAAGAGGGGAATGGGGTATAGCAATGGTGGTTTCTGACACAAAATAGTGGGGTCGTTATTTGCATTGCAAATATGATGTATGGATGCCAATAGCGACGCTACTCTAAGAAAAAAAGAGCTAAAAATCCGAGTGTTACATTTTTCCGCAAACAGTTTGAGAGAGAGCAAAAGAGAGAGCAAAAGAGATTGTGTCTTTTGGAGGGAGAGTGAGAGGAAGAAAGAAGGAGCGTTTCTCAGCATCGTCACCGCTGCCTACCGTTCACAAAAGAAGAGGGCAAAGTGCACGAAGAAGAAAGAGGAGACATCAAAAAGAGAAGATGAAAAATCCATCCTTGGGCCTTTGTGGTAAGTACATTGCCTCCTCTTGGTTTGTTCTTGTGCTTTCTTCTTTTATTTAGTTTTTTTTCCTTGAGAATGAGGTGCATTAAGGGTGAAAGAGAGGAAATGAGAGAGGGTAAAGAAGAAAGGAAAAAGAAAGAGAACGAGAGAGAAAGAGAGAGAGGATGAAATAGAGCAAAGAAAGAGAGAAATAGAGAGAGAAACAAAGGGAGAGAGGAGAATGAGTGGGAAAACAATGAGGAGTTGGAGAGAAACAAAGAGAGAGGCAACAAATAAAGAGAAAGAGAGAAAGAAAGAGAGGGGGGAGAGAACACGGAATAGAGAGTGAAGGGAGAGGTGGATAAGAGGGTGACGTAAAGAGAAGAAGGAGAGTGGAAAAAAAAGAGAGAGCTAGAAAGAGAATTGGAGAAAAAGAGACAAAAAGAGGGAGAAAAATAGAGATAGAGAAAACAACAAATAGAGAGTGAGCGAAAGAGAGAAACAAAAGAAAACAACGAGAGAATTAGAGAGAAAAAAATGATTGATAGAGAATGAGAGAGGGGAAAAAGAGGTAGGAAGAGGGGTGGGGAGAGAGAGTCTCTCAATGCCTTGTTTTATGAGTTTTTTTTTGTCTTTGATATTTATTTTAGTGAGATGCGTAGAGTGCAAATAAAAAGGAAACAAGAGAAAGACAGAGAGAAAAGGGGAGAGGGAAAGGAAAAGAGAGAAGAAGTGAAAGTGGGAAGGAAAGATGGGGGAATAAAGAAACATTTATAGAAATAGAGGGAAAGAGAATCAAAGAAGGATGAAGGGAGGCAAATAAAATAAGAAAAAAAAACAAAAACAAAAACCTATTGTTTGTTGTAATGTAGAAAAATTGGAAAACAATGATGGTCGTGATGTCTAAGATTGCAAGGTATATCTTAATCATTGTGTCTCATGTCCTTGTTCTCAATGTAAGCTAGCAATCAGCAGATGAAAGTGTCACCTGTCTATAGAATATGTACGATGCTTTTGCAAGTTCAATCGAAGATCATTTATTAGGTGATCTTAGACTTTGAGTGAACGGTAAGAAAAGTGTGTATCAATCATGCCTTACATTTGCATAGTAATTGAATATCATATAAAAAAACATTAGACTTACCTATTGCGGCCGGTTAGAAGAGTTCATGGGCATGGATAGAGTTCCTGAGCCAATCCAGTACTTGGAAGAAAAGACTCATTCTATACCCTCAATATTAGAGGAGACTGTCTGCCTTCTAGACCTTCCTCCAATCTTGGAGCGTGAAATGGAGGCAATGATCCATGCATTGATGCCCATGGATATTGAGTCATTTGATTAGCTAAGAGAGAAAGCATTCATACCATTATATGATGGGTGACAAGTATATCACCTGAAGACACTGCTTGCACTCTCAAGTGTACATGCAAAACACAGGTGGAGTGATGCGAGTGTGACCAAGTTTTTTAGGTACATTCTACGTACGCTCCATTGATTTTTGACTCCATTATAAAAAAACATGTTTTTTCAAGGTGTTTTATGATTTTTTTAAAGATCACTAAAGTACCATATGTTACCACTTGGAAATACCATGCCCTGAGTCTCATGATGATGATGTGCGAGATGTTTTATGAAAGATTGGCATGGACTATGGAGACTAGGGGACTATGGAGACATGTCCAAAGCATGGTGCTCACAAATATCGACAGGACTTGCAAGGAAAAAACATTCTTCAAAAAGTTATTAGACACTTTTCACTTATCCCACATATACATCATATGTTTCGTACATCCGGTATGGTAAGCTTTACAACATGGCATGCACAAAATAGATCCATAGATGGAGTCCAATGAATATTGATGGATTCACGTGCATGGAACTACATTGACTCTACATTTCCAAGCTTTATAGGAGAGCCAAGAAATCTTTGGCACAGTCTTGCTATGGATGGCATGAATCCATTTGGTCTTTGCTCAACTTCTTAAAGTGTATGTCCTATAGTCCTTGTTAACTACAACATCCCTCCATGGCTTTCTATGAAGAAAGAAAACCTGATCCTTAGCTTACTTGTTCCTGGCCGCTACAAATTCTAGAATATGGATGTCTATTTCCATTCATTAGTTGATAAACTTAAGATTTTGTGGGAGGAGGGGTCTCCATGGAAGATATGAGCAAGCGTGATGGTCAAGGGTCAACCAATATACGAGCCATTCTCATGTGAACCATGTATGGCTTTTCAAAATTTGGGAAGTTCTTAGGTAAGTAGGCTTTCATTCTCATTGGTGATATCTAATATAGCTCATTCACGTTTGTTTTGACTAAATAGGGGTGTTGGGACAGGTCTAATCACCTCAGGTTATCATGCATGTCCATTGTCTGGAGACTCCCAAAGGTCACGAACCATGAAGAATTTGTGAATTGAGGGAAGGTTTTCTTGGATGACCTCCAGCACGAATGAACACCCAAAGCTGGTATGAGTTAAAAATGTTCCACACGAAGTCATATCCAAACGAAATGCAGTGGTTCTCAGTTTTCTATGAGTTTCCATATTGGATCCACTTATAGATCTCAACCACTTGTTACATCCCGTGTGTATTTCCAAGAATGTGGGCAACTTATTATGGGACCACAGATTCATAGGAAAGAGAGACACTACAGGGGCACGAATGGATTTGAATGAGGTAGGCAAGATGGAGGCGCTTTGGTGACAGTTGAGCACTGATAGTCGCTTACAGCTACCTCACGCTCCTTGGGTTCTCTCCACTAAAGAAGAGTGCATTGTGAAGAAAATTATGAGGTCTATCCAGACCTTGATAGGTATGATATGTTCCCTCAGATCAGCTTTTTCTAAAGACGACCAACTGTCAAGGCTAAGATCCCATGATTGGCATAATGCTTCTTTATTTGTAGTAGTTTTGTAATATTGATCGCAATTGTGGGATGCCTCAATCTAGAAATACATAGGGCGATTTACAAGTTGTCAAATTTAGTGTGATGAATCTCACATAAGAAGATCAAGACATCCTTTATTGAATCAACAAGGCAGGGAGCAGTGGAGATGGTCTATCTCTTTGAGAAGTACGTGTCTACCAGTATGCTATAACCAGAGATATGGTGGTTGGAAATGGGATAGAAAAAAGGATGGATACTACAATGGAAAAGAAAGTGAATCATTTTTGTACGTTGCATTATGTATCCATGGAAACGTGGCTTGCTAGGTATGAGCAAACCAGAAAATACCAAGAAGAAGCGCGATCAAAATTTTGACGTAATATGCACCATCAACCGATTTGATATCCTAAGGGCATGGAGAAGATGTCGCGGATTATGTCTATGAGATGGTTACATGGAGCTTTGATTGTAGCTTCTCATGAAGGGGTGGAAGTCTCTACCTTAGGTAAGTTACTCATGAATATATGTGTGTATCATGTGGGTTCAAAATAATGTATTTTTAAAAAACCATGTTTATATATTTTTTACATACAGAAGGGTGTAATATAAAAGGGTTATTTATAGATTGAATAGAAAAGGGTTATGTTTTATTCAATAGAAATTTATAGATAAGGATATTTATAAATAGGCCTTAAATACACATAATGTAGAGGATATACATATAGTAACTTCCTCGAGGTCTCTACTGAGGAGTTGGAATTCTCGAGGGGAAGTAGTCCAAGGGTGACCGTATGTTTTATAAGCTATCATATCTAGATTATATGTGGTAGCTAATCTAACCATTTCAATGTACAATACAAAGTATGTAGTGCAGTGTGATGGCACGGGTGACATTTTCACACCGAGCGCATGGACAAAATATGCTTCACAATGGATTGTGTTGTCATGGCAAAGTTAGAGCAGCAAGAGAGCCGACGGCAAGACATGGATCCAAACACTATTATAGATGAGATGGAGTATTTTGGAAACTTGCAATTTGTTATCTCTATAGATTACATAGCTTCTCCATGATCATATTCAATGTACAATGGTTCAAAGTGGTATTGGAAGGAGCCACGGCAACCGTTGAACGAGGTCTATCTAGATTTCTTGAAATAGATTCTAAGATAAGATGGATGGATTTTTGTGGCACGTTTATCTTGTCACCCCATTGTAAACACATGCATAAATTGTTTTTTTTACATTTTTTCACGACATAGAATAGTCACAAATGTTGAATCTTTCTTATATGTGATTTTGAACATGTAATTTTCTATCCAAACCCCCGACAACCTCAATGGTGGTATGTTGTGCCTTCAGCTACTCGCAGCCCAAGAGTGTATGATGAAAGAAATTCTCCCAACGTAGATGAGAAGAATATGTAGATAGAGGGGTCGATATTGCAAGGGGTAGAGGTCCAAGAGGGCTTGGAGCATTTAGAGGAGATAGATTTGGGTAACGATGAGGAAAAGAAAGGAGGCCAAGAATTATTTGAGAATGAACTGGACTCCTTCTTTTGTAGTGACCTATCTATATACTTTCCAGTGTACACGAAGTTGTGCCAAGAGATTGACATGGGACCATATGCTACGTCATACTTCAACATCCACCTACTCAATTCATTGATGAATCGCTTTGAAGGGTAGTCTAGCATATGTATTTTAAGTAACATCATTTTTTTCAGAGTTATATTACCATGCTTTACTTGAATATCTATATTGATTATAATAATATCATTTTTTATCTGTGCATGTTACCTTTGATAATACTTCGAGAGCAGGATGAGTCAAGGGATGAGCGATGAGGAGTTGTAGGAGATATTCACATGTATGTCTCTAGATTAGATGGCTTAATTTAGATATATGGCAGACCAAAAGTTATCTCAGACACCATCAAGCCATTCCGTTCGATCTACTTTGGCATCCTATGATGCTTAGGTTTCTAGTAGTCAAGGTTGATGCTTCAGATTGGGCCTAGATGGAGGGAGTGATTCTAGGGGATGATGCAAAGATGTGGGTGCTACTCCAAGAGATACTATCC
Organism: Lygodium microphyllum; assembly: GCF_053477565.2. NCBI lineage: Eukaryota > Viridiplantae > Streptophyta > Polypodiopsida > Schizaeales > Lygodiaceae > Lygodium > Lygodium microphyllum. The sequence continues at coordinate 175,605,936 of NC_141136.1, forward strand.
CCATGGATACACAAGATGTACACGGTGGTCCTAGTTATGCCTAGGAGCATGGTTGTAGGTGGGAGAGGACACATCCTAGATGTACCCCAAAGAAGTATGCATACCTCGTAGATGATAAGATAGGAGTTGTGATCATGAATGATGAGGGGAGGAGGATGATGTCTCATATGAGAGAGTTGTGCCAAGTTTTTCAACACAGCATCTTGGACCATTGGAAGAACATACCCAACCGAAGCAAGGACTATATCGCGGCATCTTTGCATGAGGATTTTTTGGTACCTACTATGGTAGAGAGCCTTTTCACTAAGTGGATGATGGAGTGTATGCGTGCATACATGTCACATAGATGATCGAACGCATGTAGCAAGGCACTCAAGAGTGGCACCTCAAAGCTCGAGTGACTAGACACAGATGATTAGTAGAGACTCCAGAAGGAGGCTACAGATTCTTCAAGACGTTGGCAATAATAGTGGGAGGTAGCAAGGGTATGATTTGAGGCAAGGGTCATGATCATTTGGGGAGTGGTAGTAGCCACACGACTTATCTGGAGGACTTTGTACATTTTTCTTTTATTCTTCTCTCTTTCTTATTTGCAATATCACTTGTATTGGCAATCATGTTTCTAACTGTTGCATTCTCAACATATAAAGAGACACAGTCTCATTGCACTGATCGATAGATTGTATGCACACGATGACCCAATAAGTCAATCATCTTTCTTATCTATTACCATTTTTTAAAAAATACATTATGTATGGTGAACTGATGTGTAGTTGTTCATTTTGCAAAGTCCATTGGTGCTTCTTTGCATCAAGACGAGCTTTCGAATGGTGAGGATCTATAGCTTGTGCTTGGATTCATGGAGTGCACATTCTCTTCTTTTTGGTCATGTGATTTATGTAGGTATCTTACATGTACTATATATTTATCATTCTTTGTATCTTGCGATAATTCCATGGGTTTTCATCAGCGATCTTATACTTATTCTATTTATCAGTATTGTGGGTTCAAGTACTTTTTTGCGCTCATCTTGATGACCATTAGATACGCAACATGTAATTCATTTGTAAAATATAAACATAGAAAATGGTGCTACACAAATTTTTTTAATTGTAACCATTGCTATTAGCATTGCAAATTTACTGCACACATCATTATTGGCATCACAATATGCATCACAAAGCATCATTATATTGTAAAATGAACAAAAATAGCAACACATATAGCGATGGTTTTATAGAGACACTGATATTGACATGTTTAACGATGATGAGGGTAAATTTTTTAATAAACATTTGCGTCGCTTTAGATGTCAGTATGAGGCCTGTATCTTGTAGTATTCCACTGTCTCTTTGGGGATCTCATTTGAACTATATTCCAAAAATAAACTAGGTCCTTATCAAAGTCATCAATCACCTTTTTTATCTCACCCTCAAGTGTTCTCAATAAACCGACCAAATCATCCTATAGTGGATTCCTCTCTATTTTGGCTTTGAACACTCTCTTTTATCCATATAAAGCTCCAAGGGTGCTATGCAAGGCCTACTCTCTTCCAACTCAAACTTGGTTTCTTCATCACAACCATCAATACTAACGAGAGTCAACTCACAACTCACCTCACCACTCAAGTCACCCTTCTCATCAATATTACTCATAAAACAATCAACCAACTTCTCATCACAAACAAATTCAACACAAGAGATAAAACTTGGTGCAGTTGCACACCCAATACTTTCCTCAACATTAAGAGATCATGTTTTAGACACATCTCCATCAAAATCCACTTCAACAAGGAAAAATCTCAAGAGAAAATCCTCTTTATTTAGCTCACAATCTCAAAACTTCCTAAGAGTCTCATTTGAAAAACTCCCAATATCCTTCTCAGAATATTCATGATCCTCACATAGGTCTTTGTCTAAGGGTACACACCTTATGTCCACCCCTTAGGCATAAACTCATCTATAGAAAGTATCCTTGCAGTTTTCAACTCCCTTTTGCTGAAGAAGCATCCATAACACGTTGTCTCCTCATCTCAAAAAATTCAAAATCACTTTCAATAAACTCTTTCACATCGGCAAATCCTTCCCTTTCTAGGGGTTCCTCTTTCTCTCTACAAAATTCGTCCTTGTCCTCTAAGGATTTCTCCTCTTCTGCTTCCTCTTCTCCTAAGCTTATAGTGCTCTCATGTTCACTCTTTTTTTCATACACACTCTCTTTGGGATATCCTAGGTTAATTGCACTCAATCTCTACTCATCTTTGTTCTCATAATCACGCAAAGCATCAATTGGATTCTCTCCAAGTCTTTCATCATCAATTTAGCCACTCTCAAATACCACACTATCCAAACTCAAATCCAATGACTCAACATCATCCAAGGACATACTTGAAGATCGATCATCTCTTGTGCCCTTAGCACTCTCAATACTAGCTTTTACACCTAGTAGCTTCCTCTGAAACTCTCTCACATTGGATACACTCTCAACAGGCAATGATTTTGTGCTCAGGACCTCTTCCATTTGCACTTCAAAAGTGGCATCTAGATTTCGGGTCATTCTTTGAATTCCTAATGTCAATTCTCTCTTCATTTGCCTCACTATCATTTTTTCCATTTTCTCTATCTTTCTTCTCATTCTTTTTCTCATCCTTGGCCATTGACAACTCATCCTTACCACCCACATGATCCATCTTCAAGTCAATGAACTCAATCTTGTCACTCGAGTCGTGAAGATCACCTACAACAGTATTCCTAGAAAATTTTGAATCATCCATGCTCATTAGATAGTAATTCACACTCAAAGCCTCCTCACTTGCTCATCCTCATTAACCCTTGAAGTGTGCTCTTCATAATCTACCTTTGTCTTGTGCTTTAAAGGAATTAATACTTGAGGTATTGTCATAAGAACTTAAGTTTCTCTCCTTAGTTTCCCTAGGGTTTTCTCTTCTACTATCCTTACTTGTCTCCTCATAAGTGGGCTCTTTAATTTTGCTCATGAGATTAGGCACAAGACAAGTGGTAATAGAAAAACATAGATAATAGACAGAAAAGACTACATATTTACTTTTCCAACACTAGATATGTTTCATAAAGAGTTTTCTAAGGGAAAATGGCTAAAAATGGGTAAATACTTGAGCAAAATATCAAAGAAAGATTAATGGACTAATGAATAGTACTAAAAAATTAAAATAAAAGCATTCGATTACTTTTTGAATAATGGGGATCTTTGGAAGCACCCCAAAAGAAGAAAGTTTCTCCATTGTGGGTTATATGTGTTAAAGCTACTCAAATACATGTTATACAAGAATCTTAGGATAGACTTTAGGCTATTCATAAGGATATCTAACCTAATTTTGAAAAGACTAAGGAGAGGTATTGGTGGAAGGGGATGTATGAAGATGTTTCATAGTATGTCAAATCATACAACACACCAATAGGACTTTAATAAATGAGGCATATCATGGTTGTTTGAAATGATCTAAATAATCAAGTGAAAGGAAGAGCTTTGAAGACCAAGACAACAAATTTTGTATGAGAAATTCTACTTGAAGAAGTGTTTTGTTGCTATGGCTATGTAGACAATATTAGTATAGATGGAGAGGATGCAAATGAGAGTCGAGACTTCTTCTCTCTATAGGATATCAAGTATGTATTGACATCTGCCTATAATCTAGATGGTAATGGAAAAATGAGAGGTGATATCATCTCATCACCATCAAGGCATTCGAAAAGGCATGTGGATGTAAAGTGAAAGAGTGGCCACAATTGTTCCTAAATGAATTATAAGTTTATCTCACTACACATAGACAACAAGATATATTCCATCTCAATTAGTGTATGGGTAAAACTAATTATGTTGCATTAGGGGAGTTTTGAGATCTCGAAAATGCCTTTAAGAGTGGAGAATGTGTGTGTTCTATACAAATAGGAGCAAAAACTCCATAATAGAAGTTCTATTTTTGAAAAAATAAAAATTTATTTTATAAAAAGATATGGATTTATAACTACTATAAATATTTATTATGGATATCTATTTTCATCATCTCATCATTATATATATGATATCATTTACATTAATGCCATAGGGTCTCGAATACTTTACATTAACGATACATGTGAGATTTTATAATAATGACAATTGAATCTAAATTCAAATTACCAAAATCTTAGAGTCCATCTTTTTTCCCTTTCTTGTTTTGTTTTTCTCATTTGTTTCCTTCCTTGGTGGCATATCAAGTTTTTCTTTATTGTTTTATTACATTAGATGGCATCAAGTTATATATAGTACCTGTATATTTGATTTCACTTTTTGAATGTCAAATATCTACACTTTTTTTTCAAATATTAAATAGGAGAGAAAAAAATATACTATCCAAGGATATCAAGAAAAAAAACATTACTTTTAATACAAATAAAAATTGGAGTATTGCGAAAAATTTGTATTTGCTTTCTTAATAATCTACATACATGAGGTCTTATAAGACAATAACAAAAAGCTATTTATTTTTGTGAGGAAAATTCTTTTTAGGAGTCCTTTTTCCTTTCTTTGATGCTTTGACTGCCTTAATATTAAAGGCGTCTCTCATTCCTTCTCTACTTCTGCATGCTATGCCCTCCTTGTCTCCTTATTCTTCTTGTAAAAAATTGGCAATTATGTGCTTGAAAAGCTTTGCTTCAACATATCAAACATGGTCCTTTCTATAGCAATCCTTAGAAAATTATCACATATTTGAAAGAAAAGAGTGTTAGTTCAATGTTATTTTGCAATGGACTATATGTTGAGTGAAACACTATCTTAAAGTTAAACATCTTCCATTATCTTTATGAGATTGTCATCATTTAGATAGATAGCCTCAACCAATTTTATAATATTTATAACAAACCTCCAACCACAAGAATCACTATCATATACAATCAACAAAACAAAGAAAAATTATCCAACTTATTGATGGTAGTTTATGGAACCAACTATCTTGATATATTTTGATCAAGTACTTACCATAACTTGTTTATTTTTCATAAGTCCAAGTACTTACAACAAATAAAATTTCAAATGATCAAGAAGCCTTGGATTATCCAACTTATATCTTAGCATATTCATGAATTCCAATAAATATTATTTATCAATGTAGTCTATGAACACCATATTGGGGAATATGGAAATTTCCCATAAGTTGGGGACACATGGTCAAATCTCTGGATTTGTCATAACTTGAACACTATAACTCTAAATCGAGCAATCTATAGGTCAATAGATTCCATTTTTCAAGAACTTTCCAATGATAGGTCACATCATGTGGTTTTGAGAAACTTATGGGTATGTTATCCGGGTGCCACCTTTTTAGTATTCAAAAAATGGGAATTGGGAGATTCCTAAACTCACTAATATTGTGTTTATGACACTCTAGCTCCAATAAGATCTAGAGACAATCATAAGAAAATAATTTAGTATAATAAATAATTTTAAATTAAAGAGAATACCAAATTACTTATTTATCATAGTATGGAATCAAAATAAGCTCTAAGTATTAAAATCAATTCTATTGAGCCAATGGTCAAATCCATTTCTTTCAATCTCACTTAATCTCCTGTAACGAGAGATTAAAGGATCAAGAATCTCTATTTTTTATTATATATTGAAAGAGATTTTATGGATCATACACCTAGTAAAATGAGTAAGAAAGTGAGTGTATAGGAAAAAAAATTATTGTTGGAAAAATATTATTCTTAAGAATATATAGATTTAGGTGTGTTACATGTCAATCAAGCAAGAAGAATAGATTCCTTTACTTCTCTTTTTTTATCATTAAGAACTTGAACACATTCTAAGTCCAAGGCAACAATATCATTTCTCTTGTTTATGTTGCTAGGCAAGAAGCAATACGCATTTAAACCTACTATATTAACCCCATCAAGCATGTCAATGAGCTCATTCTCTAGTGCTCCTAGTTTCTCTACTTCTTTTTCTTCTGCTTTCTTCCTCTTGTGCTGTAACAATTCCGAGCTCTAACACCGCACTCCTCACGAGAACCTCCTCTTATAAATAATCCAAATGAAAATTGTTAGAACTATGGTAAAAAAAATTTCCCCCTTTCCTCCAGCCGACAGTCAAGCTGGAGGAGACGGGAATAGCAAGGATGAGCAAGCTCCTTGTTGGAAGCTCCTTGTTGGAGCTTGCTGAAGGGAGAAGGCCATGCATTATGGCCGCGTGGAGGCAGAAAGAATCCCCTCCCCTCAGCTATATAAGCATGAGGGAGGAGAGTAGGAGGGGTAGGAAGCCGTGAGACTATCATAGGGGGGAGACTACCTAATCGCTCCCATGAGCTGGGATTCCGAGCCGTCGCTGCCGTCAAGAGTGGAAGGAGGAGCCAAGATATTGTTGAAGCTGCCCTTGTGAGAGAGAGGAAGTTGACGTCACTGCAGTTCCCCCTACCGTCATCAAACCGCCAGCTCTCGCCATACTCCTTCCATGTGCCCTTTTGGAAGCTTTCTGAAGCTTCAAAAGGGGGCTGTCATAAGCCCCCTTTCACAATACACCCCACATTCCTCCTTGTGGGCTTCCTCCTAGCCCTTGTCCATGTGGGCTTGGTAAACCCCCTCTTTGGAATCCAAAGCCCTATTGGGGTCCTCATACTCCCTTTTTCCCCCCCACATAAAATCCCCTCTTTAAGGTCTTATACACCCCTTCCTTCCCCCCTTTTTCCCACCTAATGCATCCTAAAACTACCCCCCTCGGGATCAAATAAGAAAACCCCATTCCCGTGGCTTTAAAAAACCTTACTCTCAAAAGGTTTTCCTTTCCCCCCCTTCTCAGGAATTAAACCCCATTCCCGTGGGTTTTCCCCCCTCCCCCCACAAAAATCCCTCTAGAAGGCCTTTTACGCCCTTGCCCTTCTTTTCAATCCCTCAAAAATCCATTTAGTACCCATTTTTCTGTGGAATCCTATCCGAGTCCTTTAAAAAGGCTCATTAAGCCCTTTTTTCCCTTGGATTTCCTACAATCTCCCAATTAGCCTAAGTGCTAAACCCCTTCCCGTGTTGACAATTTGCACCTCGGAGCTTCTACAAAAGGAAGAGAAATTATTAAGTTCCAATTCTAAGGTTCGTTTACGAAGGACGGTGGAATCACAAAGGAAGTTTCACGTGCAAAGGAGATGGCCAACATCATAAACCCACATCCAAGGCGAAAAGGCCACATTCGCGATGGCTCCTAAGAAAGCACAAGGCGCAACCGTAGGAGGATCGTCTCCTAACATCCATGTGGACATTTCACCACAAGTCCAGGTTTTTCTTCCTAATTTTGATTTACGTTGTTATAATTCATTCGGGCATGGATCATTTTTGGAGATAGGATGCATCTTTCAATTTGAATACTTTGACTTATTTAAAAGAAATAGCTCACGATGGAAGAGTTCGGTCATTAGTATCTTTCAATAAAACGAACAAAATAAAGTGAGCATAAGATTTCTATGCATTTCTAGCAACTGGCTTTATGTATTAATTAGATTAATTAATGCCCATCTTTACAAAATGGAATTATGATAGTACACTTCGATTAAGCATGAAAGGAATAAACCGCATATTGTATTATTGAACATCTTTCTTTCGAAATGATTCTTAAAGAAAGTTGCTAGCAACTATAGGAAATTGCTAGGGCTGCATGAAGAAGATTTAACTCTAGGCAAGTGGCCTAAAAACTCAAATCAACGAAAGGTTGTGTAAGTTCTGTATACGACAAATTCATTCGGAAATGAAAGTAGAAAGAGGCTGCATGTGAAACATAAAATCCTAAAGACTAGTAGCATGAATCTTGTTTGCATATTATAGGATGATCAACTGAAATGATGCTATAACTTAACCTATGATTTGATCTTAACCCGAAAAGCTAGGGTTTGCAAATCAACTTATACGTAGGTAATGAATCATGTGGTTATGGAAATGATAGCGTAACTATCTTCAAGAATAGACAAGTTAAATTACTTTAAACCTAAACACCTAAAACCGCGAGGTACTCATTTAGGAAAGGTTAATTCAATGCAACATATCCCAAAGAGCTAACTAGGGTTAGCACGTTGAGGACATTACCTAGTCGCTCGTATTACCAAAGCTGAAACTCCTATACCCTAAAGACTTGCCCCATTCACAGAATGTAGGGATAGTAGGACATACTCGCGAGAAAAGATCTAGGGTTTTTATCCTAAGAATCTCTCACTAAAAAGATGAAACTCGAAACCCCAGGACTGACAATGTCGGCCTAATGCAAACAGGAATAGGTTGTCATATCTAATCATGATACCATGATTAGAAAACACCGTTGATGGGTAGAATAGTCCCATGGATTAGGTGCAACACTTGGCAACAAGTTGCAGAGTCGCATGATCTTGTGATTGGATCACAAGGGAATGGCCAATTCCTCGGGAATGAGATTGGCAGATTCTTACGCAAGTTTATCTTGCAAGAGGATGAATAATTGTCCTGATATAGTACCTTTCTTGGGTAAAGTGATCAAGATACGGGGATTAGATATTTGCTTGGAAGCAAAAGACCAATCAATAGCTTCGAATAACATCTAAACTTAAGGTATTGATTAAGTCAAGATAATAGGGTACGGCCCTAACCGAGGATATAGGGGATCTTTCCAAGTCGCAATTGATCCCGGATCGAGTGTTGGACGCATTCGGAAAGAAGGATTCACTCCTTAGTAGTTTGCCAAAAATAATGACCAATGGAATTATTTGTGCTTATAACAGTTTTAAGAGCACTATTTTTCTTTGTTTGCTCAAAGAATTAAAGGATAAATGGATATCTAATGCTTTAGGTTGAAGGCCTAAAGGGAGAGGCAGCTTCAGTTACCCCCGACTGCCTACTCGACCCCTAACCAAGGGGGTTGTTAACCATGCCGGGAAGGTGGACTGAACCCTCCGCGAGAGGTCTCTCCGTTGAGTGCTACTTGGAGCAGGAGGACACTTGGGTGTTAGAGGGGGTTCTGGCCGTAAATCGCTCACCTTTCGGGTCCTGCACAAGAGGCCAACGTGACTCGGGATTGGATCTCGAGGCCCGCATACTAGTCTATGGGTGAAATATTGGATTAGTAATCCCTGTGGATTGTTGAATAGCCTCGGGCGGATTATGGATAATCCTACAGGTTGGACTTTATGTATTTCAAAGATAAATGTGATAACCTGTTGAAAAGGAACTTGTTTGATATTTTTTTTTCTATGTCAAGTGCTATGATTACGTGAAGCAACTAGTGCCTAATGGGCTAATTAAGGAAGCTGATTGATACATGTGATACATGTCCAACTAAATGTGTTAGGCAATTAAATAACTAAACAACCTGAGGAAAGTGTGGAGGACGTGGCCATGGATCCGTCCTACGGATGGGTGGTCCCGGTTGGCCGAGAACTTTTCGCAATCATGATGGACAGCAAGAAGACCATTCAAAGAACACAAATAACAAGAGCGTTGACGTAGAGTGTAAGTTATAAATGATCCCGATATACGTTGTTTTAGGGGAACGGAATGGGACTATGCCTTATGACAGAGAGGTTGAGCTTCGCATCCCTCTCGTTTCCCATTCTCCTTGAACCAAGTGCAGCGTGAATCGAGTTCAGACCTGGTGTTTCTGCGTAAAGTAGTTCGCTCGGGTTCGATGCTAGTTGCCATTAGGAAATGACCAATAGGAAAAACCCTAATTTAGGTTGGTCATAAGTGGAAATGGCCAGAATACTTCCGCTACGTGGCAGACGTGGAAAGTCCTAGATCGCAAACCCCGTAACATTCCATGGGAGTGCCGGGAGGAGCTTTCTAGACATCCTTTCTGACGGACTGCTAAGACGTGTCCTCAAGATAACAAGTGGACACGTTACAGTTGGTATCAGAGTGAACCAATGAAGGATTTGTTTTAAGAAATCTTAATAAGATGAAGTAAAGCAAATGTTGTTGTTCCAAACATTTCCTTACTTTCAATGTTGTCTTGCAGAATTGTGAAGCATGGAACAAGTTCTTGGTGTTCTGAGTCATGTTTATGACTGCAATGCATACCCTGGATTATCAACAAAGGGTTGGGATGATGAACATCCTAGAGCATATCTATAATCCATCACCTTTGTACATGGAAGGAAGATGGATGGGCACCTCAGGAATCTACTATATAGTTGCCCACCGGTTTGCATATCTTCAGACCAACCTAAAGAGGATTAAGTGGTTGGAAGACCTAAAAGTCGTGAAGTTGTTCATTTTTGTCGAGGCTCACGTAAACTCAACTTCACATATTCGAGGTCGGAGGGTTGAGCTGAACTCATATGTATATGAGGAAGTGACCTGTGTAATCCCCACCGACAGGATCAAAGTGTTGGGGCACCATGAGAAGAATGGGTTCCAAAGGAAAGGATACCCTGATCTTCCAATGACTTACCGATTCCTGAAGATCCATGACCAGAAACCATACGATTATCCAGTTCCCGTAGATAAATGTAATATAACAATATTCTCCCCAAACTAAATGTAAACATTTGGCTTGTCATCACAAGAAATGTTGTATTCCGAAAGGGCTATGCCCATATAAATACAATAAGACTTTTTTTTATCAATGTCTGTTTGTGCATGAGAATTGATAAGAAGTTAAGTGGTTAGATTGCTTGATTGATAGCTGAAATGGAGATGAAATATAAATCATAATGATTAACGAGTAATAACATTAAGAAACCTTTATCCAGACAGCACAACCCCAGGTACAGAATCCCAGTTCGCCTCCTACATCAAGTACTACTGTAATCCAGGAGAAGAAGTTTCTTCTCAAGAAAATTAAGCTACCCGAGTTTGACAGGAGAGACAGGTGTGTCCCAGGTGTGCCCAAGCAGATACTGAAATTTGGATTGAATCCATGGAGGATTACTTTGAAGCAGCCGGTACTGCACCCGCCAACCAGGCTATGCTCGCCAAGCTGAAGCGCACAGGCGAAGCTAGGCTTTGGTGGAAGCAATGGTGCAGAGATCAAGGGATCGCGGAAGGATCCGTTACGTGGGAGAAGCTGAAGAAAGCCGTGCAGGGAAGATACTTACCACTTGCGTATCACACGCAGAAAATGAATGAGTTCTATGAGCTAAAACAGTTGGGACTCACTCTTGACGCATATTATTCTAAATTCGTCTCACTTCTTAAGTATGTGTCACAGATGGACATGACACAACAGGTGTCAAAATTTTGTGCTGGTTTAAACCCGCCACTGAATACCTGTCTCGAATCTATGTGCCCATCGGATCTACAGGACGCACTCATTCGAGTTGCCCCTATAATTCAGGAGGTGCAGTCTAGACCAAGAGGTAACAAAACTTGGTCTTATAATGACCCGAACAGAGGAGCATTCAGGCCTCAAATGAAGAGAGTTCAAGGTCAGAATCAAGGAGAAAGATAGAAAGCAAGGACTAATAATGTCAACAACTTTGTCCCTACTCAAAGCCGAAACCTCCATTGTTTCCACTGCAACGAGCCCGGTCATTTCAAGAGGCAACGTCCCAAGCTTGGAGGAGGACATCGCTAAGCACCTTTCCAAGGAACTGACTGTGGTCAGGGAGCCGCTACCCGAGGCAGAGAAAGAACCTCCTGTGTTGCCAATAGGCAAATGTGCGAAGAAGAAGAAGATCGACCATGGAATCAGAGTTTGAAAGGGCGACAGTCCATGCCGCTCTTCACAAGAAAGGGCCAAATCGCCAATTCTCAGTGATTCAGACTCCATCGGACTATCAAGGTAAAGGTTTCAAGACCTTGATTGATTGTGGTAGTACACATTCCTTTATCTCCCCAGCTTGTGCAAAAAGATTAGGAATAGCCACAGTACAAGCACCTATCTTGCTTGTGGAATTAGCAAATGGTCGTGAGGTCACTTGTACCAGGCAACCTGCTAAGGTGGAATTCTTTCTGGGAGGAAAGACAACTTTGGTCAAATTCAGAGTCATGAATTTAGGTATCCATGAGTGTCTACTCGGAATGGATTGGCTTAAACTTAATGACTCCCACATTCATTGTGGAAACGGCCAATTTTCCTTTCGAAACTCTGAAGGGGATTTAGTCACAACTCAAGGCGAGACTGGAGTGCCAAAAATTCAGTTGGCCAAAGCATCTCGAATTATAAAGGGAGTCAGAAAGGGACTACATGTCTACTTGATTAAGCTCAACAAGTTAGATCAAAAGCAGGAGTCTAGCGAAGGACCTTCTTGGCTAAAGTTATACGCGGATGTATTTCCTGAAGAGTTGACAGAACTCTCACCTCAAAGAGAAGTGGATCATGAGATCAAACTAGTACCAGGAGCTGTGCCAATTGCAAAGAGACCTTATAGAATGTCCATCCCAGAAGCAATTGAGCTGAAGGAACAACTCAATCAACTGCTAGATTAGGGCTACATGCATCCTAGCAGTTCACCATGGGGAGCTCCAGTACTATTCTAGAAAAAGAAAGATGGAACACTTCGACTATGCATTGATTACATATGGTTGAATCAATCAACTGTCAAGAATAAGTATCCTATTTCTAGAATAGATGAGCTTCTTGATCATCTTCAGGGTGCGAAGATCTTCTCCAAGATTGATCTCAGGTCTCGTTACTATCAGATAAGAATCAAGGACGAAGATATTCGAAAGACGCCCTTCAACACAAGATATGGACACTTTGAGTTCCTAGTTATGTTATTCGGGCTTACGAATGCAACCGCCACCTTCAATAGGTTAATGTAGGATATCTTTAGGCCATATCTTGATGACTTCGTACTCGTCTTCTTCGATGACACTTTAGTCTATTCCAAACGGGAAGAAGATCATGAGACCCAACTTCAGATTGTCCTTGAGACAATGAGGGCACATAAGCTGTATGCTAAGATGAAGAAGTGTGCATTCTTCAAACGTTAGATTGAATATCTGGGATTCATCGTATCAGCGGAAGGAATCTCATTGGGCCCAGCCAAGGTCAGGGATGTGTTAGAATGGCCAATACCAACAACTATCAAAGAAATACGTAGTTTTCTTGGATTGACAGGATGGTATAGGGTCTTCATCAAAAACTATACTTTGATTGCAGCACCCCTGACAGACTTACTGAAGAAGCAAACATCCATTGCATGGTCAACTCTCGAACAAACTAGATTTGATAGATTGAAGCAAAGTTTTGTATTAACACCTATCCTAAAAGTTCCAGACCTCAATAAGGAGTTTGAGGTAGTAACAGATGCTCATGCAAGAAGGTCATCCTTTAGCATACTCTTCAAGGAAACTGAAGAGTCATGAGAAGAATTATGCTACCCATGATCTGGAATTGTTAGCTGTCATCCATGCTCTAAAGCTTTGGAGACACTACCTGTTGGGTAACAAGTTTACTCTAGTGACTGATCGTAAGAGTCTCAAGTGGATCTTTACCTAGAATGAGCTCAACATGAGGCAACGTTGGTGGATTGAAGTGCTGGAGGAGTATGACTTTGAAATCAAGTACCGACCTGGAAAGGAGAATGTAGTTGCCGATGCACTCAGTTGCAAGGCATTCCTTAATTATCTAATCTTGCAAAATCCATCAGCAGCTAGATCTCTAGCCACAAAGGTGTCCATGCCAAACAATCCAATACTTGAGTTAGCTGGAGAGGAAGCATGCCATGATCCAGCCTATCAAAAGATGCTAAGGGAGATCTCTATCAAGGATCACGACCAAAAGCTGCAAGCTAAGTATCATGAATTCTCTATCAATAGTAGACTTGTCTACTATAGAACGAGGCTGTGTATACCGGCAAGCCAGTCACTTAAGCAGAAGATATTGTGGGAAGCTCATGATTCCCCGTTCTCAGGACATCCTGGCTATGCCAAGACTCTCAATGCAGTTGGGAAGAGCTACTATTGGAAGAGGCTTAAAGGTGACGCTCTCAAATATGTCACTGAGTGTTTGTCTTGTAAACGTATCAAAGCCGAACATATCAAGATGCCAGGGAAGTTACAACCACTTGACATTCCCCAAATGAAATGGGAATTTATCAGTATGGACTTTGTTGTTGGCCTACCCCAAGTTCAGGGGGGATACAACTCCATGATGGTTATGGTTGACATGCTTACTAAGGTAGCACACCTTATTCCAGTAAAAACAAACTATAAAGCCTTAGACATTGCAAGATTATTTCTCAAGGAGATATTCAAGCTACATGGGCTACCCAGAAGAATCATTAGTGATCGTGATTCTCTCTTCACATCACATTTCTGGAGAGCTATCTTTGAAGCCATTGGGACTCAACTCTGTTTTAGTACAGCTTACCATCCCCAAATTGATGGGTCAAATGGAGCGAGTCAATCAAGTCATCGAGGATATGCTTAGGGCATACTGCTATCGTGAGCCAAAAAGGTGGATTCAATACTTGCCTTTGGTTGAATTTGCCTACAATGCTTCTTACCAACAAAGCATTCAGATGACCCCTTTTCAAGCATTATATGGTCATGACTGTCAAAGTCCCATAAACTTCTTAGATCCAACCTTGAGGGTTGAAGCTTCAAGGAAGATGTTGGAAGAGATGGATGACCAAATAAAGTCAATAAGACAAGACATCCAAGCCGCCAAGGATAGACAGAAGGCATATGCGGATTTGAAGCATCAAGATAGAACCTTCGAGGAAGGAGACATGGTCTTCATCCACGTATGCCCAAAAAAGAGATCTCTATCCTTAGGGGATTGCAAGAAGCTAAGTCCAAGGTATTGTGGACCGTACAAGATCCTGAAGTGCCTAGGACCTAATGCTTATAGAATGCAACTCCCTGAGAACCTAAAGGTTCATCATGTATTCCACATCAGCCTATTAAAGAAGTATGTACCTAATCTTAATCATGTACTTGATGACCAACAAGTTGTAATGCCTAGTCAAGGAGTCCTTGAGCTAAGGCTTGATAGGATCTTAGATGTTAGGGAGAGACAACTGAGATCCAGAACCTTAAGAGAATGCCTCGTCCAGTGGAAAGATTATCCCGAAGAGGATGCCACTTGGATAGATGAAAGCACTCTCAACTACCAATATCCCCAGTTCATCTCGAGATGAGGACATCTTGATTCCTCCAATGGGGAGAGAATGTAACAATTCCAAGCTCTAACACCGCACTCCTCACGAGAACCTCCTCTTACAAGTAATCCAAATGAAAATTGTTAGAACTATGGTAAATTTTCCCCCCCCTTTCCTCTAGCCGACAGTCGAGCTGGAGGAAAGGGGAATAGCCCTACGGCAGCGATTAGTTCCTCTAGCCAACAGTCGAGTTGATGGAGTGGAAGGAGGAGCCGAGATACTGTTGAAGCCACCGTTGTGAGAGAGAGGGAGTTGACGTCACTGCAGTTCGCCCTGCCCCGCCATCAAACCGCCAACTGCCGCCATACTCCTTCCACGTGCCCTTTTGGAAGCTTTGTGAAGCTTCAAAAGGGGGCTGTCATAAGCCCCCGTGGAATCACAAAGGAATTTTCGCGTGCAAAGGATATGGCCAACTTCATAAACGTGCATCCAAGGTGAAAAGGCCGCATTCGCGATGGCTCCTAAGAAAGCACAAGGCGCAACCATAGGAGGATCGTCTCCTAACATCCATGTGGACATTTCACCACAAGTCCAGGTTTTTCTTCCTAATTTTGATTTACGTCATTATAATTCAATCGGGCATGGATCATTTTTGGAGATAGGATGCATCTTTCGATTTAAATACTTTGACTAATTTAAAAGAAATAGCTCACAATGGAAGAGTTTGGTCATTAGTATCTTTCAATAAAACGAACAAAATAAAGTGAGCATAAGATTTCTATGCATTTCTAGCAAGTGGCTTTATGCATTAATTAGATTAATTAATGCCCATATTTACAAAATGGAATTATGATAGTACAATTCGATTAAGCATGAAAGGAATAAACCGCATATTGCATTATTGAACATCTTTTTTTCGAAATGATTCTTTACTAGCAACTGTAGGAAATTGCTAGGGCTGCATGAAGAAGATTTAACTCTAGGAAAGTGGCCTAAAAACTCAAATCAACGAAAGGTTGTGTAAGTTCTACATACGACAAATTCATTTGGGAATGAAAGTAGAAAAAGGCTGCATGTTAAACATAAAATCCTAAAGCCTAGTAGCATGAATCTTATATGCATATTATAGGATGATCAACTGAAATGATGCTATAACTTAACCTATGATTTGATCTTAATCCGAAAAGTTAGGGTTTGCAAATCAACTTATATGTAGGTAATGAATCATGTGGTTACGGAAATGATAGCGTAATTATCTTCAAGAATAGACAAGTTAAATTGATTTAAACCTAAACACCTAAAACCACGAAGTACTCGTTTAGGAGAGGTTAATTCAATGCAACATATCCCAAAGAGCTAACTAGGGTTAGCACATTGAGGACATTACCTAGTCGCTCGTGTTACCAAAGCTGAAACTCCTATACCCTAAAGACTTGCCCACATTCACGAAATGTAGGGACAGTAGGACATACTCGCGAGAAAAGATCTAGGGTTTTTACCCAAAGAATCACTCGCTAAAAATATGAAACTCGAAACCCTAGGACTCACAATGTCGGCCTAATGCAAACAGGAATGGATTGTCATATCTAATCATGATACCATGATTAGAAAACACCGTTGATGGGTAGAATAGTCCCATGGATTAGGTGCGACACTTGGCAACAAGTTGCAGAGTCGCATGATCTTGTGATTGGATCACAAGGCAATGGCCAATTCCTCGGAATGAGACTCGTGGATTCTTACGCAAGTTTATCTTGCAAGAGGATGAATAATTGTCCTAATATAGTACCGTCCTTAGGTAAAGTGACCAAGATACGAGGATTAGATATTTGCTTGGAAGCAAAAGACCAATCAATAACTTGGAATAACATATGAACTTAAGGTATTGATTAAGTCGGGATAATAGGGTATGGCCCTAACCCACGATATAGGGGATCTTGCCAAGTCACAATTGATCCTGGATCGAGTGCTGGATGCATTCGGAAAGAAGGATTCACTCCTTAGAAGTTGGCCAAAAATAATGACCAATGGAATTGTTTGTGCTTGTAACAGTTTTAAGAGCACTATTTTACTTTGTTTGCTCAAAGAATTAAAGGATAAATAGATATCTAATGCTCAGGTTGAAGGCTTGAAGGGAGAGGCAGCTTCAGTTACCCTCGACTGCCTGCTTGACCCTAACCAAGGGGGTTGATAACCGCACCGGGAAGGTGGACCGAACCCACCGTGAGAGGTCTCTCCGTTGAGCGCTACTTGGAGCAGGAGGATGCTTGGGTGCTAGAGGGGGCTCTGGCCGTAAATCCCTCACCTTTCGAGTCCTACACAAGAGGCCAATGTGACTCGGGATTGGATCTCGAGGCCCACATACTAGTCTACGGGCAGAATCTTGGATTAGTAATCCTTGTGGATTGTTGGATAGTCTTCGGGCGGATTATGGATAAGCCTATGGGCTGGACTTTATGTATTTCAAAGATAAATATGATAACCTATTGAAAAGGAGCTTGTTTAACATTGTTTTTCTCCGTCAAGTGCTATGATTACGTGAAGGAACCAGTGCGTAACGGGCTAATTAAGGAAGTTGATTGATACATGTCCAACTAAATGTGTTATTTAATTAAATAACTAAACAACCTGAGGAAAGTGTGGAGGACGTGGCCATGGGTCCATCCTACGGATGGGTGGTCCCGGTTGGCCGAGAACTTTTCTCAATCATGATGGACAGTAAGAAGATCGTTCAAAGAACACGAACAGCAAGAGCGTTGACCTAGAGTCTAAGTTATAAATGATCTCAATTTACGTTGTTTTAGCGGAATGGAATGGGACAATGCCTTATGGCAGAGAGGTTGAGCTTCACATCCCTCTCATTTCCTACTCTCCTTGAACCAGGTGCAGCGTGAATCTGCTTTGAACCTGGCATTTCTACGTAAAGTATTTTGCTCGACTTCGACGCTAGTTGCCGTTAGGAAATGACCAATAGGGAAAACCCTAATTCAGGTCAGTCCTAAGTGGGAATGGCCGAAATACTTCTGCTCCGTGGCAGACGCGGAAAGTCCTAGATCGGAAAATCCCATAACATTCCATGGGGGTGCCGGGTGGAGCTTTCTAGAGATCCTTTCCAATGGACTGCTAAGACGTGTCCTGAAGGTAACAAGTGGACATGTTACATGTGCTCTCTCCATAGACATCCTTTGCAGCCTCCTACATGCAATTGAGGGCACTCCTTGTCCACTTAAAACTATTGAGACTATGCTTATCACATATCTTCCTAGCTAGCATTTGTAATGGTAGCTTTGGAAATGCATTATCAAAAGTCTGCATCTCCTTTTTTATCTCTCTAAGACATCTCATACCCTATGAAAATCTTATCTTATGCTTTGTTGGTGGCTTGGATAACTTAAAAGACTAATGAATATTCAAAGAAATATTTCTATGATCAACTTTTCACTTCCTTGCATGAGCTTTTGTTCTAGCCATAGCTGAACTCACCACTTACCAAAATAAGTTTTGTCAATATAGTCATAATCCATCATATCCACATTGATATACGAAATGCAAAAACAATGCCCTATAATAAATAGACATCTATAAGAATCCCATTTCACATGACATCAATGCAACCTTTCACAGGAAAACGTATGAAACCCCTAAAAAATGGGTGAAAGGTGAAACCAATATTGCATAACAAGCACAACCTAAAAAATTCATGTTTCATATGACAAGGATACAAACATCTTCTATCAATGTATGAAACATGAGAGGTTAGCTAGGAAATGAGAACATACACTAAAATCGTGTTTCATGTAATAGGTTGCTTCAAAGCACCAAGAACATTAAGTTCTCTTGCCCATACCTTTTGATTACTAAAGTGTCTGCCTTGGAGAATTGAGACTTACTAGGATATTTTGGAGTTTAGAGCTTGCTCAATTCGAAATGAGCCTCCAAAAAGGGGGTAAAATGAGGATGTGCCAAGTTTGTAAGTAGTTGCTATAGCATTTTCTCATAGGCTCTATTAGATCTCTCCTCAATGTGATTGATTGCATTGGTTAGACTCGTCATAATTGTGTCCTATGAATGTAGCCTTATGAATGCTACATTCACTTGTGCTTAGGCCTAATGAGTTTCTGTCAACTCTCTAGTAAGAGTTGCTATCTGTGCCTTTTTCTTCTCTAGTGGAACCATAAGATTTTCGACCTATATACAGTTAATTTCTTCCCTTTTCCTTGTAACCTCACCTTCTTGCAATATTTCCCTTAGCTCCTCCATCTCCTTTTTTTTGCTTCACAATATCGATCTACAATTCATGTAGCTATTGGGTAGTGTTCCTCACAAACTCCTGATGAGTTGTTCTCTCTTTCTAAAAATTATTCCATGTTTCCAAATCTTTCTAACTTGCTTTCTCTTTGTCCTATTTTACCTTCTCACATAAGAATTCTAATGTGCTAAGATCACCCAGATTCTCTAATGTCCTTCTTGTACATTCATATGAACTTTTTGAAATATTAAGAAGTCATTGGTTTTCTCTCCCACTCTCTAAATTTACGTCTTCTTCTTCTCTCTTTCTCTTTTTGTCTTCTTACCTCCCTCTCACTCTCTGTTTCTTCTTCTTCTTCTTCTTCTTCTTCTTCTTCTTCTTCTCTCTCTCTCTCTCTCTCTCTCATTCTCTATTAAAATCTTATAATGAGAGAGAGAGAGAGAAAGAAAGAAAGAAAGAAAGTTATATTAACATCTTCTAAAGACCAAAACTGGCCTATGAGACAAACTGTGATACAACTGATGAGGTCCAGCTATCCAAAATAAAAGTGCTGAATGAAAAGCTAAAAATTGGAAACTGAAAATACGGTGCTGTGAGTGTGATAAGTGTCATGTATGTGTATGTGCGTATGTAGCTCTGGTACTCCAAATAATGGCTACAAAAGGGGAACAAATGTCGGCTGTGATAGGGGAACAATTGTCGGCTGTGATAAAGTGGTGCGATGTGTATATGTAACAGATGCAGGGAGATATACTATCCTGGGATGTAGTAGCAGTCGTCGAAGTCGCTAATAGCAGGTGATCCCTCCTGGATGCAGGATGTGGTACATCGGCAGTGGAGAAAGAGCAAACTGGAGATCTGAGATCCAATGTGCCGAGTGTCGTCGGATCTCAGTCTG
This sequence comes from Lygodium microphyllum, assembly GCF_053477565.2. Taxonomy (NCBI): domain Eukaryota; kingdom Viridiplantae; phylum Streptophyta; class Polypodiopsida; order Schizaeales; family Lygodiaceae; genus Lygodium; species Lygodium microphyllum. The sequence continues at coordinate 175,626,096 of NC_141136.1, forward strand.
CTGTCGATGTAGATCAAGAATCCTCCGGATCTCCTGTCGGTGTGGCTGTGGGGTTCGAAACCCACAGATCCTCGTGCGGCGTCGGGTACGCTGGTCCTCAGCCTGCTGTAGTGTGAACCCGGAGGTCTGGCTGGAGGCTGGTACAGTAGCTCTCACTCTGTCTGTTTGAAAGAACTGTGTAATAGTCGTGTGGGTGGGCCCCTCTCTGACTGGGACCCACTGTGTGCTCTGCTCTCTGATGTGCCATGCCTCTCCCAGAAAACGGCCAAATGATCTCTGATCCATATCAGTCATACATCCCTGAAGTGAGCTGCTCAATGTGTATCTAGATCTCAACTCTGAGTATGCCGGGCATCTGAGAACAAAATGCTCCTCACTCTCCACCTCTGATCTGCAAAGGGGGCATATCCTCTCCTCCCGTGGGATGCCACTGGCTCTGCCACTCTCAATCATAAGCTGATGTGATGATACCTTGAGTTGTCCAATAAGAACTCTCAATCGATGTGGCATATAGTTCTGCATATATCTTGGAATCTCTATGAATCCCTGCTCTGATATGCTCAAGAACTGTGTATAATAATGTGCCATCTTTGATGGCAGTGGCTGTGCAGGGCTGACCCATGTCCTCTGTATATAAATATGCCATATCTCCTATCTGATGACTCTGTTCCTCTCAGAGAGAGAGTGTGTGTAAGCGGGAGCCTGAGTATCATATAGAAGAGGTGGGAGTCTATCAATGTCCAGCCCATGTCTGTCAAACCAAGCTCTAGTCTGTGCATACCATGATGTGGTATCCCCCACTCGAGCCATCTCTGAGATGCCATATATGCTTTGTATGCAATGCAATCTCTGTCCATATCCTGAAATCTGTGTAGGAAGCAGACTGTCTGAAATAATGCCTCGACTAGCATGGGCGGTGTGGCAAGCTCTGCTCGCACAATGTAATGTGGGACTGAGGCCTTGGTGCGAATCAATCTAGATATCATGATCACCTGAGGTCTCTCCATCAATGTCCATACATAATCGGCAAGGCCTGGCCCCCATATAGCTGCTCCATACATTAGTGCTGGAGTGACTAGAGTATCAAAGAGCCACCCCTTGGTGCGGGGCTCCTGGAAATGTGCCTGATGACACTGTCACTCCATAAGAGCCAATGCTAAGTATCCTCTAGTGAGGCGGTCACGAGTTGCATGTGTCATTGAGAAATTCCCTGAAGCTGCTGTAAAGGTGACTCCTAAATATACATATGATCCAGTGACCTCAATACTCCCTCCTGCTGCCATGAAAATACTCTGTTTGCGTATTTGAGCTGATGTATGGAATATAAGAATCTTGGTTTTACCAAGGTTCACTGTCATGCCTCTCTGTATGCAAAAATCATCCAATGCTAATAAATGCTACTGTAATCCCAGAGCTGAATCTGAGACCAACACAATGTCATCTGCATATAGTAAGATATGAACTGTGGCTCCACTGAGATCTATACCTCCACCGGCTCGCTGTTGAATAGACTCTGCTATCTCATCAATGTATAGCCCAAATAGAGTCGGTGAGAGTGGGCATCCTTGTTTCACACCAATAGTGCTCACAAGGGGATCTGATATACCTCCCGGACATCTGACTCTGCCAGTAACCCGCTCATATAGTGCATAAATACCCCACATCATGTCATCATCCACCCCCAGATCAAGTAGGCGTCTGAAAAGCCTCTCTCTCGAAACCGTGTCAAAGGCTTTGTGGAAATCCACAAAGCAACAATACAATCTCTGTTTCTTCACTCGTGTCTGGTCGATCAGACAACGTAGAGTGAAGATGTGGTGCCCGTCTGAACCCTGCCTGTCCAGGTGTGCGCATGCACTCTCTCTCTGCTAGCGTGCTGAGCTCCTCCTCCATCACCGTGCCATAAAGTTTGGCCAAAACTAGCCCAATCATGATGGTGCTATATGTGTTAGGATCCATAGGATCCCCTGACTTGTGGATAGGTACAATGGTGTGCTCTGTCCACGAGTCAAGGAACCCCTCAGACAATGCACGGTTGAAGAGGTGAGCAATGAGTGGAGCCAATGTGTCTCTGCCAATATAATATGCTCTACCTGAAGATCAAACTGGTCTCGAGCGCAGCCATGCTGTAGCCGTGAGATAGCATGTTTCACCATACTAATGGTGAAAAAGGATGAAATACCCGGTCTCGGTGTACATGGTGTGGGTATCAGCGGCTGTGCGGGTACATGATATAAACTCTGTGCGTATCCATGCCATACTGCAGGGTCATGTATCGGTGTGGGTGAGCGTGGTTCTCTGATCTGCCTCCATGCCTCTACACAATCTCTACTCATAAGAAGGTGGTATATATCCCAATATCTCTCCTCCTCCCATTCCCGCTTTTTACGATGGGTCAAGTAGTGCATGCGTCTCTGCGCCTGTCTGTGTGTGATCTCTCCTCTGGCCTCCAAATCGCGTAGCTGTCGACGTAGATCTCTGCACTCATCATCATACCACCTGTTCTGTGGCATGGTACCGGTCCGAGGGGGATGCGTGTATGTGTGATGTGGAAAATTGAGTGTAGCAGAATCATGCAGAATGCGTATGATATAAGTGGTCAGTGTATCAAGGGGTGTGTATGGATCAAGTGACGTGATGTGCTCCTCCAGATGTTGTGAGTAAACATGTGAGAGCTCATGAGTGAAGTGTATGGTAGTATGCATGTGGGGTATGATATCTGCAGGTGGTGATGGTAATGAGATGGGGAGTGAGAAACTGAGAAAGGTGTGATCGGCACCGAGTGGAAGTCTCCCAAGGCCAAATGACTCGATAGTATGCATCCCATCGATCGGTCCGAGCAGATAATCTATAGTACTCTCGCCCCCCCCATGTGGGAAGCATGTAAGACCTCCTGAATATGGCCATTGTGCCATCCCGTTATAAATAACGAGATGATGTCTACTACCAAGCTTAAGTAAATGCCCTCCATACCCTGTGGCGTCTGGCCCAGTATCTACTGACTCCCGACTGATCCCCAACTCCTCAGGGTCTAATGCTCTCATGATCTCTGGCTGCTCCATATCAAAACTCTCACACTGTCGGCTCTGTGTGCGCCCGTTGAAGTCCCCCATAAGGAAGACCTCACCCAAACTAGAATACAGACTAATGAGAGAGAGAGAGAGAGAGAGAGGCAACAAGGAGATAAGAGAAAATGAAATAAAATAAAAATAGATTAAACAAAGAAAAGTAGGTTGGTTGGAGAGAGAGAGAGAGAGAGAGAGAGAGATAGTAGGTTAATCTTGGTTAGTTCATTAGTTAGTTGGTTAAGTAGGTAGAGACAAAGGGAGAGGGAGGGAAGAAGAGAGAGATAGTAAGTTAATTATCTTCATTAGTTAGTTAACTAGTAGATTGGTTAGGCAGTTAGAGAGAGAGAGAGAGCATTTTCCTAATTTACAACTAGTGTTGTCTTAAATAGTATGTTGTTCCTTTTAAGTAAATAACCTACACAATAACACTCATGAGCTTGTAACATTTCCACTTTAAATTTTTTATAGCAATAAAAAGTTTCATTGACTCTATCATGATGGATATAGTTTTACTAAAGTGCTCTCATTACTTAGCTTAGATACATAAAATAGTTGAAGCTTAGAGGTTCTAAGACATAGAAAGGACTTGATGAAGTGTTTTGCCATAATCTAATGAGACAAAAAAGGAATGTTGCAAGGTTTTTAAGTGAAGAAGTAATATTGCACTTGAAAAGTGAAGTTAAGGTTTGCAATTGAATTTGTTATTGAAGAGTCATATACTTAAACTCTATCATTGCATTCTTGAATAATGTATTATTGTATTGCTTATACTCATTTCTTTTTCAAGGATTGAGTCTTTAGATATTCTAGATTCAATATGTAATGATACACCCACGATTTTGTAACATTCCCCAAGTCAATCATGATGGATACAATTTGACTAAAGTGCTTTCGTAACTTAGATTAGATAAATAGAACAGTTGAAGCTTAGAGGTGTTGGGAAACAAAAATGACTTGATAATGTGTTTTATTGTACTACAACAAGACAAAACATGAATGTTGCAAGGTCTCACCTTAAACTACACAATTAGTTAGCATTCTCTTACCCCTAAAATTAGCTAACATAAGAGCAACACATATGACATCTCTCTACCTAGGACACCTTCTTTTCTCTCAAGAATATATCTATGTGTAGATGTAGATGAATGAACATCCACTAGCAAGGCCTTTATAAAGAGATAGAGAGAGGGATTAGAAAATGCTTGGCTAACCTATAGTGATTCCCATGTGTGTATGGTACAAGTGCATGGCCATATATGCATTTGCTCATGCATACTAGAAGTAATGCATCTCTATTACAAGGAACTTTTAATCATTCCCTATATAGGAAATTTTATGAAATGTAGGAAATTCATTGATATTTCCTATATATGTATCCATGTATTTCTTGCATATAACCAGGGAATCGAATTTCCCACATCTACTAGTAGGGAATTGCACATCAAAAGAGAGAATTTCCTACATTCTTTCAAAATTTCCTATATAAGAGAATAGGATAATCTGATTCCCCACTTCTAATAGTAGGGAATTATAGATCATTGTAGTGAATTCCTATGTTCTCTCAAAATTTCCTACATACGAGAATGTAAGAATGTCATTCCCCACTTTTAATGGTAGGGAATTATATTTACGTATTAAGAATTGCCTACATTCTCTCAAAATTTTTTGTATAGGAGAATATACAAAATTTAAGAATTTCTCTAGGTATTTCTACAGCCCTACTCCTCCACAATTCCTTATTGTGGTTATCACTTTCTAGAAATTGAATTCCACGTACTACTTGGTTCGAAGCTCCACTTGCACTCAGTTTTTTTGTTATCGAGGAGGAGAGTCCTAGCTCTACAATTAAATTTTGATGTTGATTGGTCTTGTGAGCTAAGATATCTTCACATAGAATCCATGCCAACATGGTTCTTGCTCACTCCCTTGCAAGGGGAGATGCATCCCCTTGTGGATGTTTGCTTGTTTATGCCTTATCCCAACAAAAAATATATAACATGGTACATATTCACACCCTACAAGTCTCTCATTCTGGTAGTGTGTAGAGAAATTCTTAGCTAAATATGGGTGGCTTGAGAGCATCTTATGACATTGAGGTTAGCACTAGAAATGTAAATTGGCTTCTTGAAGTGGATCTTCCTTATAAGGGTGAAACTATGACACTAGCATTTTTTCTTCATGCAAATAGTAGAGCTCATTAGTTCATCAACTGACTTTTCCTAGGGATTTGTTGCTAGGGATAACCTACCTCATATGATCAATATTGATCATATTTCAATCACTTGGAGAGGAATAGTGACATAAGTCTTTATCAATTGACATCCTAGATGGTCTCATACACCTCAAGTGAGAGATACAATCCCGACTAAACATTTGCCTTTTTTGAAAAATCACCACAATTTAGTGGAGTATCTCCTTGCGTAAAGGCACCGTATTAGTTCCTTGTGCTCCCACAAGTTCTTCCAACATTTGATTCATTTTAAGAGAGATAACTATTGGCCCCTTAACATGTGATCAATGGATACATTGGCAACTTGAGAAGAGATCAATTCTCATATGATTTTTGACCGAAACATCAAGAAATCCATTTATTGGTATATAGCAACAAACCTCATTACATTAGACTTCAAGGCAATCCAAAATACTAATTGATTTGTTTATGGAAATGGAAGAGGAGATAGCACACTTGAATAGATACTTTGGATTTGCGAGTGGGTGTCAAGTGGAGACCTCTAACCTACATATGCAAGATGATGCACCCTTTATTAAGGTCTAATAATAGAATGAAAAAGGGGGAGAGATTATGTATTTCATTAAATTTTAAAGGGGGTTTAATGTGCTTTTAGGATGCATGTGTAGGGTTGGTAGCAACATTCATTTTGCTGCCATTTTGAGGGAGACTTCACCGTTCATTTTGAGGTAGACATGTTATAACTCGACCAATATTCACGAAGAGAGAGAGGGTGCTTTGAGATATGCTATCGTTGTTATTCATCTACCTATCCTCTAGTCCTCTCACCCACAGGCAGTATTGTTTAGCCCTTCGAGTGATCAGAGCGCCTAGCAGCTTAGCTAATTAGTGTTAGTGTTGTAGCTAGTCGATATTGCCTATGATCTCCATGTGTTGTGATCGATCACTATTGCGTGTGATCTCGATCCATGATGCCTGCAAAGCTATAACGTCCCTGATCATCATTGACCCTACTACCTACCATTTTTTTGGTCGCCTCATTTCTGAGATAGCTACAACACAACATGATCCACGTCATCCTTTTGACATCACTTTGGAAAAGGGGGCTTCGATCATCACAATGTGGCTTCTCAAGAGGAGGGGGCTTCGACCGCCCTCATCTCAACAACATAGTACATTGACATTGACATTGACCTGCAATAGCTGACGTCGCAATCGATAGCTTCAAAGGAGTTGGTGGCAGGCCGCAGTAGCTAGTGGCGTCAATCAGTAACTTTAGATCAGGAGCTGGGGGCAGGCCACTTAATCTTGTAGCTGGGGCCGGCTTCGATCATCAGTAACCTTGGCAAGAGGCTTCAGCAACCGTCATCTCAGTAACGTAGTTCATTGACATTGACGTTGACCTGAAGAGCTGCTGATGTTGCGATCGATAGCTTCACAAGAGCTGGTGGCAGGCCGCAATAGCTACTAATGCTGATCAGTAGCTTTAGATCAAGATCTGGGGGCAGGTCGCTTAAGGTTGTAGCTAGGGCCGGCTTGGGTCATCAATAAGCTTCGGTCATCCGCATCACGTGATCATAGCGTGGCTTCAAAGGGGGGCTTCAGTCATCACTAGCTTAGCAAGAGGCTCCTTTCACAATGTCTTGCAATTGTAGCTGCATCGTGTGATCCGAGACTGTTTAGTATATCAAACCTACACATTAAGGTAATCAGAGCTTGGATATTAAATATCATCTTATCTACATTAAGTAGCTAGTTCATTTTATGTTATAGCAAGCAGGTGCTAATTAATCTAGCTTCTCCATGATACTATTCAATGTGCAGTGGTTCAAAGTGGTACTTGAAAGAGCTGGAGCAACAGTTCGACGAGGTCCATCTGGATTTCTTGAAATAGATTCCGAAAAAAAATGGGCGGATTTGCGCGACACCTTTGTGTTGCCGACCCATTGTGAACAAGTGCATGAACTCATTTGTTTCTTAATTGTATTACTGTCAAGATTGTGGGAGAGAAGGAAGGAGTCTCACTTGTAGCTTTCTTGCTTGCACAATGGGGGAATACACACAAGGGTGGAGGCTGAAAAACAGTTTTCCTCTTCTTAGTTGTGGAAGCCAAAAGAACTCAAGTACAAAGAAATAGAAGAACCCTATGTATGGGTCTCAAACCAAACTCAACTAACTAAGGTGGCATACTAACTGAGCCACGAACTAGAGTAGATAAGGATAGCTATCATGTAGCTATTATTCATGGGCGGTGTTGACAAGTCGGTGACATAAATACACAACCATCACCCTGGCGTATCACGAGTGGAGCTCGATATCTCAACACTCCCCCTCGAGCTCAATCCCAATTCCTGCACACCAAGCAGGTCTCTGAACTTGCGCAGCTTCTCTGCGCCCAATGCCTTCGTGAATATGTCAGCTACCTGATTCTCTGTGCTGACAGCTGACATAAACTAGATCAATAAGACCTAGTAAAACCCTCTCTCGCACATAATGATAATGCACCTCAATATGCTTTGTTCTAGCATAATAGACTGGGTTATTTGCCAAGTGTATACTACTCATGTTGTCACAATAAATGACAACTGGCCCATCTGTAGACTGATGCATATCATAAAGTAGCTTATGCAACCAAGCTACCTCACATGCAGTCATTGCTGCACCCCTGTACTCAGCCTCTGTGCTCGATAAGGCAACTGTAGGTTGTTTCTTGCTGCTCCAAGTGACTGCAACACTCCCAAAAGAGAACACATATCCACTGCTAGATCGTCTATCAGAAATACTACCAGCCCAATCAGCATCAGTGTATCCATGCAACTGTATCTGAACCCCAGTCTCATAAAATAGTCCATATTGCAATGTGGACTTCACATACCTGAGTATGCGTTTAGCCGCATCCAAATGTGGTTTCCTTGGAGCCTGCATAAACTGACTTACCAATCCAACAGCATAGCTCAAATCTGGCCTGGTAATAGTCATATAAATCAAACTTCCTACTATGCGTCTGTACATAGTAGGGTCTTCCAGAAGCTCACCTGCATCTGCGCTCAGCTTCACATTCTGCTCCAAAGGAACTGAAATAGGCTTACAGCCTTTCATCCCATATTTGGACAGCATGTCCAATCCATACTGCCTCTGCAAGAGCTATATCCCACTTGGTGATCTAATCACCTCAATGCCCAAGAAATAACGCAGCTCTCCCAAATCCTTCATCTCAAACTTCTGCTTCAATCTCAAAGCCAATAGTGACAAGATACTGTCCTATCTTATCAGACCATGCTCTAGGTGCTTGCTTCAAGCCATACAAGGCTTTCTTCAACCTGCAAAAAAACTCAGGATGAACAGCATACACATAACCTGGTGGCTGCTCCATATAGACCTCTTCTTGCAAATCATCATGCAAGAAGGCATTCTTTACATCCATCTGATGTAAAGACCATCCCTTTGATGCAGCCATAGCAATGACTACTCTTACGGTTGCCATCCTTGCAACCGGACTGAATGTTTCTTCATAGTCAATGCCATATGTTTGTGCATACCCCTTGACTACTAATCTTGCCTTGTATCTATTCACAGAACCATCTGCATTGTGCTTCACCTTATAAACCCACTTACAGCCAATTGCATTTTTACCTTTAGGCAAAGGTACCAATTCCCATGTAGCATTTGCTTCCAAGGCATCCATTTCTTCATCCATGGCTTTCTCCCATTTTTCTTTTCCCATGGCTTGCTCAAAAGAAGTGGGTTCTAGTTCCTATATCACTTTGACCATATATGCATAGTGAATGGCTATAAATCCATCATATTTCAGCCTATTCACAGGATACCTAGCTCTCGTAGACCTGCGCAAAGTAGGTTCACTCCCAGGTGCTCTCAAAACATCCCTGGTCTTCCTTACTCCAGGTGTAACAATAGAAGGAATACCCAACTCATCATCAATGCTCTGTTCTGAGCCATTGGATTCACCATCCACATAAGAGTGACTTGCATTCACATCAAACATGGGCTGATCAACCTTCTCTGGATCTTGTATATGATTGCATGCATATTTTGGCTCTAAATTTGTTCTCAAAGTATACATGTGCTCTAATAAGGACTGTGGACAATAGAGTCAAAACACAAATTGATGAGGCAACACATCATGTTACAAAAGTAACTCTGTACTCTATACAATATGGTCGATGGCCAAGGTACCTTAGTAAATATTGTGAAAGCTACAAGGCCAAAGAAAATCAAAATTCCTACCAACAAAGCATTCAGATGACCCCTTTTCAAGCATTGTATGGGCACGATTGTCGAAGTCCTTTAAACTTCTCGAATCCAACCTTGAGATTTGAAGCTTCAAAGCAAATGATGGAAGATATGGATGACCAAATGAAGTTAATAAGACTGGACATCCAAGCCACCAAGGATAGATAGAAGGCATACGTGGATTTGAAACATCAAGATAGAACCTTCGCTGAATGAGATATGGTCTTCATTCGTGTACGCCCAAAGAAGAGTTCCCTATGCTTAGGTGAATGTAAGAAGCTAAGTCCAAGGTATTGTGGACCCTACAAGATTCTCAAGTGCCTAGGGCCTAATGCTTATAGACTTCAACTCCCTGAGAACCTAAAGGTTCATAATGTATTTCATATCAGCCTACTGAAGAAGTATGTACCTAATCCTAGTCACGTACTTAATGATCAACAAGTTGTAATGCCTAGCCAAGGAGTCCTTGAGCTAGGGCTTGACAGGATCTTAGATGTTAGGGAGAGAAAATTAAGATCCAAAACCTTGAGAGAATACCTCATCCATTGGAAAGATTATCCTGAGGAGGATGCAACTTGGATGGATGAAATTACTCTCAACCAATAATACCCCTAGTTCTTCTCGAGATGAGGACATCTCGATTCTTCTAAGGGAGAGAGAATGTAATATTTCTGCTCAAAATATTAAAGAACCTTGATCACCACATGCCCGTGAAAAAGCCATGAAAAGTCATCTCCCGCAATGAAATAATGATAGTGACAAAGTCCTCACCCCGTAGTGCAATAATGAGCCCATCCGCATTGTGCAAATGAGGCCGGGGCTTAAAAAATCGCAAGCCACACAAGAAACACCTCTTACATAAAGGCAAAGGGATAAATTATTAAAGTAGTGCAAATTTTTTTATTAATTACCCCTCCCCTTAGCCGATGCATGGCAGGGGGAGACGGAGTGTGTGGAGAAGTGAGTTAAGGAGGAGTGTGGTGTGGATGCATGAGGGTGGGGAGGCACGAATGCCTCCATGTGGTGTGGATGCATGAGGCTCGGGAGGTAGGAATGCCTCCACGTGGTGGATCTTCCCCCCCCCCCCCTTACACTATATAGCCTCCCCCTTAGCCTTGGGGGGAGGCACGATCAGAGAGAAAGGAGGCCTTGCTGGACGTGCTGCAGCCGCCGTGCCGCCTTACAATGCCACACAGCTCACCATCAATGCCGCCGTGAGGACCGCCTACAACGCCTGCTGCCGCTACCCAACCCACCGCCGTCGTCATTGTAAACTTCCCCCCCCTTTTCGTTGTCAAATCTTCCCTCCAATCATTACCCTCCCCTTCTTCCACATCATTCTTCAGTAAAGAAGAAGCTTCCTTAGAAGCTTCCAAGGATAAGGCCCCCATAAGCCTTGTGCACACGGTTTTGGCCACGATTGCCTATAACCCACATCCATAAAGATTATTCCTGTGCAAGGGAGAAAGTAGGCAGACTTGGAGGATATTTTGCCAAAGCTCAGAGGAAGTTCGGAGATCACGTAAAAGATCGCGGAGTTCAAGTTATCAACGATGGCTCCAAAGCCAAAGTCACAAGGCGCACGCGTGGAAGTCTCAGACCCAAGTTTACACGTGGACATCATTGCAAGTCCTCAAACCTAGGTTCTTGGAAGTTTAATTCTGCGTTGGGCATGCTTAAAATTCATAGGAAATTTATGAATATAAATTACTTATTCATCTTACGAGCTTAGTCGCATGTTGCCTTTTTGTGCATTTCCAAAGTGACAAGCCTAAACGCATATTGCTTAGGTTAAAAGATGAAATTGTTAAGTGCATATTTGATTGGCTGTGGAAAGAATAAGTGTATATTGCATTTAGGCAATGACCTCCTTGTAGTGATTTGCATGAGGACAAATCATTAACATCCATTAGATGTTGTCCAAAAAATTGCATAGCATGGAAATGAAACCATGGACTTGCAAGTTGCATGTGAAGATGCTTGTGAAATGGATTAAGTCAACATTAGTCTTATAATATTCGTTTTGCATGAACTTCATTAAGGATGTTGTATCTAAAAAAGGGTTTTCATGTTACATATTCGTCATGCGTAAATTTCATTCATCGAAGTGGCATTTAGAAAAGGTTGCATGTCATATCAAAGCATAAAATTCAATTGCATTAAATAAAAGGTTGTAGGCATAGTTCCTTGATGTAAATCTTTGTAGGTTTTATGCAAGTTATCCTCCAATTTGTCATTTATCATGACTTTAGCAAGAAAAGAAAGGGTTATTGCGAACCCTATAGTGCATAGAAGTAATGAATCACATATTTACACGTAATGTGATGTCTTGCAACTATTTACACCTTTGGAACAAGTTTAGCATCTCTAAGAAGAGATCGTTTCTTGTCGCAAGACAAGTAGGCCAATTGGTTAGATCACTTGTAAGGGTATAACCATCAAGGGATTCATATAAGCATAGCTAGTTAGTACAACGAACACCTCAAAGTGCTAGCTAGGGTTTTAGCACGTTAGAAATTCTGCCTAGTATCGCACTTGGATGCCAAGCCGAGACCCTCAAACCTAAAGGATCCTACCCACATTCACGGAATGTTTAGGTTAATTGAATGCCCATGCAATAACGATCTAGGGTTTTACCCTAAGGATCGAACGACACCAGATTGAGTTTGGAAACCCTAAGCCTAAACATTATTGGCCCAGCAAGGTTAGCATTGGGTTGGGTAAGAAGACACCCCAAACCCTACATCTTGACTAAACATACTCCTTGACAAGAAACACCATTGATAGGTGAAATGATCCCATGAGTTAGATGCAATACTTGTGCAATAAGTTGCAATGTCTCATGGCTTTGTGATTTAACCACAAGATAAATTTGCCACTCCTTGGAATAAGGTTGGCAAGTTCTAGCACAAGTCTAACTTGCAAGAGGATGAGTAGACATCCTGTTACATCACCTTTCTTGGGCTGATTTGCCAAGTTAAGGAAAGTTATGTATTGCCTGGTAAGCAAAGGATCAATCAAGTTAGAGCGACATGGTCACCAGGATTTACTGTCTTAACTTAAGAAGCCTAAGGTGTTGGTTAATTTGGGTTGAGAGGGTGTGACCCTAACCCAAGAACAAAACGGTAAACAAAAAAACCCTTAGGGATCTTGCCAAGTCGCAATTGATCCCAGATCGAATGCTGGATGCATTTGGAGAAAAGGATTCACTCCTTAGCAGTTGGCCAAATAAAAGGACCACTGGATTGTTTGTGTTTGTATAAGTTAGGAGCACTATTTTATTGCTTTGCTCAATGAACTAAGGATGGAAATATAATTAATGCTTCAGGTTGAAGGCCTGAAGGGAGAGGCAACATTAGTTACCCTCGACTGTTTGCCTGACCCTAACCAAGGGGGTCATTAGCCGCGCCGGGAACGTGGACCGAACCCATCGCGAGAGGTCTCTCCATTGGGCGCTACTTGGAGCAAGAGGACGCTTGGGTGCTAGGGGGGCTCTGGCCGTAAATCCCTTGCCTTCTGGGCCCTGCACAAGAGGCCGATGTGACTTGCGATTGGATCTCGAGGCTCGCATACTAGTCTACGGGCGGAATCTTGGATCAGTAATCCCTGTGGATTGCTGGATTGCGTTCGAGCGGATTATGGATTGCCTTCGGGCAGATTATGGATTAGCCTACGGGCTGGATTATATGATGTATCCCAAAGATAAATAAGATCAATTGTTGTAAAGGAACTTGTTTGGCATTGTTTTTCTATGTTAGTGCTAAGATTACGTGAAAGAACCGGTGACTAATTGGCTAATTAAGAAAGTTGTTTTATGCATGTCAAACTAAATGTGGTAGGTAATTAGATAACTAAAGCTACCCTGAGGAAAGTGCGGTGGATATGGCCATGGGTGCGTCCTACGGATGGGTGGTCCCGGTTGGCTGAACTTTTCTCAAACGAAATCAATAGCAGGGAACTTTTCTCGAAGGAAATGAACAGCAAGGAATGTTGACCTAGAGTCTAGGTTACTAGAATGTGGATTTATGTTGTTTTAGGGGAACGGAATGGGACTATGCCTTATGGGCAGAGAGGTCGAGCTTTGCATCCCTCTCGTTTCCCATTCTCCTTGAACCAAGTGCAGCATGAATCCGCTTCGACCCTGACGATTCTGCGTAAAGTAATTCGCGTGGGATTCGATGCTAGCTGCCATTCTAGGAATTTGACCACTAGAAAAACTTTGATTCAGATCAGTCTGAAGTGGGAACAGCCGGAATGCTTTCGCTTCGTGCCAGACTCGGGAGGACCTAGATCGCAAACCCCGTAACATTCCATGGGAGTGCCGGGCGGTGCTTTCTAGACTCTCTTCCTGATGGGCTGCTAAGACGTGTCCTGCAAAAGCGAACAGGTGGACATGTTACATGTAGATACTTTGAGAGAATTGCTTGGTTCTTGAAGAGTAAGGTCTGAACAACTCTTAGGATCCAAATCAACACCGTTGGAGCATGTTGCATGTATAAACTCTTCTCAAATTTTCTTTTGTTTATGTTTTTATAGTATCTATATTTTAATTTAATAATGTATCTTTTTATTATATCAATTACAGGTTTCGGAGAGTTCCTGGATGATATTCTTCATCGTGGTAGCCATGATGCTTTTTGGTGCTATACATATGAATGAATGGTCTCGACATATGTTAATATCGAAACAAATAACAAATACAATGAAATTTCTTATGAAAAATATCAAAGGCAGAGTTTCTTTACATGGGTACTCATTCATATAACAAAAGACCAGCTTCACAAACTTATGCCACATCAAAGGATTATAAGACAGTTTTACAAAGCTCTCTTGCCACCTGATGGATACTTGATAGATGTGATGAATGTTCAGAATGGCATACATGAGGTCTCATGCATGTATCATGTGTTGATAGAGCAAAAGAGTTATGGAGGTTTTCTACAAAAGCTAATGATTGTGCATGCAAAATAGCAAAAGTAACAAAGGGGATAGTAATAGGAGGAAAGAGGTTGAGATACAGAAATGCAGCTAGTGATGAAAGGAGGTACATCCATCAAACTTTCAACATAGAGGTGGAACAAGTAATAGAACATAAGGAAGTATTTATTAAGGAAGAAAATTATAAAGTGGGAGATAAAGTAGTGGTAAGTTGTGACGACGATACCAGTGTTGATATAAATGTTGGCCATTGGAAAGCATGCATATCATTACTTTTCTCATTGGAATGTCACGGTGAAGTGGGGCTTTTTTAAGGTGCACATTATTATAGACAATGTATTATGATTGAAAGGGGCCATGAAAGTTTGGTTGTGGATACCACTACAGGCATGACTCGCTTGCAAAATACTTTTGTGCCATTTTCATGGGACTATATTAAACCAATATAGTCACTATTACATAAATTTATCCCACTTCAACATGGAAATTCTATTATTGCATATGAGACAAAGGATTTGAGACTAAGGTCATGCTTAACAAAGATAGGTTGCATTGGTTGTATCCCTCCTTAGCTAGCAGAGAATGAAATAATTTATATGAAATGTGATTTATTAGCATTGTGCGGGCCAAATGACTTAAAATATGCCATCATAAGGTCAGGTAATTATGAAATGAAGCAAGTTAAAGTGGGATGGTTGACCAAGGTCCACTTGCAAGAAAATATTTGGAAGTTGAGAGGAGAGAATCCAGAATGGAAAGATTGGTGGTTGTGTGTATCAACACAAAAGCAATGGCCTACAATCAAAACAAAAACAATGGTAATCAATAAAAGAAAAAAAATCATACCTATTATGTGGTGTTCAATTGCACATGACTCAACAATCTTATGATGGTATGTTTATTAACATTCTTTTTTATGTTGTCTAATAATTTTTCAATAGGATTAATATCCATTTTCTCATAGTCAGTATATTTGTGTAGGTTTCAAATGTCAACTTCTAGCATAGAGATGATGGCTCTTTTAATGTAGATGATGAGTGAAGATCCCAGGTTCCTTGGGCTTGTGGATTCTATGATGAATGAGATGAAAGGTACAATAATACGTGGTTCAATCTTAATACATTGTTTTTTATTTGTTTCTTTACTTTCTCAAAATTTTATAATCTTAATATCAACATAAACTTTGATTAATTGTGTGCAAATATAGAAGAAAATATTACTAAAGATTTTACAAGAGAGAATGCACAAAAGGAAGATAAGGATATCACCCATCTTGATGTTTCATCAAGTCCAGAAACAGGTCCCTTATTTTTGTAAGATAATAATCAATTATTATAACAACTATCTAATTAGGGATATTTGATATCTTAAGTTTCATTATGTATAATCCGTCTATTATCATATGATGAAATCTTTCGACCACCCACCTTGGAAAGAGAGAAAATTGTAGATTTTATGGGAAAAAACTCTTGGCTGAATGCTTTAAAAGCCAACATGTAGTCATGCTTGAAAATTATTGACGGATACGAAGATGGTTTGACTCCTCCAAGTCAAATGATCTACTCTACAAAAATATTGAAAAAGAATGTATTGAATTAATAATCTCTCAAAATTTACCATTGAAGTTTCATGGATGTGAGTACTTGTGGAGAGAGCGTGATATTTATGACTGGTGGAAAAGTATAAGGCAAGATGAGAGGAAGTATTTGAGGAGAAAGGGCCTTCTAAAGAAGGTAAGTTAGTCAATTTTTTCTCATTAACTTTCCTAATATTTGAGACAAATAATTTTAGTGGGTGAATGCATTAATTTTCTAGCATATAGAAAGAGTCCATAGCCTTTCTTGGAGTGGAAAGTTTGGATAACATTGAACCTATACCTAAATATGTGATTTCAAATACAATAGCATCACCAGTAAGATAATATCATTTATATGTTTGGTTTTATGATTATCTTGTTAGTTTCACTTCTTCCATACCCATATATATATACCTTTTGATAGTAGTGTGAAGTACATACTACTCTTGTTGTTGACTCTCAGAAGCAAGATGTATATGTCCCGACTATGGATGATATTCTAGTTGATCATGCCTTGGAAAAGGTATCCTATAAAATTTTGTGTTTATTTTTTAATGAATGATTTTAAAGCTTTTATGGTATTTCATGTATTTAATATATATGTGTGGTATTATCTTAGCCTCTTGGAGAAGAAAACATCTTGGAAGGCTTGCATGAAGATAAGGAGAGAGGTTTATGATTACAGGTAATGATTTTATTTAAATTTTTATTATGTTTATATATGAAGATTTATTTGTCTTGGTAGATGAATATGTTTGTTGAAGGAGAAGAAAGCTTTCAAGAATTTCAAGATTATACAACAAATAAGGTTTTGATATCTATGTTAAAATTTGTTTTGACTACATATTTGTATTTTTAACATTTTATTTTATTATTTATTTTTTTAAAATGTGTTATTACTAAAGGATGTTGAAAATGAAGATGAGGATCTTGATGTGGAAAGTTGTGCAAGCTTTTCAAAGTTGTTGTTACATGGTTTAACAAAAAGAGTATATTCTAAAGAAACTATACAACAAAACATCAACAACTCAAGCAAAGATAAGGTATATATGTTTTAAATATTGTAATTATATATTTTTAAATTTTATTACTAAGTTTATTTTCAAATATAGGTTTATGTAGATGAGAAAAATGATGAAGTAGCGTAAAAAATTTTGAGAAAGCGAAAGGTAAATATCAATATTTATGTGATGGTTATATTTACATAACGTTGTGAAATTCTAAATGTGATTTATTATTTAATTATCTATATGTTTTTTAAAGACAAATAAAAAAATGATGAATCGTTTGCAACAAACAAGCAAAAAAGAAGGTAACAACATGAAAGAAAAGAAACTAAAGGTATTATACATTAATTTTGTATTTTATAAGTTTTACATTAGAAGAATAATCTAATTTAGTTATTCTATTTAGATCAAGAATGTAAGGATATTTCAAATCCAAGCATTGAAATTGATATTCTTAGTGATATTCAAAGGGTAACTTTCGTGAGAGTTATTTTTTATTTGTACATGGTGTTCGTTTAAAACCATAATAATATAAATATGTATTTTTAAATATCATAATTTAATAATTTTAAAGTAAATTATATTAATTGAATATTTGTGATTAATTTTATAATGCAGGTTGATATGACGAAAGAAAAATATGGAGATGATACTTTTAAAGTACCTCGGTGTACATACAATTTATGATATGTACTTCTCATTGAAAAGTACATATATAAATCTTAAAAAGACCAATGTTAGCTTTTGAATATTTTCTAAGGGTTCAAAAAACCAACAAGTGATAATATGATACATGAGATTGTTCATTGGCTTTTAGAGAATGGCAAGATTGTAATAGTTACAAGCAACAATATGATTAGTCTGGATGATGTAAAGATTGTAGCATAGTGTTATTATACACTGTTCATTTGTAAACTCATTATTACTCTAGAAAATTTGTTTTTTCTCTTTCATTGACACTATGTTTTGATGTTTTTATTTGTTGAGTTTATATTAATCAATTAGATGTGTACTAGGTCTTATTTAAAATTCATTAAATAATCTCTATGTAAATTTCTAGTTGAGAATTCCTAATGTAAAATTTTACTTAAAAATAGACAAAAGTAGGCATGTGCAAACTAGGAAAAATGTAATATCTCTAAGTTAGAGAAAAAATAGAATTATATAAAAAAATTCTTAGATAGGGAAAGTATCATATGCAAGAAAATTTTCCCATGTAGGGAGACAATAAATTTTTCTTATGTTGGAAAATCCCTACACATGGAAATTTTCTTATATAAGAAAGAAAAAAAAGAGAATTCCCTATTAATTCCCTAGTTAAACACATAAGTAGGAAAAGTAAATCATAAGGAAAATGGAGCATTTCCTAGTTAGAGAAAGGAGGGTAGGAAAGTTTATTTTTCCCGACGTAGGGAAATTTTTCAATGTAGGAAAATTTTCCTATCTAGGGAAATCACATTTTTTCCTATGTAGGAAATTTCAAATGTGATTCCCTAGTTTCTCAAACCAGGAAATGTTCCATTTTTCCTATGATTTACTTTTCCTAGTTATGTGTATTTTTTACTAGGGAATTGATAGGGAATTCGCTTTTTTTTCCTATGTAGGGAATGATTAAAAGTTCCTTGTGAATTCTTTCACTTTCAGTCTAGGATACGTTCAAGCCTAGGACACCTTCAAGTTTACGAGTGATTTTTTAGTTTAGGACACCTCCAAGTTTAGGTGTGATACTTGATAAGCCTTCAGTGAGTGTCGTTTGCACATGTAGATCAATATGCATCCATTATATATATATATATATATATATATATATATATATATATATATATATATATATATATAGAGAGAGAGAGAGAGAGAGAGAGAGAGAAAGATAGAGAGGATTGTTATGTCTAATATCAAGGGAAGTATATGACTCACTATTGATTGGCAATACATTATCACATTCTCACACGTGCAGGTTTGTGATCTTAGTTAGTTAGTTAGTTAGTTTTAGATTGGTTGGTTAGTTAGGTAGAGAGAGAGAGAGAGAGAGAGAGAGAGAGAGAGAGAGAGAGGATTATTTATGTAAGTTATGTTAGTTGAGAGATTAGGTTAGTTTACATTTGTATTTATTTGTTATTAGTTATGTTTGTAATAGATTATTTTGTGTTGACTAGTTAGTTAGGTAGAGAGAGAGAAAGAGAGAGGGTATCGGCTAGTTACATTAGTTAGCTAGTAGATTAGTTAGTTAGAGAGAGAGAGAGAGAGAGAGAGAGAGAGAGAGAGAAAGAGAGACTAGGTTAGTTATGTTAGTTATGTTAGTTAATTAGTAGGCTAGTTAGATAGGTAGGTTAGAGAGAGGAGAGATAGAGAGAGAAATGATAGGTTAGTTGCTTAGTTAGGCAGGTAGGTTAGTTAGAGTCTAGAGATGTTAACAAGTGTCCAAAATTTTTATTTTATGAGCTATATACAATGCTTTGTAGATTCACTTAGAGAATAAGTTGAAAATTGCGCCCATTAAAACTAGAACTTTGTTGAAATTAGATTTAATACATATTTAAGAATTTGAAATTTTTCATAAAGTTTGGGAATTCCTAATGTGATTAATATTTGGACACATGATCAAATCTTATCCTCTTACTTAAAGGCAAAATTTTCCCTAGATACTATATAAGCAATCCTTCCAAGTCCGACTCTCAAATATGGGGTTAAGATTTAGCCACATGGTAAAATCTTTACTCATTTGAAAGCAAAACTTGGGAGATTCCCAAATTCTCTAATATGGTATTCAATGTGTAAATGAATATATGCAAAATAAAAGAGGTCACAAGGAAGAAGAAAGTTCTCAATTATGTTGGAGAGCATGATATAAGTTCTATTGGTTTCTTGAGGATCATTCATCACTTCGATGGAATTGAAAACCAAGTGAAGACACTATCTGGGTGTCAAAAAGCTTCGATTTCTCCTAGTGAGAACATTGCTAACCTTCTATAGAGGATCAAGAGAATATTAAAAGAGAAATATGAAGGGGATCTTACTCATCGAATAATGATAAAAGGTGAGTTAAAAAAGATTAGGGGTTATATAGGTGACATATATGAACACATCCAAAAATATTGGTAGCCACGTGCTAGATCTTTGGATGATAAAAAAGAGAATCTAAAAGACCTTCTTAACTGTGCAATTCATATACAGGATGGAGTATATGAGTTAATTGCTCACAAGAATGACAACTTACTTGCATCAGAGAACGTTGCTCTTGATGTGCAACCTACTTCTTTGAAAGTTTATCTTAATAGATTTTCAGCAATGTTAATTCACATCAATCATCACATAAGCTCATCTTCTTGCACTAGAGAACATTGCCATTGATGTGCAGCTTGCGTTTTGAAAGTTTATCATAATAGGTTTTTGATCATGTTAACCCATGCTTCTTTGCCATACTTTACTTGATATATATATATATATATAACCTTGACAATTTTCATTTTGAATTACATTGTCTGTCTCTTGCAAATTATAAAACTAATTTTAAACCATTTGAATAATCCCTTTCTCTCTCTCTCTCTCTCAATTTCTATTGTTATGACCTAGCCTTAAAGTTATTTCATATACTAATGTTGAATTTTAGAACTTTTTCCTCATTGAGAACTAGCACATTAAATACTTTGTTTTCCTTCTAACTAAGGAATCTACATAATAGTACTCATGAGTTTGCAACATTTTCACTTTAAAGCTTATATAGAAATATTAAATAGTTGTATTAAGTTAACTATGATGGATACAATTTGACTAAAGTGCTCTCATTATTTAAATTAGATGTATAAAATAGTTGAAGCTTAAAGGTGCTGAGACATAATATGAACTTGATAACACATTTTGTCATAATCCAATGAGATGAAAAGGAATGTTGCAAGGTTTTTAAGGGCATAAGTGATGTCACAATTGAAAAGTAAAGTCAAGGTTTGCAATTGAATTTGTTGTTGAAAAGTTGACATAAACTCTATCACTGCATTCTTGAATAATGCATTGTTGTGTCTCTCATGCTCATTTATTTTACAAGGATTGAGTCTTTAGGTGTTCTAGAAGTAGGTAATGATACACCCATGAGTTTTGTAACATTCCCTAAGTCAATCGTGATTGATACAATTTGACTAAAGTGCTCTCATAACTTAGATTTAGAATGATTGAGGCTTGAAGGTATTGGAACACAAAAATAAATTGATAACATGTTTTATTGTAATCCAATAAGACAAAAAATGAATGTTTCAAGGTCTCACCTTAAGTTACCTTATGATTGGCTCACATCCCATTGCTATTGAGATTAGCTAACACGTCAAGTGCAACACAAGTGATGATCATGCAATTTCTCATCTTAAGTTACTTATTTAGGTTAGCCTTTTTCTTTCGAGTGGATGCTTTGTATAGTTTGATCTTGCAAGTAGTACACGTGTCTCTCTCTCTCATTTAATTTAAATATAAATACATTTTAAACATTTTTCACCTTTGTGTTTTAGGGCATGTCTGAGTTTAGCAGCAAGTATCATGCATGCATGTGTTTATGTGTGGCTATTTTTTTTACTTTTAGTTTAGGACACATTTATTTTTAGAACAAGCTAATAAAATTTGTTACCATGGAGTTTATTGTGGGTAGTCTTTCTTGGATATTGTATCTTCTATTTGTTTTGTTTTGTTAATTGGCTAGGGATTTTTTAGATGGTGATGCTTTTACCATCTTAAAGCTTTGCATGCATAGCATGCTAGAATCCTTGTTCATTGAATGGCTAAGTAGAGATATACATTCAAATTGATAAGAGCATCATTGATAATAGCACCAAGAAGTATTTGATATGACATCATCTCAAAATATAGTCCTATGGATGTTGTTATTATGGGATATACTCATCAATGGTAGGTTATGAACCGTTGAATTATTTATCAAGTACCCAATAACCTTCTTTCACCATACTGGGCATGCATGGCTATTCTAGAACTAATACAGTTTTATTGTTGCACTTTCAAGACTCAGGCACCTTTTCTCTTAAGAATATATCTATGTACAAATGTAGATGAATGAAAATTGATTAGCAAGGCCTTTAGAGTTAGAAAGAGAGGGGATAGAGAATGCTTAGCTAGCCTTTAGTGAGCACCGCATGTGCATGGAACTCATGCATGGCCACATGTGCATTTTCTCATACATGTTAGAACTAATGCATCTCTATTCTTTCACTTTTGAGTTTAGGACACCTTTGAGCCTAGGAAATCTTTGAGTTTAGGAGTGATGGCTTCTAGTTTAGGACATCTCTAGGTTTAGGTATGATGCTTGGTAGACCTTCAATCAATGCCATGTGCACATGTAGATGAATGGGTATCCATGAGAGAGAGAGAGAGAGAGAGAGAGAGAGAGAGAGATTTCACTCAAGGGTTATCACCTTATTTTATTCAAATACTTCCATGCTATGGGTTGCATTAATGCACTGATTGTACCATCATTGAGTACTAGCACAACAGGATGCCCATTGCAGCTATACATAGTACAACTTACACTATAAGGATATGAAGATATAGCGATGGCAGTTTTCGACGCAAAATAGTGGTGTCGCTATTTGTGTCACTATTAGCGTCGCAAATGCGACGCAAATAGTGATAGTACTCAGACGAAAAAAATGTGGGCCAAAACTTGAGCGCGTTATTTTGCACGCATACATGAAAGAGAGAGCGAAAGGGAGAGTAAATATCTTGCATTTGAGAGGGAGATGGAGAGAAAGAGAGAAAGATGGAGAAGGAAAGCTTCTTACCGCCGGTGCCGCCGTTCGCGAAGAAGAGGAGGAAGTCTATAGAGGGTGAAGAGGAGCCGCCAAATCCTTCTTCGTCGAGCCTTTACAATGAGTGCATTGTTCGTTATTGCTTTGTTTTTGTGTTTTCTCTTTCTCTTTTACTTGTTTTTGTTAAAATTCATGTGTATTGAGAGAGGGAGAGGAAATGAGAGAGAAAGAGAGGGAGAGGGAGAGGGAGAAAGAGAAAATGAGAGAGTGAGAGGAAGAGAGAGAGAGAGGGAGCAGAAATGAGAGAGGGAGGGAGAGGAAGAGGGAGAGGAAGAGGGAGGGAGAGGAAGAGAGGGAAACATTAAACATAATAGGGAAAGAGAGAAAGAGAGGGAGAGGGAGAGGGAGGGAGAGGAAATGAGAGAGGGAGGGAGAGGAAAGAGAGGGAAACATTAAAAATAATAGGGAAAGAGAGAAAGAGAGGGAGAAGGAAAGGGAGGGAGAGGAAATGAGAGAGGGAGAGGAAGAGAGAAAAAACATTAAACATAATAGGGAAAGGGAGAAAGAGAGGGAGAGGGAGAGAAAGAGGGAGAGGGAGGGAGGGAGAGGAAATGAGACAAGGAGAGGAAGAGAGAAAAAACATTAAACATAATAGGGAAAGAGAGAAAGAGAAGGAGAGGGTGAGGGTGAGGAGGAGGGGGGTTCACTTATGAATATATGCATATATAACGTGATTTCAAAATAAGGGGTTTATAAAACACCACTTATATACATTTTTTGCATACAGAAGGGTGTCAAATAAAGGGGTTACTTACAGATTGAATAGAAAAGAGTTGTGTTTTATTTAAGAAAAATTCAGAGATTAGGATATTTATAAATAGGCCATGAACACACGTTATATAGAGAATATATATCTAGTGAACCCCTTGAGGATGAGGAAGGGAGAGGAAATGAGAGAAAGAGAGGAAGATAGAAAAGGAAATGAGAGAGGGAGAGGAGAGAGAAAAAACATTAAACATGATAGGGAAAGAGGGAGAGGGAGAGGAAGAGGGAGGGAGAGGAAATGAGAGAGGGAGAGGAAGAGGGAAAGAAAATGAGAGACAGAGAGGAGAGAGAAAAAACATTAAACATAATAGGGAAAGAGAGAAAGAGAGACAGAGGGTGAGGGAGGGAGAGGAAATGAGAGAAAGAGAGGAAGAGAGAAAAGGAAATGAGAGAGGGAGAGGAGAGAGAGAAAAAATTAAACATAATAGGGAAAGAGAGAAAGAGAGGGAGAGGGAGAGGGAGGGAGAGGAAATGAGAGAGAGAGAGAGGAAGAGAGAAAAGGAAATAAGAGAGGGAGAGGAGAGAGAAAAGGAGAGAAAAAACATTAAACATAATAGGAAAAGAGAGAAAGAGAGGGAGAGGGTGAGGGAGGGAGAGGAAATGAGAGAGGGAGAGGAGAGAGAAAACATAATAGGGAAAGAGAGAAAGAAAGAGAGAGGGTGAGGAAATGAGAGGGAAGGAAGAGAAAAGGAAATGAAAGAGGGAGAGGAGAGAGAAAAAGAGAGAAAAAACATTAAACATAATAGGGAAAGAGAGAAAGAGAGGGAGAGAGTGAGGGAGGGAGAGGAAATGAGAGAGGAAGAGGAAGAGAGAAAAGGAAATGGGAGAGGAGAGAGAAAAAACATTAAACATAATAGGGAAAGAGAGAAACAGAGGGAGAGGGTGAGGGAGGGAGAGGAAATGAGAGAGGGAGAGGAGAGAGGAGAGAGTAGTAGTAGTAGTTTTTTCTTCTTTTCTTGTTTATTATTATAGTAGTAGTAGTAGTAGTAGTTGTTGTTGTTGTTTTTTCTTATTTTCTTGTTTATTATAGTGGTAGTGGTAGTGGTAGTGGTAGTCATGGTCGTGGTTGTGGTCGTAGTCATAGTCATGGTCATCATCGTAATCGTCGTAGTCGTATTCGTGGTAATCGGCATGGCTGTGGTTGTAGTCGTGGTCGTGGTCGTGGTCGTGGTTGTGGTCATGGTCGTGGTCGTGGTTGTGGTCGTGGTTGTGGTCGTAGTCGTGGTCCTAGTCGTAGTCGTAGTCGTGCTTGTGGTTGTAGTTGTAGTCGTCATAGCCATGGTGGTAGTAGTAGTAGTGGTTTTCTTGTTTGTTATTGTTGTTTTTGTTGTTGTAGTAGTAATGGTTTTTTTGTTTTCTTTTTTATTATTGTCTAGTTTTCTTATTTGTTGTTGTTGTTGTAGTTGTGGTAGTAATAGTAGTTTTTTTTCTTTTCTTATTTGTTGTTTTTGTAGTAGTAGTAGTTGTTGTTGTTGTTGTAGAGAGAGAGATATGTTTTGTTAAAGAAAATGAGAGAGGGGGAGGAAGAGAAAAAAGAAGAAGGAATGAGAGAGAGAGAGAATAAACATACATCATAATAAAGGAAGAGAAAAAGAGAGAGAGATGAAAGGAGAGGAGATAATGAATGGATAAAAAACAAAGAGAGAGTGGTGGCGAGGTCCGGTGAGGTCCGATGCAACACCACGACATGGGGAAACACTCCGATATACATTAATTTGTGGGTGGGTGGGTTGAGACTTTATATATGTTAATTTTTGCTGAGTTACAAGAGACGAAATGCCTTCTCTAATACTTTAAAAAAGAAAAAGAAAATGATAACAAAAACAAATTGTTTGTTGTAATGTAGACAAAATGGAAAACGATGAAGCTCTTGATGTTCAAGATTGCGAGGCGTATCTTAATCAGCGTGTCCCATGTCCTTGCTCTCAATGCAAGCTGGCAATTCGACGAAAACGCGGATTGTCTATAGAACATGTATGACGCTTTGGCGAGTTTCAATCTGAGATCATTGATCAAGCGATCTTGGATTTTCAGCAAATAGTAAGAAAAATTAATATCAATCATGCATTGTACTCGCAAGCTAATTGAATACCATATACAAAAAGATTGGGTGTGGCTAGCAAATTTTCTATCCAGGGAGGTGACGTCTTGTCCCAAGGAGAAGTGCACCCTTTGTAGCCAATTAGAAGAGTTCGTGGGTGTGCAATGGATGGAGTGCTTGAGCCAATCCACCACTTGGAAGGTACTACCCAATCTATACCATCAATACCAGAGGAGACAGACAGCCTTCGAGACTTACCTACAATCTTGGAGCCTAAGATGGAGGCAATGATCGATGCATTGATTCCCATGGTTGTCAAGACTTTTGATCCGCTTAGAGAGGAAGCATCCATACCATTATATGATGGGTGCCGAGTATCTCGCCTGAAGATACTGCTTGCACTCCTAAGTGTGTAAGCAAAATACGGGTGGAGCAATGCGAGTGTGACCGAGTTGATCAGGTACCTTCTATGTATGCTTTGTTGATTTCTTTTCAGCATTATCATTAAAAACATTTGTGCTTTTTCAAGGTGTTTTATGATTTTTTTTCAAGTTACTGAAGTATAATATATTACCACTTGTAAATACCATGCTTGAGTCTCATGATGATGCATGACATATTTTACGAAAGCTTGGCATGGACTACAACATCATCCATGCATGTATCAACGATTGCATACTGTTTCGAGGAGAATACGAGACTATGGAGACATGTCCAAAGTGTGGTTCTCACAGGTATCAACAGGACTTGCAAGGGCAAACTATCCCTCAAAAAGTTCTTAGACACTTTTTGCTTATCCCCCGCGTATACCACATGTTTTGTACGTCTGACATGGCGAACTTGACAGCATGGCATGCGCAGAATAGGTCCATAGATGGAGTTCAACGAATATCATTGGATTCACGTGCATGGAGTCACATTGACTCTACCTTTCCCCGAGAGCCAATGAATCTTCGGCTCGGTCTTACAATGGATGGTGTGAACCCATTCGGTCTGGCTCAACTTCTTATAGTGTGTGGCCTACAGTCCTTGTCAACTACAATATCCCTCCATCTCTTTCTACAAAGAAAGGACATCTCATCCTTAGCTTACTTACCGCTACAAAAGAAAAAATATGGACGTGTATCTTCGTCCATGAGTCGATGAGCTTAAGATTTTGTGGGAGGAGAGGGTCACCGTGCAAGATATGAGCAAGCGCGATGGTCAATGGTCCACCAATATTCGAGCCATTCTCATGTGGACGATGCATGACTTTCCGGGATTTGGAGAGTACTCAGGCAAATAGGCTTCCGTTCTCGTTGATAATATCTATCATAGCTTGTTCAAGTTTGTATTAATTGGATAGAGGTGTTGGGACAGGTCTGGTTATCTCAAGTTATCATGCATGTCCATTGTGCGGGCCACAGTTAGATTCCCGAAGGTCATGAACCATGAAGAAGGTGGTATATCAAGGACACACCGCTTTCTTGCCGGAGGGTCATGAACTCAAGAAAGGTTTTCTTGGACGACCTCCAACACGTATGAATACCCAAAGCTGGTACAAGCTAAAAATGATCCACACGGAGTCACATCCAAACGGAATGCGACGATTCTTAGTTTTCTACGAGTTGCCTTATTGGACCCACTTACAGATCAACCACTTGTTGGATCCCATGCATATTTTCAAGAACGTGGGCAGCTTGCGATGGAACTATATCACAAGAAAGAGAGACACTATAGGGGCATGAATGGATTTCAAGGATGTAGGCAAGATGGAGGCGCTTTGGCCATAGCCGAGTACTGATGGTCGCATGCAGCTACCTCACGCTCCTTGGGTTTTTTCCACTAAAGAAGAGTGCATTGTGAAGCAAATAGTCAAGTCTATCCACACTCGAACAGGTATGATGCGTTCTCTTAGGTATGCATTTTCTAAAGATGACCAATTATCAAGGCTAAAATCCCATGATTGACATAAGATATGTCAGGTTTGTACTACGAATGTGTTACAACTATATATATCATCTCTCACTTGACTTGGGTCTCACCTATATATACTAACTCCACATCAATATGAATCATTCTTTGGGAGCATGTCTTGTGTATCTCTCTCGTATTCCCTCTCTCTCTCAACATGGTATCAGAGCTATGGATGCGTAGCAACAACAAGGAAGATAAGTTATTTCATTGTTTAGACTTGATTGAATTCTTTGCACAAGTGATGATTTGATACATGAACTTGTTCAAATTAGAAGTATTAGTTAATTTTGCCGTGCTCTCGAATCCTGTCAAAACTGCTTGTCAATCGGAGTTCTGGATCAAAAGTTATGACAGTTCAGGATTCAAGACAGCAATTCTGCTCGAATCTGCAATTCTTTATTTAAAACTGTATTTCTAATTACAGTTCGTTAATTCCCAATTACAGTTTATTAATCGCTTGTCTTCATTAATGATGTTGATCACGACAAGCAAACATCTTGCTATTTTTAGCGATGTTTTATTATCGTTCAAGTTCTTTGCTCGACCGAAATAGCACTTTTCTTATATGCGTCATCTTGTCTTGCACGTTACGCCTCTCTATTTCGGGCTTTCTTTTTAGTCACTCAATACTTTTCGTTGTTCTTACGTGCATATCCCTATTTTGATTGTCACGTGTCTCAACTACGCTCGTCTTGATCATGGTTTGCAGATTCTGCGATCTCATCTTATTTGTTTTCTCTCGACATACAGGCATGACCAATTGCGTAATTGTTAACGGATATCCGTTTGGCCAACGT
Organism: Lygodium microphyllum; assembly: GCF_053477565.2. Lineage (NCBI taxonomy): Eukaryota > Viridiplantae > Streptophyta > Polypodiopsida > Schizaeales > Lygodiaceae > Lygodium > Lygodium microphyllum. The sequence goes on from NC_141136.1 coordinate 175,654,490, forward strand.
TCGGTTTCCTTCTTCCAAGGACAAGGCTTTCCTGGGTGGAAAGCAAAGATGATGCTAATTCTTGAAGGTGACGAATTATTTGATATTGTTTTGGGCGACCTGTCTTGCCCAGTTCAACCTATTGATGTGATGAATAACACTTCTGTGATTACTGATGGTCCATTATTTGAACAATGGAAAATTGATCATATTGATTGGATTCGTTGTGACAAAGCGGCTCGTCGTTATATATTGTCTGCACTTCCTGACTCACTTATGTTGGATGTCTTTCATCTGGAAGTCTCTTTCTCTCCCTATCTCATTTCCTTCCCCTCCCTCTCCCTCTCCCTCTCTTTCTCTCCCTCTCTTTCTCTCTCATCTCCTCTCCTAAACAAGCAAAAAATAAAGTGATTTAAACATTAAACAAGCAAAAGGGAGAGGGAGAGAGAGAATGCACTCTCCCTCCCTCTCCCTCTCTTTCTCTTTCTCTCCCTCTCTCATTTCCTCCCCCTCCCTCTCCCTCTCCCTCTCTTTCTCTTTCTCTTTCTCTTTCTCTCCCTCTCTCTCCCTCTCCCTCTCCCTCTCCCTCTCTTTCTCTCTTACTCTCTCATTTCCTCTCCTAAACAAGCAAAAAAGAAAGTGATTTAAACATTAAACAATCAAAAGGGAGAGGGAGAGAGAGAATGCACTCTCTCTCTCCCTCCCTCTCCCTCTCTTTCTCTTTCTCTGCCTCTCTCATTTCCTCCCCCTCCCTCTCCCTCTCCCTCTCCCTCTCTTTCTCTTTCTCTCCCTCTATTTCCCTCTCCCTCTCTTTCTCTCTCATTTCCTCTCCTAAATAAGCAAAAGAGAAAGTGATTTAAACCTTAAACAAGCAAAAGAAAGAGAGAGGGAGACTCACCGATGAGATATGGCGAGCGTGGGGCGGCTCCTCTTTGCGATGAAGGATCCTCCTCTCCTTCGCGAACAACGGCGGTGGCGGCGACGGCAAGTCTTCTTCCTCTCCTTCTCTCACGACGGTCGCTCTCTCCCTCGCTCTCGCTCTCAAAACTCACAAGCCGCAAACGCGAAATGAAAACCGCGCTCGATTTCGGCCGCTTTTTTTCCCTGTGGAGCGTCGCTATTTGCGTCGCGTCGCTATTTGCATTAGCGACGCTATTAGCGACGCCAATAGCGACGCCGCTATCCGCCATCGCTAATCGGCGTCGCTACTAGCTCAAATCCTTGTAGTGACATGACATGACTTTCCTAGTCTTTCAATATCAAAATGTTTGCCTCCATGTTGTAAGTATCAATGCATGCATTTAGGGAATATGACATATATACCAAATAAAATCACATTTGTCCTTATGATCCAGGTGTAATTATATCGTATATACATCCAATCATGCCCTATACATGCATACAAATATACATCCAATCATGCCCTATACATGCATATATGCCACATAGATGATTAGATGCATGCAAGGCAATCAAGACTCGCACCTTAAAGTTGGAGTGGTTTGACAGAGAGAATTAGTGGAGACTCAAGGAGGAGGCCACATACTCTCTATGGTAGTAGTAGCAATGGAAGGCAGCGAGCGCATGATTGGAGAAGGTAAGGGTCGTGCATCACTTTGGAAAAGGTGGCCATAGAACTTATTTGGAGGATTTTTTATGTTTTCTTTTAGTTCTTATTTTCTTATTTGGAATATCACTTGTCCTAATAATCTTATTTCTAACAATGCTACTTTGTTTTCTTTATAGCACTCCATCACAAACCGTGATCCTATAGATTTGGAGACTCGATGTACAGAGAGACATGGTCTCACTACACTCATTAATAGATTGTATGTGCATAGTGGTCCAACAAATCAAGCCTCTTTCTTATTTGCAGGCATTATATATTGTAGTTGAACTCTAATAGTTTATATTGTAGAGTTTGTTTGACACTCCATTATATGGGGACGAGCTCTCTGATGGCAAGGAGCTATAGTAGTCGCTTGGATTCATGAAGTGCACATCTTTTTTTTTTTGGCCCTGTGATTCATGTAGGCTCTTTCCATGTAGTATTCATTAGACATATTTCTCATTCTTTGTATGGACTTGCATTTTGCGATATTCATAGATACATTTCAATATTTATTTTAGAGTCTCCTTTCTATTGTTCCATATAGTTTTATGAGTTGTTATCATCAGTCTTGTACTTATTTGAATATTGAATCAATAATCCTTTTTTTCTAGCATCTCATGATGTACCTGTCGCTCAATGACAATTATGTATTCAATATATAATTGCTTTATGGAACATTATTTAGCACATGATGCTAGAAAGTTAGCATCACTAATTTACTACATGCATTGCTATCCATGTCAATAAATGCATAAAAAAACGCAGCTACTTGTCTAATGCTAATAGTGATTGATTTGTAGGGAAGTATATACCGATGCTTTTAGTGTGATGCATCAAAAAATGCAACTACTTGTTGCAATGCTAATAGTGATTGATTTGTAGAGAAGTATATACTGATGCTTTTAGTGTGATGACATGGAAAATGTTTTTTATGAATATTTAAGCTAAGATCTTGATCTACATTGCTATTCATACAATTTCATTTATGTTGGGTTGGCCAATCTGCTTGATTAATGCAAGATATGCTTGATATGATGTTTTTGATTGAGAATACTGGTGAAATATATAGAAAATCTTGAGATAAGACACTAGCAAATCAATTGACCTATGTGGTGACATATATAATAAAGCTTGAGGATAAGAGATAACATATTGGCAAGTCAATTGGCATATATGTGGTGACTTACTAGACCATCCCACTTGCAATTGCATGTAATTATCAATAGGTGGATAAAGAACAAATGGTTTTTGGCTAGAGAGAGATAATGCAATGAAGGTGTATACGAAAGAGATAGAGAAAGGCATATTATCCATCAATCAATCAAAGATATGTACATGAAGTGACTTGATATAGTAATTAGAGTATCGTCATTTTTAGGATGCTCCATTGACTTCAGCAAGTTCCCATAACAGTGATCTATTTTAGTCACCAACACGTGGACACACTGGCTAAAGATGATGAAAAGAGGACATGTGCACATTGGCTACATGTGGTCCACCTTATCTAAAATTATATGTGAGCTATAAGTGCATCTTGACATGATTGGAATAGCTTGCACATGCACAAGCCAAATAATTTACATCAATCTACTCATGCTATGAATTGGCATGCATGTCTTGCTTTTGCTTTGATTGTATTGTTTGTGATGTATATTCCTCGAGAATAATGAGAATCAAGGGACTACCCTAAAAAGTAAGGGTACTCCCTTGAATCACTGATTAAGCTTTGATCTATAAGTTTATGCATGGCTAGGTTAAGTGCACAACAAATGAGACATGTGAGTGTATTGATCAGCTCTCTCTCTCTCTCTCTCTCTCTCTCAATATATATATATATATATATATATTGCACATGCACAAGTCAACCTTTGATCTATAAGTTTTAGCCATGGCTAGGTTAAGTGCACAACATATGTGACATGTGCATGTATCGATCACTTCTCTCTCTCTCTCTATTGCACATGCATAAGTCAATTTATTTGCATCATTCTACTCACGCTATGAATTGGCATGCATGTCTTGCTTTTGCTTTCATTGTATTGATTGTGCTGCATATTTGTTGAGACTAATGAGAGTCAAGGGACTACCCTAAAAAGTTAGGATACTCTCTTAAATCACCAACTAACCTTTGATCTATAAGTCTATGCATGGCTAGGTTAAGTACACAACATATGTGACATGTGTATGTATCGATCACTTCTCTCTCTCTCTCTCTCTCTCTCTCTCTCCCTCTCCCTCTCTCTCTGTGTCTCTCCCTCCCTCCCTCCCTCCCTCCCCCCTCTCTCTCTCTCTCTCTCTCTCTCTCTCTATTGCACACGCATAAGTCAACCTTTGATCTGTAAGTTAGGCATGGCTAGGTTAAGTGCACAATAGATGCAACATGTGCATGTATCAATCACTTCTCTAATAATTATGTCGTATATACATCCAATCATGCCCTATCCAATCACATTTGTATAGGGCATGATTGGATGTATATAGGGCATGAAATCACATATATATAATTATCTTTGAATGATTGGATGTATATTTGTAATACTCAGGATGAAGTAAAGTTGGTAATGTATATCATGTCCTATACATGTATGCCCTATACATGCATGTATATCATGTCGTATATACATGTATATCATGTCCTTATGATCCTATACATGTATATCATGTCCTTATGATCCACGTGTAATTATGTCGTATATACATCCAATCATGCCCTATCCAATCACATTTGTATAGGGCATGATTGGATGTATATAGGGCATGAAATCACATATATATAATTAGCTTTGAATAATTGGATGTATATTTGTAATATTCAGAAAGACAAACAAATACTAGATGTTAAGAGGTTTGGTCATATTTAGGGACTTTATGAGAAATGAAAAATATGTGCGTTTATTTTTGCATCTATAGGCGCGTTTATAAATGCGGATATATAGACGCGTTCTGTATACTAGCGTAAATAGATGCTTTGATACACACACTTATAAATGCGCCCGCTTTTTTGCATGTACAGTGAGTGTCTATAGGGCCTTTCTCTTGTAGTGTTTGAATCAAAAATTTTGGAAATCAGAGCTTCCTAGCTCAAGATATTGCCATTTCTGTAACACAGGGTCTAGTGGACTACACTTCGGATGGCAGGCCACAAGGGAAAAGCAAAGGCCCAAGAGGACTTCCACCGTGAAATAAGGGACTTCCATGCCTCAATGAATGATCCTAGCTCAGCCCAAGAGGACTGTGAAGACATATTTGAAGATGGTGCCCCTGAGATGTTTGAAGATTGTGAAGACATGTTTGAAGATGGTGCCCTTGAGATGGACTGCTTGGCTATGCTTAACCTTACTCTATGCCAACATGAGACCTGTCATGCTGACTAACATTAAGAGTTCGAACAACACCATAGAAAGATGAAAACCCACCAAGATCAACATCATTCCGAGATGATGGTCAAGATGGACTTACTCATGGAACGCGTGGGCTCCCTCATCCTCGCCATCGCACACTCCTCGGCTTAGCCCAAGGAGCATGTTCCTCCCTGTGCGGCCAACCGTCCTCCTCCCTTGGAGACTGGGCATAGCCCACAAGGTTTTGGTGGCACCCATGGCTTTCCCCATAGCACTTATGAGATAGGCGAGCCCTCCACTCGACATGATGAACCCATCCTTTCCTCCCCCATTACAAACGCTTCAAGCCCATCCTTGGGATAGTAGCTCCCCCATAATGGAAGATATATGCATACTCATGGGAATGGCCAGCAAGGACCTAATGCAAATTTTGGGCAACATGGAATGCAAGGTGTACATGGGCAGCATGCACGTGGCAATTTTGGGCAGCAAGACCCCAATGTTCAGTTTGGTTTGCATGTATTGCATGGGCAGCATGGAAATTTTGGGCAACAAGGCCCTAATGCAGGTGCACATGGGTAGCATGGGAATTTTGGGTAGCAAGGCCCTAATAATCAGCTTGGCCCACATGTAATGCATGGGCAGTATGGCACCAATGTAAATTTTGGTCAACAAGGCATGTATGGGCATTCTCACAGACATTATGAGTACCGGGACCATTGGCATGGGTTCGATGTGCAAAGGCAAGTGGATGCACCTACTTATGGTCAACATGCATATGATGATTGTGAATATTTTGAGTAGCATGCATTTGATGACTATGTATGTTCTTATGAGCTACATCCTGGTCACATACATGGATGGTTATCTCGATAGAACTATGTACATGGACACCATCATGTGAATGTATATGAGTATGTACATGGGAAGCAACATCATTATCACCAATGGAGTGCTCAATATCATCAACCACTTGATCATTACTATAAGCAATATGCACATCCTTATGAGCCACATGATACTTCTCAAGAATGATGCCATGATGAGAGCATCTCACTACTGCAGGCTCATGAGCAGGTTCCCCGTCAGCCTAATGCCCTTAACTTTGAATGCCCAGTAGCAGCTGTGCATGGGAACTCATGG